>NC_088933.1:5727500-5870000 GCF_038396675.1 Hydra vulgaris
AAAATATTCTTTCATTTGAAAAATTTCACACAATAAACTCAAAGGTACTCTAAATTTATAACCTTTATCCCCATTCATCATAGCATTATATCTATCTCTTAGAACTATTTGATAGGATGGGGGTGTTGTTGAATTGAGAGCTCTGACAACTCAATTAGGGTCAGCAGCTTGTACAAGCGCTTTGGTTTCAGCAAATTGAATGGTGTTAGCAGTAGTATCAGCTTCTTCTACTAAACCTAAATTAGGATTAATCATCAGTTCTCTAAAAGCTTTTGTATAACTTTTTTTTATCAACATTGTTTTATATCGATCATAAGAGCGATTAACAATAGCATTGTTAGCGCAAGTAGGTTTTTTGATAATTAGGATAAAACTTGATCGTTTTAATTAAAACATGAATAAAGTTGTTGCAAAGACAAATTTTATTGAGTAAAGCATCGTCTGTTGTAGGTGTAAATCTTGTTTGCGTGCTCAAGTTTTTATAAATAAATAAATAAAAATCCAAATACCAATCTGGTGGATATGTTCATTCGTTAAGTATAGTGGTAAAAGTAATTAAATTAGCCATGTCAGAAGTAAGATCGTAAGAAAATTTTTGATTATTAACAGCAATGGCTTCATCTTGAGCTTGAGCTGTTTGAAAACCAGGATATTTTTCATTTAATAGCGCTTTATATTCTGCGCTAATATTACCACTTGTTGCTTCTTGCAATAAACGATTTTCGTGGTCTGCTTGTGCCAAAACATCTTCAATAGTAATATGACCGTTTGTATTGGGTGTATAACGGTTGCCGTCACCGTCTCTCATATATTTAGCTAACGAACCCACTTTTTAAAAAAAAAAGAAAAACATACTTTTTTCTATTTATTCATTTCTGATTCTAAAGTAGCTTTTTTAAATGGTATTTTTTTATTTTAAACGTCTTTTAAAGCACGAGTGTAACCAAGTTCAATTAGACTTTTTTGTTCAATTTTTTTCTTTTTTTCGTTGTTATTCTGCATGAGTGGACTTGATAAAATGGCTTTTTGTTGAATAATACAGTTTCTACATAACCCGTTTATCTTGTCGACGGCATTGACTTCTTGAAAGCATTGTGAACAAATGTGTAAAGGACTAGATTTCATTTTAGGTTTTTTTTCAACAAGTTCTTTTTCTTCTGAACTTTCGGTTTCAGATTCTGAATATTTTCGTTTTTTAGGTTTGGATTTGATTTGTTTCTTTTTTCTCCTATTCTTGGGAGGTTTTTCTTCTTGTATTTCTTCTTTTTTATTTTTGATTTTTTTAATTTCATCCAATTCGGATTTCATGTTTTGCAATTCAGATTTAGTAGAATATTGAGTCAGTTGATTTTGTAATTGTTGCATGTGATTTTTAATTTGACTGAATTGTTCTTTAGGATTTACTTATGATTCTTGCATCATTTTTTCTTCTAAATTGACTAATTTTTTATGATATCTTCCTTTGGCACAAAAGAGACTCATTTTTTTTGTAAATAGGTGAGAAAAAAATAAATAACAATTTTGTTTTTCTTTTTATATTTTCTTAATCATAACAAAAAATAAAAGACATTACTTTATACTAATCAAACTAGTTAATTGTAAAATGGAACCATTTGAATATTTAAAGTAGGATTAAAAAAAACAGTAGAACTAAGATTATTAAAGGTAAGCGCTTCAGATTTTGAATTGAGAAACGACCATCTTGTTTGTTTCCAATCGTTTACTTTGTTGATATCAAAGGCGGATAATTGTCCTTGAATAGAAGGATTACGATTTTTTGTAAAATCAATATTGGTGGTGATTTGAGTAGAATTGGGGTAGTCAAATAAATTGAAAAAAAGCAACAATTCCGGGAACATAAATTTTGTTTATATACATTCCACAATTTACAGCTTGATCGCATTTGATAAAAATGTAACTGTCTGTAGTAGTGGGAAAATTGGAAACGGTGTTATTAAAATTACTAATTTGTACAAGAGCACGTCTTAAGAAAGCGAGTCTTTTTTTCTGAATTTTAAAATCGAGTGTCATGGTGTTGGTCATATTTTGATCGACTTGCATAACAAAGGGATTGATTTGTTGAGTTAAACTGTATTGATCTCTTTGTAAAAGTAAAGTTTAAGGTATAGGATTATTTCCAACAGGTTGATACATTTTTAAAATGATATTTTTTAAAGGTAAGCTGTCTGTCCAAGTTTGTATAATCGTACCGTCGCTTTTGTTTTGATAAATAAATTGACCGTTGAGCGAAGTGCAATAAAATACCAATTCTGTTAGATTATTTCCTTGTAATATAGCTTTGACACTATTCAACCATGTTTTTTGAGTCGGTGTAGTCGCTCTTTTAAAACTGCTCGTAGTGACAAGAGGTACTTTGATGGTATTTGAAAATAGAGATTTGATTTGTTCGCAAGAGATTACAACTTCAATAAAAGTTTCTGCGTTATATTTAGCGATTAAAGCATTATCGCTTGTCCACATTTTATAAATGTCATCAGGTAAGTTGGAAGGTAAAATTTGAAAAAGTACACCTTTAATTTCGGGAGTACCAAGGACGCCATATGTCCATTCGGCGATAGCATATTCAGAATAGGAATTATGTTTCATTTGAAGTCCTAATAAACCTTTCATAAGTAGTTTACTGATTTTAATGGGTGACAATAATTTTCTTTGGAAGGAGGGTAAAGAAAAAAAAGTATAATAATTCGATACTCCGTCAATAGGTTTGGGAATATAAGAAGGTATACCTTTGGGTTTATTGGTAAGATATTTAGTAAACATGTTAAAATCGGGTCCTGCATAAGTAGATCAGCAAAGGTCAAGTTGTTTAAATTGAGATTGAGTAAATTGTTTGAAACGTTTAAACTTTCGGTAAAAACATCCATCATTTTTAATTATTTTTCAGGCCATATGATTTGATCGACGTTAAAAAAAGGTAAAGGTAAAGAAGCTAAAGGTATATTTTTCAAAGTATAACGATAATAATGTCTTAGGTTTGTATATCTAAAAAAAATTTGATAAAAACTTGTTAATAATTCTACAGGTTCAGCTCCCAACTCAGATGATGTGACATATAGTATTCTGGTCGCCGTTACTCCGCGAATACTTGCAAAAGCAGCTTTAACAATATCTGTAAATTGTGGTAGTACCATTTTTTCACTAGTATAAACTCCGGGTATAGCAGGGTTTTTAGTATCAACATGATCATTCCATATTTTCCATAAAGATTGAATGCGAACGGCGTTGGTGAACACACCTGGAGTGTATTGGTTAAGATCAGTTTCTATATTAAAAACGTTGCCTAGAAAGGGTATTGTGTTGGTGTTGGTTAATATTTTTAGTAAAAAAAAAGCAATTTGCCATGGTACAATGTGTTTCATTTTTGATCTTGTGCTTTCTGCAATAGGTAATATGTTGTGAATATAAATATCTAAATCAACGCTGAGAATATTATCATCTGTAGTTAACGGTCTGGTAAATACGATTCCATCAATTACACCTCCTCCGAAAGATAATGAGGGGTTTTTATAATTGGGTGTCAGCACAATATGAATAAACGGACGAACAAAAGTTTCTTCTACACCGTTTAGAATATATTGTCTTTCGGGTGAAATAGCGGCTATTTGTGAGGCTGTTATAGTTGGATGTTTTGCATATATTACAAAATATTTACTAGCGTGTGTATTCAATGAAAACTTGAATATGTTTTCGTATTGAGATAACAATGGATTATAATCAAATTGTAATAATTTGGTAAAATCTTCTACAACGTATGCACTTGCAGATGTTCTGTTTGAAAAAAAACCAAAATAAGATAATCCTCTTTCTTGTACGTATGAGGTTGAACTAGAACGAAAGGTTGTAAAAAAGAAGGATTTCTGGTGTATTCGTTTCTTTTATTATAAATCCACAATAAGTTATAGTTGGTTCTATTAGCGAATTGGGTGGTATTGACGTTGAATAAATTTTGTTGCACATTGTTGTTTGCATCTAAACTAAACTTTATCATGGACATATCGACTACAGCTGTTTTGTATCTAAGTTTAGTGGAAGGATCAAATGATAATTTTGGATTAAAATATTTTGTTGATGAAATATTAGCATCTTCATTATAATAACTTGAAAAAAAGTCTGAAAAATAGAGCACTCTATTTAATTTTGAATTATAAAGCTCCAAGTTTCTAACAAAAAAATCATCTTGTCCGCTATAGGGTGTCATAACACCAAAAAGTTTACCTCCACTTGTCGCATAAAAGGTCCACATATAACTCAAATGATCGCTACTCATGTTTTCCATATCTAATATGTCATAGCAAGGAAACGTGTCACCTGGTAAAGAGATATGATTGGTGTACAAGACAACATTTTTAGTAACAAGATAAAAACATTTTATGGGTCTTTTAGGATTAGCAATCATGTCGCTTTGAATATCGGATAACATTTTTTTTATAGCTGGTTTGGATTCCATTCTTAATCCGTAAGCGTTTTCAGAAAAAGATAGGTTTTCGTCTACTCGAGTTAAATTGGTAGGTACGTCCATACTGGCTAAATGTAAAATGGTGTTGTTTTTAAATGTGGGTTTGTCAATATCGTTGGGAGTCAAGGGTAAACTAAAATTGTTTAAAACATTATAATGCACGCTAGCTTCATTTTTATTTTTAATTTCGCTAAAGTAATACGTGCTACAATCATATTTATTTACATCTAAAACATCGTCAAACGTTAAATTGTTCATTTTTTCTTTTTTTCTTTTTTTCTTGCAGTTTTTTCTTCAAAGGTTTTAAAAAAGTATTCACATATTCGTTAAAGTTTTTATAGTAAATGTCTTTGTCTCCTTCGTTAATAGGTAACAAATCTTTTCGTTTTACTTTAAAAGTCCTATTTAAATCGCCCACTATTCCCACTTTATAAATATAAACGGGTAAATAACCTTCTACTGAAGGGTTAGTGCGCTTAGAGACTGTGATAATAATAACTTTTTTGCTAGTGTCCCAATACGGTTGATCGCGAGTAGTCGATTTGCTAAAGGTGTCTTTGGGATCTATTTTATATTTTTTCAAATAACATTCGGTTCCAACGGAGAGAGGTTTGTATATTTTTAATTTTTCGTTTTTGTATTCTTTTTCTACTTGATGTAACATGTTGGAAGAAAAATGATGACCTCGTCATTTGCCGTCTCGGTATTGATCGACTAAACGAAGAGCTTTACCTTTAGCGTCGTCAGCATCCAATTCATCAGGAGCGTTCCACTCGTGACTCGTTCTTTTTGGTTGAGTTTTTGTTCCATGTCCTCGATATAAAAACTCCAATTCTTTTTTTGAAGTTCGCCTTGTTTTCTTAATTTTTGATAAAGTTGTTTTAAACGTCCTATGGTTGATTCAGCCAAGTAAGCTTTTCCATAATTTTTAGAACTAAAATGAACAATGTTTTGTTCATAACACCATTCTTCCATTTTGTTGTTAAAAAATTCACCACCTTGATCCGTTTGCAAGTAGATAAAAGTTTTATCGTCTCTTTTAATGTCTTCAAAAATATGTTTAAAACTGCTCAGCACTTTGTCGGCTGTTTTTTTACTGGTGACTCTCAAATAGACTTTTTTAGATACTCCATCAACCACAACTAACTAAAATTCGGGTCGATGAGAAGCAAAATTTAAATTAAAACTGTTCATGTCGGCCAAATCAGCTTGAAAATATTGCCGAGGTCTATCGTACTAATATTGATGTGTTTCGTAAACATAAGGTTTCCGAGGTGCTTGTTTTTTAACGTTGACATCTGTTGTTTTTTTAAAAAGCAAAGTAACGTGTGACCAAGCGGTGATGAGACCGTTCCATTTGGCATAGATGGAATTTTCTAAAAGCGCTTTGAGTTGATCATAAAATTTCAAATCGGTTGGATTTTTTTTTAAAGTGTCCAATTGTAATAAAACTTTTTTAATTTTGAGTACGTCGGTCAAAGCAAACAAACGACTCGATAATTTAGTCAGTTGATTTTCTACACGGTTGTCAATAGCATCTCTCAAGACATTGTCTTTTTTTTTTAAAAGTCGGTATATTTTGATATCGGAGTTTTTCTTTTTCTTTCTTCTATATTTGTAGATGACGATCTAGTAGTTGGTTTTTTTGCTCTTAATCCTAAACGACCACTTCTAGTTAACATTGGAGTTTCAGTACTAGCAGTAGCAGCTGATGGTTCAGTTTCAGTTGTTTTAGGTAAAGCAGTAGCTCCTAATAATGTGGGATCGGTTTCAAGTTCAGTAGATGCAGTTGTTTCAACAGGTTCTTCTTCTTTTTTAGTTTCTATCGGACCAAAATAAGGATCGGATGCTCGTTTTCGTGGTTCTTTTTTGGGTGTAGGAATTTCTAATAAAAAAGAAGACCTTGTTAAAGGATGAGTGAATAAATTTCTTTTTTTTAAATGGGTAACTAGTTTTAAAGCGTTGACAAAATTTACAATATTATTAGAATCCATTTCAAATCATTTTTTATAAGATATTAAAAGCGAATTTAAACGACCAAGTTGAGAATTATACATTGCACCCATTATCATCAACATTTCGAGTAAACTTTTTTCTTTGATTGTATTTTCTGTTTTATAAAATTGATTTGAATCGGATTTAATATGTTGCAATAATCCCAACATACCTCCTTTAGCGCAAGTTTGTTCTACTTCTTCTTTTAATAGGGCCACATCTGTTACATCTCTAAAAGGTAAAGAAGGCACAGTGTTGAAAAAAGTTTTGAACGTTAAATAGATCATCGTTTCTCCATTGGGTCTGCTGGCTAACGCGTTTTCGTTATAGTTGTTTAACATTCGAACAAAAATATCTTTATTAGCTAATAAATAACTGTTGACTTGAATGTATTCTCTCAATATTTCAAATTTATCACCTCGAAACATTTCACCATATTGTATACATCTTTGTTGAATAACGTCTTTTGTTTGTGTTAATATTTCAAAAGCTCTATTTCCACCAAAACTTTTATCGCTGAGAGATTTGCTTTCTATAAAACTAGAAGTCATAACAGTGTAAGGATCTCGAGCTAGAGCACTAGCATATACACCTTCGGAGGTTAATTTAGTTTCGTTTCGGAAGGGTATGTTGTATTTTTTAATAAAACTCCATAATTTAGCAAAAGTGAGTTGTCTTATTTGGTAATAATCGGCTACTATTCTTATGTTTGTTACAGAATGAGAAGAAGTGAGTAGAGTTAAAAATTCGTTAGCATAATACGAATATTGTTTTGGATCGTTTATTTTTTCAAAGGCAAAGTTGCTCACATTGCTAATAATACTAGCTATAGATTCTTCTACATCTACGACATTGGATTGATATAAAATATGAATTTTTAAATTGCTTAGAGTGGCTTTTTCGTTTCTCGGTTTGTAAACGCGTAAAGAAATTTGATTCGATCCAAATCGATAATTGACTTGATTTTTACACATGTCCACCAGATGTTTAGGTGAGTTAGGAATTTTTTTACAGATTCGTTTCGATAAAGCTGTTCTAGAATTTCGCTCGCATTGGCTGTTTCGTGAAAAATTAAAAATTTATTAAGAGGTGTCAAAGTGTAAATTTTTTTATGAGCCGATGGAATAGTATTTAAAGTAGTAGAACGCGGTAAAGTGTTTAATGTAGATTGAATAGAGGTGGGTGGTGTAGCAGTAAGAGAGTTGTCTTGAATAGGAAATCTGTTTAAATTTCTCATCGTTATTAAAGATTCGCTTATATTTTTTGATCAATTTGATCATTTAATTCGCTTTGTTTATTCAAATTTAAAATGCTTTTATAAGCGTAAGCATCTCCTCCTACGTGGAGATAGGTTTTCCATTTTACTTGATCGCTGATTAAACTTGTAGCTATATCACTATCGAGCATAGTGTCTAGAGGTAACAAAGCATTTAAATTTTGTTGAAAGCTCACTTCACCAGCAATTTGATTTTCGAGATTGATGGGATCAGCATAATTGAGAGAAGGAGGTAAATCATATCTTTGAATAATGTCAGACACTTTCGATGTGTTTGTTTCTCCAGATTCTAGGTTTCCTTGTTCGTTTTCTTGTTCGTTTATTTGTAATAATTTTTTGTTAAAAACATCCATGTTGTAGGCATTTTTGGCTAATACTTTACGTAAAGTTAATAAAGGAGACTCGTGATAAGGTCTATATCTATTCATGTTTCATAAAAATACAAATTATTTTTAAAATACAATTCTTTTTGACAGTAATCAACGTCAAACTGCTGTCTTAGTAAATCGATTACAGTTTTTGTAGGTTGTATAGTGTCGAATGAGATTAATTTATTAGCATAATAATTTATAATTTCGTGATAAAGTTTAAAACGAGTAGAGTTAAAATATTCTTTTAAAACGTCGTAATTGTGATAAACAAAGTCTGATATAGCTTGATTTTTATCTTCTATTTTTTCTTTTTTCATGATGACTTTTCCGTTTTCGTTAAATTTTGGATAGGGATACAAATATTCTTTGACAAAAAGTTTAATTTCTATACAAACGTATTCTTGAAAAGCGTTTTTTATTTGTTGACGTTCATGATCCGATAAAAGTTCACATTTTAACATTTTTACAGCATCAAAACGTGTCAAAATTTCCATATTTTAATTTCGTTTTCGTCAATGTCTTTTCTTCTATTCATTTTGGGAATAAAAATTTGTCCTCGAACAGCCACTTTTTTTCTCATGGCTTGAAGTTTACTCGCTTTGTTGGAAAAATTGCATAATTCGTAATCGTTTTGTAAAATTCGTAAAAATTCGTCGCTTTCCCAATCATTCAGAATCAGAACTGGGTTCACTGTCTGAAGATTCGTTTGAAGATTCGTCTGAAGATTCGCACAATCCATAACGTTTTTGTCTTTTAATTTCTTCGAGTAGCTGTGTTGCTCTTTCGCTTCCACTCCATTTTCTTTTTTTATCGGATTTTCTTTTTCCTTATTTATATCAATTTTATCTTCTTCGCCGGGTTTATTCTCCTTCTCTTGAATATAGTTGTTGTGATGCGATTTGAGATAATAATAATTTTTTAGATTAGGCTCTTTTACGTAGGGAAAGGATTGAAAACTAACAATTTTTTTGTTCACGCTCATGTCTTTATAATCAAAGTTCAATTTACCTTGAGCGTCTACTGGAATAAATACTTTTTGTTCTTTACTCGTAATCTGAGTTCTTAAGCGTGCAACAGAAGAGTTTCTTTTAAATAAAGCCAAATGTCCGTGTTGATTAGAAGTTTCTTTATTTAAAAATCGCTTATAACGTGATGATGCATTTTGCCGGTTGAAGGAAAATCGTTTTTAAATATTTTTTCAATTTCGCTGTTGTTATTAAAAGAAATGATACATTAGTAATGAGACACTAAATTGTTCCAGCATTGACTGGCTTTAGAAGGTACGGATCGAAAAACAGTAATGGTACCTACTCCATGATGAGATCCACTAGAACACGCACTCGTGTGTTGTTGACTTTTTAAACAAAAAGCGCTAATATCATTAAATAAAAGTATTGTTTTCAATAAACGGTGATCACTATTTTGATTACCGTATTTATCTTTGAAAAAACCAATGGCTCTCTATTATACTGAATCTAAATTTTCTGGACTGGTAACTGTTATAATTTGATACGCTTCAAAATTATTTTTTGAAGATTCGACAATATTTTTTCATGTTTTGTGTTGACAATCGCTAGGTTCTCTCATTTGTATCACAAATAACATTTCGGCAACAGGAAATTTTCTACAATGTAATAAATCTCTAGCCATAGTTGATTTTCCGCTGTTTATAGGTCCTGTAATAATTGTATTTTCAGGATAGACTTCTTGATTAGGTTTAAAAATATTAAATTTCACTTGCGAATGGGTTTCTTCGTCTTTGACTTTAGTTTCTTTTGATGTTCCTTTTATATAGAAATCATGAAAACCTTTTTCGTTTAATATTTCGGTGATAGATCTACCATCTTTTTTTTCTAAAGGTTTTTCTATAGGTTGTTCTACAGTCTCCATTTTTTGTTCAAGCGGTTTTTCTTCTTTTTCTTCCATTTTTTTTACTATGAATAAAAAAAATTTTTTTTAAGTTTATATCCTTTTTTTATCATAAAAATTTTTACAAAATACGGTCCAAAATAATTTTTCTAATGTCCATTTTTGGTATGTTGTTCATTACGTAAAGTAATTGTGCTTTGTTTCCATTACGATTCCATATTTTTACGATTCCACATTTCAAAAGCTTTTTCTTCAATATATCTGTAATCTGCATCAATATGATCCAGTTCACATTCGCTTGCTTTTAAATATCTTCCACACGTTTTCCAATCTCGATTTAATCGTCTTGCCACTTCTGTTAATATTATATTATCCATCTTTTTTATTTTTTAAAAGACAAGTGCAATTATAATGAACTATATTGTAATTTTCACAATGAACACAATCTTCTTCATAACATCCCACGTGACACGCAAAACGTAAATAATCAATCAAACAATCAAGACAACAACTTAAAAATCCTTCATGAATTAATTCGCGTCCGTTAAGAGTAATGAGAATCAAACGCGAAGTATAAGAATCTTTATTTTTAAAATAATGAATTTCGTTTTCTGTATTTTCTACTAAATAAAAATTTTTAAAACCAATTTCTTTTAATTTGTTTTCAAGTTGTTGCGCTGTTAATTTTTGTTTTAAAAAATAAAACTCCATTTTTTTTATTCATTAAAAAAAAAAATTTACAAATTTATATTCTTTTTAAGATCGTATAATAAAGGGATTAAAATTTTTCGATTAAACATGGCCATTGTTTGATAACGTTCTGATTATTTTATAATATTTTTTTTAATTTCAAGTAAATTTTGAATGTGTTTGTCGCTACTAAATTTTTCCATATCGGGTAACACTTTTAAATTGGCTTCTCGTATCGGTTTCAAAAGATAATGATCTCGAATTTCGGTCAAGACTCCGTCATCAAAAACATAATTTTTTTGTGTAAATCTTTTTAAAAAATCAATAGTGTGCGTTTGTATTTTCACTTGTTTGTAATTGACACTCATTCTATTTTGTTCGATAGGTTGATTCTCTTCTATTAATGCAAAAGGAACTTGTCTACACAATCTTCTTGCAGCAAAAGGTATCAAAACCGTTGACATAATTTGAAATTAAAAGTTTAGAATTGGGTACTCCTTTAGCTCTATTTTATAATTGTTTTTTTTTTCTTTTTCTCTGTTGACGCTATGAACACTATAACATATAGGGCCCATAGCAAAAGCTTGCAATGTAATAAGGAGAAGGTATTTCGTTTTGAAAATGATCCGTTTCTTTAGCGTAAAGAGTGGATTAAAAAGGATGAGTCATTTTATAATTGTAATAAGTTATCCAACGATTGCCAAAGTTTGAAAAATAAATCCATTCTTCTACCTTTTCGCGAAACGTTGTAGAAAGCATTTTGAGTTTCTTTTGCGTAATTAAAAAAACAACCAGAATCAGTATCTGTTACTACCAAATGTTTTCCAGCTCCATGATTTTTTAATACTTGTCCCAATTCCCAACTAAAACGTCCTACATTAAGTTTAGCGTAAGATAAAATTTGTGAAGCTACAATACGTAAAGATGTGTTAACGAGTTTGCATTTTTCGCTGGTTGTTAAAATGAGAGCATTTTTATAATCTTTTGATTTTAAAAGTTGAAAGGCGTCTTTCATTTCATGATGATTGTCTTGATCGTGAAATAAAATACTTTTGGTTTTAACATCAGTCATCAAACCAAACAAAGTTTCTTTAAAATAATCATTATAACTAAAATCACTTGTCTCGTAATCATCTAAACAAACTTTTTTTTCAAAAACGTCCAATTTATATCTTTCAGGTTCAACACCAATAAATAAGGATCCGTTATATAATAAATTTTGAAAATGAAAAGGGAATAACATTTTATTATTTTCATCTGTTTGACCTTCTTAAACTAAAACACGACGTATGTTTTGAAAATTTTCAATACTATTTTGAAATGCTTTTTCTTCGTGGTTAATAAAAGTAGTATTTAGTTTTTGTGCAATTTGTTAACTTAAGGTTCCGTAATGACCGTTAATTTGCAATTTGCAAGAAGCATCCGCTACCTTGTCACCCTTTTTAATAGCTTCTTTTCTTTTTTCCATATTTCGTTTTACCATTTTTTGAGCTTAAGGATAACGCCATAAAGGAAGTACTTTGTAAATTTTTCTATCAATGCATCCACAGCACGTAGTCAACCATATTAAAGTGTCTATAAATTCACAAGTTTCATGCGAACTTAATTTCATGACTAATTTAATAGTTTTGTCTTTTTCTATACCGTAGGTTCCATTGTTTTTGAGATAGCGTTTGGATACAATTTCAGTGGGAGAATAATCTTGAATAGATATAATTTCTTTTTCTACCATGGATGAAAAACCTCCTACTTGATCTTGATACTCTGGTTTCATAGTAATTTGACAATGCACTAAAGCATTAGTTGAGAAACCGTTTAAATTAAGGCGATGATATTTTCGAATCACATCGTCTAAAGTCATACATTCCAAATCAAAAGAATATTTCATGTGAAAAGGTAAAGGTTTTAATTGAGCTCCTCCGTATTATCCATTTTTGTCAATAAAAATTAAACATCCTCTCAATTCGCTACTTAATTTGAGTTCTTTTATTTTAGGTTCAAAGGAATCTGTATCTATGGCGAGTTTTTGTGTACCGTTGGTGGACATACCACCTCGAATACTCTTTTCAATCATTTTTTGATGTTCGTTGGTCGCAGGATGTTGGATCGGAATTAAACTAATGGTAGAATTTAATTTGCTGGTATAACTAAAATGCTAACATGATTAAGAATATTAAATTTTGTAAATTTAAATGTTCTTTCGTCAAAGTCAATCATGACAGAACCTAATACGACCGTATCGAGCACAATATAGATATGCAATAAGGATTTTAAAGTTTTTAAATTTAAAAAGTTCCACAATTTTTGAACACCTTCATAAATTTTTTTCATTTTTTTAATTTCTTTTTGTAAGTTTTTAGACTTCATTAAATCGTTTCGAGCAAATAATTCAATAGGTGGAAATATTTTATATTCAATGTTTAAGAGTTCGTCTGTTATTATGCGAGTAAGGAAATAATGTTTTTTTAATAAAACAGTTTTTAAACTCTTGATTGTCGGTAAAATCATTGACTTCGGGATGAAAAGGTCGTAAATAATGCAACATGGTGTTGACAATTTGATTTTGAGCTTTTCGTGACAACATACTACTGGCTTGTTCTAAGGAACAGTTTACAATTTTCAAACTATCTATAATTTTAATATGTTTACCAATGCAAATAATATTGACTTTGCTCACATTTTTAGATATAACAAAAACATCTACCATGTTGCTATATTTTATAAAAGCGTTAAAAGGTGTAGTTTCAGATTCTGCTAAATGACCGTATAACAGAATATACAACATTTTTTTTAAACCTTCAACAATCATAATGCGGTTATCAAAAGAAGCATTGTGAGCAAAAATAGGACAAGACAAATGTTGACTATATCTACCTAAATTTTTGTTGCAATAATCACGAGCTAATCCATACACTTGTCCTGAAAAATGATCGTGATCAATAACAAGATAATCTTTAAAAGCGTTAAGAAAAAAATTGCATTTATTTAAAACTTTTTCTCGATTTTTTTCATCCTGAATAAAATCAGATAAATTAAATTTTGTTTCAAATTGATTATTAAAAGCAACCAACATGGCATGATACCATAATTCGTAGACGGGTTGCTTGAATTTTCTCATTAGAAACAAAAAATGAAGGTTATCTGTATATTGATCACCACTTTTGTTAATACATTTGCGAAAGATTTTGATTAAAAAGTAGGGATCTTCTAACAACTCTATATCTTCTTGATTAAAATAGTTTTCAAATTGATGTTCGGTCTTGATAAGCAAAGACAATTGTTTCATATAATCTACAAGTTCGCCACTGGTGATTCTCACATAATCACTCAACAAACCGTTAGTGGCAGGTAGGTATTGAAACTTTTTCCACCATCTACAACAAATGTAAAACAAAGTGGATACTCGAAATAAATCTTGTTTTATTTTTTCAGCATCGTTATCGATTAAATAATTTTGAACGTGACAAGGTAATAAGAACAATTCCAAACGTCCTACTCTTCGAAACATCATGTTCACAACTTGAATTCGTTTGTCGCTGTAAATGCGAAATTCATTATGATTTAAAATATTAATGTTAATACGAATAAAAGTATTTTCGTAAGCAAAACAATGACACAAATCAATCAAAGTTTGGAATGACATATTTTTAGATTTTTCTTTTAATTGTTGTAAAACGTTTTTCCATGCTAGAATATTTTGCTCTTCTTGATCTTTAAAAAGAAGTTGTAAAGTATTTTCCTCAGAATATAAATCAGTAGCATTTTTTTCCAACACTTTTTTATTCCATTCTTTAACAGTGCATACATTCCATTGACAAATCAAAAAAGAGACGAGAAACGCTGAATAAAAACATAATCCTGGTTCAAACAAAATACTATAATTTAAAAACATTTTTCTTTTTTGTTGATAAGACAAAATAGTATAAGATAAACTTTTTAGTGATTTTTCCCATTGTGTTATAGAATGAGGTCTATACCATTCACCAAACCATTCGTCCATTTCTTTTCTCTTTTGTTGATTTTTTTCGTAATATGTTTTCATGCGATTCTTTTGATTATCTTTGCTTTTCCTTCGTTGATTTAGTATTTTTTTTATTTTTTTGATAATAGCTTTTGTTGTGTTTTGCCTTTTTTTCAATTTGTTCATCTGTCATGAGTATTTTTCTTTTAAAACCAGACAATTCAAAATCTCGTAAATTCATCATGGATCTTTCTGTTAAATTGGATAAAGTTTTAATTTTAATATTACATATTCGTATTATCTTCCATCGCCTATCGTTTTCTAAAACATTAAAAACAGCTCGCACATTGGTATCTTGAATAAAACGTAAATTTGTCGGTCCTTCTAAAGGTTTAATAAAATAAACAGGTGAATTGTAACAACGTTTCATTATTTTACAATCACAATTTCCAATAGATTTGCAACACAAAGTAACAATATTATAACCCAATAAGAAATTTTGAAACAAGTCTGCAAAAAGAATACTGTTTTTCATTTGTGTTTCAAATCCTTTCATTGTTTTTTGTAAACATGATATACCATTTCATCAGGACTTTCAGTTTCAGAATAAAGTTGTGATTCTTCTACAATATCTTCATCTTTATAAGCATCTTTAATGTAAAAAAAATGTTCCGTGTATATACTGTTATTACTAAATTGAGTTTCCTTAGTTTGATATTCAAATTTCATTTTTTTTTAATAATCTAAAAAAAAAAAATTTACATGCATTTTTTATAAAATTCCAAAACATCAGAATCAACAGTAATACTTTTAAATAGTGTTCGTAAATCAAATTTATTATTAATAATTATAAATATATCGTTAATATTACAAACTTGTGATAAAGAAACATAATAAAGACTATTAATAAAAGCCTTTGAATTAAATTGAACAACGGCTTTATTCATTGTACTTCCTTGAGCTTTATGAACAGTAAAAGAAAATGCTAATTTTAAAGGCAAACCAAATCTTGAACCTACGACAGCATGAGAGCAATCTAAAATTTCTTCTTTGACACATTCAATTTTGACGTCTTTTTTATTCATCATCACCCAAACTGCATTATTTTCTACTAAAATGACGGTACCAATAGTACCATTGCACAAACCTTCTTCCACATTAATATTTCTTACAAGCATAACAATAGCACCTATTTTAAGATAAACAGCTGCTGGAATTTGAAACGCGCATGGAATATTTCGGTTTTTAATAACATCTTTAGCATAAAACCAATTCCCTTATTGTTTGATAGTCTCCATTTTTTGATTGTTATAAACATCCACTTCGATATTTTTAAAAAATAATCTTGTATATTTAGAGTTTAAATTTTCATCTTTTTCAAAACAACGCGTCATAAAATAATCAATAGTTTGGTCTGAAACTTGTCCAAAACGTATTTCATTTAAAGCTCCAAAAAATTGTTCATCTTCTTTTTGTCTAAAGCATTGAGTTAAAACCAACACTTCTGTCATGTAGTGTTGCCATATTTGTGATTTAAAAACAAATTGTCCTGTAACAGGTGGCAATTGAAAAATATCACATCAAGCAATCGCTTGTACGCCACCAAATAATTCATCGTAACATTGTCTAATTTCACAAGCTATTAAATGTAATAAATCAAATGTTGAAGCGTTAATCATTGAAATTTCATCAATAATTAAAACTTCAGTTTCCAATCACGTTTTTTTAATGTCTGGATGCATATGACGTTTATAATAATCTACACTTTTAACACCAGTTTCTGTACCAGCAAAAGCATGTATTGTGACACCATTGATTAAATAAGCTGCTTTTCCTGTACTCGCAGTAGTATGTATTGTTTTATAAATTTGTTCACTTTGAGCAATTTCTTTGACAATATAACTTTTTCCACATCCAGCGTAACCAGTAATAAAAAAATTCTTTCCTTCATCAAGCCATTAAAGTGCTTTTTGTTGTTGCAAAGATAACATTTTTTTCATTATTTGCTGAAAAAAAAACGTTTTTTATTTAGAATAAAAGTAAATATAAGTATACTTGATAAAAAAGAACAAAAAAAATAAGTTTAACATTTGTTCGTATTTTAAAAATTATTTTGAATACAAATATATTACAGCATATTTTATAAAAAACATCATATATATAATGTTCTGCTCAACAAATCTTTCCACTTTACAAAGTAAATCATCTGGTTCATTAACCAAAAACTTTGCAACTATCATTTCGTCTTCAGACAAATAGTTTTGTTTGATTAACAACTCCAACATTTTTTTATTATGTTTTTCTCTTAATTTATTTATCGAAAAAAAAATCAATATACTGAATCAAAACATTTTTCACTATATATAAATGAACAACTTTCCCCATCAGAATATCTATATTCATCACAATCTTCACAATCATTTAAATAATGTTTACAATTTTCAATTTCTACACATTTTTCTTTTACATAATTTAATACATCTTCTTTAGATCTTATTTTGAAAAAATCATAAAAATATTCAAAATTTAAATTCAAATAAACATGATAATGTATTTTAATATATTGAAAGACCATCAAAATCAATATATGAGTTATTCTTTTCATTTCTTCATTGAAAAATCCATCCCACTTGTATTTGAAATTATACCATTACAATGTTGACATAAAATTTGTTTTGAAGTAATCGCATGCATTCGAATTTCTTCCAAAGTAGCTGGGTGAATTTGATTGAATGGGTATATTCTTTCCATCAAAAAATCCAAATCATTTTCTGTTATTTGCATTTTTTATTATGTAATCTAAAAAAAATAAAGTAAAAATAAAGAAAAACACATTTAAAAAAATATAATTTAACGAATCCATCGATAAACCAAAAATTTTTTAAAATCACAATCATCACACATTTGATGAAAAACACAATTACATCTAGCTAAATCACGTATTTCGTATTTATGAATATTAAAAGTTTTGTTTAATAAATCCACCGATAAACCAAGCTTGTTAGAAGCTTTTACTATTGAAATGTAAAATTCTTACACTGTATCCACACAATAACTACAACACAAACAAAGAAAATGATATTCGTCGTATTCTTCACATCGACATTCGGCCAAAAAATTAATCCTTTTTTTTTGATTTTCATAAATTTCCAAGAGTTGTTCTTTAGTTAAATCCATTTTTTTTGAAGCTTTCAATATAATGTCATCTAGTTTCATTTTTTTTATTATGTCATCTAAAAAAATACAAAAAAAAGATTAACAAAATATAAAAAAATGTTTATTTTTATCCGATAAATGTCGTTCGATAAATATAATCACATCTTTGATCGTTTTACAATTTGAACACAACCTTTGACATGGACACACTGACAATTTCAAAATTTGACTTTGACGATATTCAATATTTTTTTTTAACAAATCTTCTGTTAAACCCAATTTTTTTCCATTCATCATTATATTATTTTCCATTTTTAATGTAATCTAAAAAAAATATAAAAAATTACAATACATTTTTTCAAATTTTTTCAAATCTATCAAATCTGCGATGCAATCCAATAACATCTTTAATCTTTTGACAATTTAAACACATGTTGTTCCTTGTACATGGACACGATGACAAACTCAAAATTTGACTTTTAGCAAAGTGTAAACTCTCTATGATCAAATCTTCTCTCACACCCAATTTTTATGCTACCGACTTTGTATCCATTCTCGTTGTATTTATTTTTATTTTAGTTTCCATTTTTTATGTAATCTAAAAAAAATACAAAAAAATGTATACAAAATTTTAAACAAAATTATAAAAAAAATTTACATGTTTATATTTGAAAAAAATGCCTTTAATTTTTGTTGCTTTAAGAAAATACAAAAAATACAATATAAAAAATTTAATATAAAATATTCAATATAAAAAAATATTAAAAATAATAAGATTATTCATTCATATATAAAAAATGTTTATATATTCTTTCGTAGTCAATCTTTTCTGGACATAAAATTTCCAATCTCATTTTTTTACATTTTGTACACATATCGTTCGCATTGCAAAGACAGAAAGCTAAATAATTCTTTTCTTCAATATTTCTGTTAATTTCAATTTTTTCGAAGACAACATATTAATTTCCATTTTTTTATTATGAAATCTAAAAAAAAATACATTTTTAAAAAATACAAAAATTTACAATTATTTTGTAGTTTCTATTTTAAATTTGTTTACGAAATTGTTGACATATATATTTTTTTAAATTTTCATGTAACTCTCGACAACTAGCACATGCTTGATCTTGAAAATCAACAAGTTGATGAAGAGTCTCACATGGAATAGAATCACAAATAGTACAGTCGTCTGTTGAAAGCTTTTTTCTTTTTAATTCACCACTTGGATCAGAATTTGCAACATATTCTAAAAATTCATCAAAATCGAGATCTTTCTTGACTACTTCTCTAACAATATCAAATTCTTCCAAAGTTCTAACATAGTCATCACTGTAACTTATAACAAATTCTTTGATGACACCATATTCAATAAAATCTTTACTTGAATCGAAGTTTTTCAGGGTAGACATTTTTTATTATGTAATCTAAAAAAATACAAAAAAAATGTATACAAAATTTATACAAAATATAATATAATAAATTCAATATAAAAATACAAAAAATGTATACAAAATTTAAACAAAATTCAATATAAAAATATAATTATTCATCCATATAATATAAAAAATGTTTATATTTTCTTTCATATTCATTATTTTCCGAACTTAAAATTTCCAAACTGATCTTTTGACATTTTGTACACATATCATTCGGTTCGCAAGGACACAAAGCCAAATAGTTAATTCCATCTTTATGATATGAAAAAGTCTTTTTTAACAATACTTCAGCAATTCCTAATTTTTTCGAAGCCAACATTATATTGTTTTCCATTTATTATTATGTAACCTAAAAAAAAATACATATTTAAAAAATTCTACCAAAAAATTAATAACCAAAAATGCTTCTTAATTCAACATAAATGTGACAAGCATTTAAATTACAAAATACACAATTAGATGTACACTCACATTGAGCTATTTTACATAAAGCATCATAAACAAAATCACGTTTTTTACAAATCACTTTGAGTAATGTTTTTGTAATCCCAATTTTTTTTGATACTTCATCACACATTTCAGAATCCTTTTCACTTAACCACCAACCTTGAAATAACAAATGACCAAAACTTTCTAATAAAAGTTCTTTTCCCTTTTTAAAAATTTTTTCTTCTGAATATTTGTTCAGTTTTTCAGGTTTGATTTGTCGCACTTGTTTTACAAATTTGTCAAATTTTTCTTGAGTCATTTCTTCTTGAAACAATTCTTTAAGATGATAATCTTCCAAACAATCTTCTTGAGTCATTTCTTCTTGAAACAATTCTTTAAGATGATAATCTTCCAAACAATCTTCCAAACAGCCACTTTCATTCATAAAAAAATCTTTAGAACTCAAATAAGTGAGTCTTTTAAAATCTGGAAGAACATTGTTGTAACGAACAACATTGTTTGTAGAATAAATAATGCCAAAGCTTCCATCTTTGTTTTTAACAATTTCAAATTCACAAACCACATCCATTTTTTATTATGTAACCTAAAAATTACAAGAATTAATTACAAAAAAAATACAATAAAAATTAACTAAAAATTATTTTATTTATGAAAAATTTTCTTTGGACATTTATCGCGTAAACAATTTTAGTCTTTCGACAATCTGGACACAATTCTAAGTATTGACACAATGTTGGTGCTGTTGTCATTTTACTATTTAATGCTCGTACTATTAATTATACCATTTTTTATTATGTAATCTAAAGAAAAAAAAATTTAATCAAAAAAAAGTACTTAAATATTCCGTTGTTTTTAAAATGAATGTTGTAATTCTTCACGAACACGTATTGTTTTTTCAGTCTTATCGACAAAAGAAAAATGATTCATTATGTCTTTGTGAAATTCAGAAACATTTTTTTGAATATACTCAAATATAGCCACATCTCTTTCTTTTTGTTTTTCTTTATCTACTGCTATTTCTCTTTTAAGCCATCCAATATTTTCTTGATTTGTCGTAAATAATTTGTACATGGCTTGCATATACAGTTGCAAAGTTTTTAATTTGTTTATAAAACCATCTTTCTCAGCATCTTCTCGTATTAATTTGTTCAATTCATCTACTGCTTCATTTAAAATGTTGTTGTGAAAATTTTTAACAAAATCACAAAAATCTTCACCATATTTCACAAAATATTTTACTATTTTATATTGGTCAGCAATATCTGCATTAAGTTTATCCAACTTTCTGTATTTATGAGAGAAATATTTTCCACATTTATAATCTTGAAAGAAATCCATGTTTTTTTTAATTAACCTAAAAAATACAAAGTTTTTAAAGTACAAAAAAATTTAAAAAAAAATAGGTTACTCGTTAAAAATATTTATAAGAGTAGTCATAAAATAATTTTTAATTGTTTTTTTTAACAATAATCTTTCTTCGTGCTTTGAAATATAATAAAAATTTTGCATGTCCACGTTTGATTTCATAAAAGAGAACATGGCTTCATCTCTTTTTGCAAATTCTTCCTTTTCTTTCGTTACAATAAATTCGTCTTCTTCGATTGCAGCATTGCAAATGATAATCATGAAATTGAGCATCTCCATTAAAAAACGACGTATATTGAGATATTTTTTTATTTGCTCGTTATTTTTATTTATAATTTCTGTTATTTTTTCAAACTCTCCCAATATTCCATCTTGATGTTCATCATTGGTTAAAAATTCTTTAACGATAACAAAATAAAAATAAAAAACAGGTGACAATTCTTCCAAAAACTTCTACAATTTCTGTTCAGAATGATGTAGTATGTAATATTTGGTAATTCCTTCGATGCGATCTTCAGACCATTTTTCATTACCCATGTTTTTCTAATTAGTTAATCTAAAAAAAAATATACAGTTAAATGATTAAATTTGTATACTAAATCTTGATTACATTCAATATGAATATTAACAAAAGTTATTAATTCTAAATAATTTTTTTCGATAAATTTTACATCTGTTAAATATTTTTCTACACTATTATCCTTATCTATTATATCAAATGATGATATCATGCTTTTTGTAATTTGACATTGTTGATAAAGATTTTCAAAAACAACCAAATATAAATTTAATGAAATAGTTTGATGTATAGTTCCAAATGTTTGATAAAATTTCATTTTCAAATCAATCATATTATTGAGTGCTTCAGTAAATAAAATAACTTGACAGTCTTCTACAAACGCTAATATGATTTCTAAACGAGTATGTTGATCGGAATCTAATTTTCTAATGTCATACCAAGCTTTCCAAAGAACGTATTGTTTATCCATTTTTTAATTAGTTATCTACAGAAAATTATAAAAAAATTATACAGATAATTGTTTAAAATGATATTGTAAATCGTGATTACATTCAATATGTTTATTACTGAAAGTTAGCAATTCTGAAAAAATTTCTGCAATGGTTTGTAAACTCAATATATAATTATAAATACTACTATTCTTTTCCATTTTTATAGAATACACAAATAATTTTTCTCTACTACCACAATCAAGCTGAATTTTAGAAAGAAAATCCAAATAAAAATCTAGTTTATTTAAACTCATAACTTGAATTGCTTGCATAAAAAACTCTTCATATCATTAACATCTTTGAGCATATTAATAAACGAGTCTGTTTGATAGATGTTAACATAAGCGATTATTCTTGATAAACGTCCATATTGTTTTTCATCATGTTGAAAAATAGTATCCCAAGCAAAGCGTGTAGGCCATTCCATTTTTTAATTAGTTATCTAAAAAAAATTATAAAAAATTAAAAAAATTATTTTCCAGTAGAACCAAAACCACCCTTTCTTTCTACGTCTTTAATCATTGTCATTTTCACTCCACGACAACAACACCCATCAAATTCAATTACGTTTTTGTCAGCTTTAAACATTTTCACAAATCCCATATGAGCAATAGCATCTCCACGTTTAATAACATAATTTTCTTCAGAATGATTCATCAATAAGACTTTAATTTCCTCTTTATAATCAGCGTCTATTATTCCTGGAGCATTAAACACTACCACACCATTTTTGTAAGCTATACCTGATTTTGAATATACCTGTCCTGCTAAATTTGAATCCATTTCATTGATATACACTCCAGTACTTACTAAAATACGTTGATGTGGTTGAAGTATAACATCCTTTGGGCTTCTCAGATCAAAACAAGCAATCTCTTTTGTTTCATAAAAAGACCATTCATGAATATCTGTAATTTCGACTGATTTAAACTCTTTTATTTTAATCATCTAAAAAATAATTAAATACATACATTGTGCTTTTTTTCTAAAGAATAAACTACATGTTTTCTTTTTTCCTTATGAGCAACAATACAATTTTTACAAAAACTTAATTTACGAAAAAAACAATTAAAACAAAACAAATATTTTTTTTCACAAAGTTCACAATGACCAAACCAATAATAATAAACTTCAAATTGTTCCAAATCGTTTTCGTTTAAAGGTCTATTAAATAGTTCATTAATATAAGGTAATAACGGCACTCCTGTATTAAATTCCGTATCTATCCACATATTTAAAAATAAATCATCTATTTTTTTAACCAATTCTCTATCGTGTTCTTCTACAACTAAAGACTTTTAATAGAATATTACCGTTAAAATGTTTATATTTTAATTTTACAATTTTCAGTCTTGTGTTTTCATAATAACTATTTTCTTCCTTTTGCATTTTACAATTCAAACACATTTTTCATTTATCTTGCTGTCTTGACCAGAAGATGATTTGAAAAAGTTTTTTTTCACTCTTTTTATATAAAATGGCAGTCATAACAACATTATCTCTATCATTAAAACAGAATTAAAAGTATAAAGTACAAAGTATAAAGTACATCACACCAAATTGAACTTTAGACTCTTGATTAAGGATTAACATTTTTTTAAAAACTTGTTTAGTACTTGTTTTTTAATCTCTCTTTTCAACTCAAACAGTATAAAAAGAGTTCATTTTCATTTAAAAGCTCATTCACAAGACAACGAACAACAAAAATGGCAAAGTTTGAAATTGTTTACTGCAATGATAACACCTATGTTAAATTTGCAGACTTAGCAGCTGCTACTTTGTGGCTAATTGAATTTAAAGAAGAAAAAAATGTAAAAGATAAACAATATTCTACTGTCCCTCTCAAACCATTGGCACAATTTAATTATTACAAAAAAGAATTGATTTACAAACCAAAAACTGAGGGGTGTGAAATCTTATTACCATGGAGATATAGAGAAATGTGTGATCTCAACAAAACAAATTATTTGTTTAGATCAGAGCTGAAATTAACAAAAGACGACAACACATTTAAATTGCCCAAAGGCGAAGTAACTAATAATGTCGTTTTTATATTTAATCATAACAAAATGATCAAAAAAGTATTGCAAAGTTTAATGGTGAGTATGCAAGACGCTCAAAACAAAGCCTTTATGACAGTGGCTTACCCTAAAACTCGCATAATAAAAACTGTTGAGTTTAACAATTTTGATATACGATTAGCAAAAGCAGAAGACGAAATTCATGCTACAGAATACGCAAGACTGATGGCTATAGAAACGTCTTTTCACAATTCGTTAATTAAAAATGGTGTTTCTCGAAATTTGAATCAAAATTTGCAGAGAGATTGTGTCGAGCTTGCTGAAATCGAAACAAAAAAAACTAAAGTCGAACCAGAAGTACCAGAAGAAGACAAAGAATAATTTTTTTGTAATTTTTTAAGAAATTTTTGTCAGTTTTGAATTAAAAAAACCTGTTTTATAATTAAAAAACTTGTTTTTTTCTGATCTCTATTTCCTATATAAAGAGTGAAAAAAATAAATGCTAGTTCATTTTTAAAAGAGAAAATGACTAGCAAATAACTCGACTAAAGTCTCATCAAAGCTGTTCAACTTTTTTATCCAGATAATGAATTACATCCTATGCTGTTTGAATTTTACCATTTAAATAACACGTATGAAGAATGGCAAGACATTATCTTTACGTATTTAAAAAATTTTAACTTGGAATTGAACTTGGAAGAAGAAAAATACAAGGATTTGTATTATATCTTTATAGCTAAAGACTATGAAAATAAGCTTCATTTGTTTGAAAAACCTTCTCGTCGTTATATGAATTTTGCAGAACAATCACCATCGTAGGGAACGAGCATGCTAGAAGTATGTCGCATGATAAACGATGATTTTTTAAATGTAACCAAAACAACTGTAGAAAAACAACACGAAGAATTAAAAATACAACTAGAAGACTTTGTTAAAGTATTTAAACTTTATTTCAAATCAAAAAACATGGAAAAAAATGCACTTCATGGAAAAGCAAACTTAAACTGACTTTAAAGTATTATTTTTTGTTTCCTTATCTATCTAACAAATGGGAGTACGATAACTTGAAGAAAAATTGTAAAATATTAAATTACGTTTATCCAGCTTGCATGGACCAACCGCCTTGCTTTTCGTTTGACGATAAAGTTTTTCATTATGGTTATTACACCCTATATACACCAGTTCCTATTTATGAATATTTTATACAAAAAAAAGTACATCAAGAAGGAAATAAAGTGTACATTTACAAAGCCTTTGAACGTTGCAATTTTCACGAAAAAAGTTTAATAGAAATGTTTCCCACTGCTCAATGGTTTTTTTTCTTTAAAAGAAATTTTAACATTTCAAAGATTTTATACAGAAAAGAGGACGAAGTTTATAATTATGAAAACGATAAAATAGTATCGAAACAACCTATTCATACAAACATTCATTACACCAAATATCATGTGACTGCGGAAGAAGGATTATAAACAAGACAATTTTTTTTATTTTTATTTTTTTTCCATTTCAAAAATATTATATACAAGTTTAATAATACGAAATATATTGTCAAAGCATTCACAAGTCTCTTTTTTTAATATATAAACACATTTGATATTGTCTTTTATAAATTTAATAAAACTCGAGTATTCTTCAACATTTAATTCTGTATAATCTTGCACGTCGATATTTTCTATAAATCCGTTTGCAAAATCTTCTAAATAGTGCGCAAACATAAATGTTTCATATTTAGGACAATGTTCGTAGGTATGTTTTTTCGTATAGTTATGTTGATAATGTTCTAAACATAAACTTTCAAAGTTAAAATAGCAAGGCAATTTACACAATTTGGGAAACAATAATTTGTTTAAATCAAATGTAGCTATTTTTTGATCATTTATTGTAGACAACACATCTTTTTCCATGTTTCCACCTTTATAAAATACGACATTATATTCGAATTTTGAAAATATAGTCTTTAAGTAATCCACTACGGAGCAGCAAAATATAATTTCACCAGTATACTTGAAAGACAGATAATACAGTCCATGAATATTTTTTAAGCAGTATCAAAATACTTTTTTATCCTTTTCATCCAAAATTTCAAACTTTTCACATGGTATAACTTGCGTGTGAAAAAACTTTTTATCGACAAGTGATCTCAAACATAACTCTCTAATGCAGTTTCTGTCCCACTTGTGAATCTCTTTATTGGTAATAAATTCAAAATCTAACAACCACAAGTAGAAAAAAAATGCTTGCGCGCTCGTTGAAGTATCTAAAAGATATAAACATTATGAACACTAGTCTGGAAATTCTTCACCTTCATCTGATCACGTAGAAGAAGAACATTTTACAGATAAAAGTTCATTTGAATTTTTACAAAATTTACTCAATTCTAAGAGGATAACATTAAATTCTTACAGTATTGCAAAATGTTTTAAAAACAGTCAATTTAATAATTTACTCGAAAATGCTCAACTTTGTCCTATTCATCTCAACTACTTTGACAATTTGAAAGAAATATACGGTGATAACTATATAATAGAACTCTATAAATCCAAGCTCACTCTTTTGCTGCTAGAAAGAAATATCAAACCACCTATGGTTCTAACAGAAGGTGATCAAACTAACGGTTTTGTGGATACGTTTACTTCAAAAGTAATACCTACCGTCTCTTTGTTAGAAAAACTAGATGGTGGTTTAAAAAATAAATCAGTTAAAAGAAACATTGAAGGAATTATAAAGAAAGGAACCAACGATAAAAAAACTTTATTTGTTAATATATTACACGCTATTGTAACACTATTTATTGCGAGTTTTTTTAATTTAGAAACAGAAGAATAAAAAAATGGCCACTGATAAATCTTTGTCTCGTTTTTTTAAAAATTCAGAATTTAAAAATTATTTTATAAGAATATATGCTTTTGATGAACTAAGTCAAACAAAAACACATATTCATACTATTCAACAAAAGAATCAAAATGGCTCCTTTATCATTTACAACAATGAAACTACAAAAGAAGCAGGTCAACATTGGAGAATGTTGATGAAAATAGAAAAGGGTCATTTTTTTTTTTTGATAGTTTAGGTGAAGAAAGTGTATTGCAACAAATTCCAAAACATTTAAGATTTAATAAATATTTGTTTGAAGCAGTAGAAGAAGTCAATAGCAATATACAAATCAACACTATTAACATTAACTACAACGAAATTGAAATTAATTCTTATATACGACAATCCAATCATTTTCCTACAAAATGGACAGCAGAAAATCGTGAATTTTATTGGTTTACCAAATTTATTTTAAAATATAGCGAAATCACTTGCAATCAAAACGTATTTTTTTCATACATTAAATTTCCTTTTCAATGGAACGATAGTAGTTTATGTGGTGCATTTGCCGCTTGTTTTGTAGCTCTAGTCTTTCGCAGTGAAAATGTATTATATACAGATCAAATATATTTACCTTCGTTGTGCAGACTGTTAAACCATTATTTTTATGAAGTAACAACTCTTCATGCCTCTTCACTAGTTCAGATAAATCTCTATTCATTTTTTCAATTTATTAAAAACGAACTCTTTACACACCTTGATAACACTGCTAAACAACTGTTTGAAACAGACATGCAGTTGCATTTTTATATGAAAAAACAGGAAAATCTGGAACGTGATCTATTGTCTATGAAAAAAAACAAATTCCTTTGAATTATGATATTTATGAAAAACAAATATTGGCTCAAAATGCTTTTAAAAGATTTTTAAAAGATGCAGGATTCTTAAGAACAAATTATGAAGCTAGGTGGGAAAAGTTATCCCTATTGGATATTCAAGCCATTCCATCTGTGATGAACGAGGAAAATATTTATTATATGATTCAAAATGAAATGGATAGAATTTATGCAAACAATTATACGCGATTAAAGACAGCCAATCAATTTTTAGATGTACCTATTGATGATGTCATGAGTAAAAAAGAAATAAAAAGGCAGATTGCTCTGATTTTAATATAAACAGAATCATGAAGAGAACAGCACACACATTACTAGAAGAAATTGTCGAAGAAAAATGTGCTACGTGTAATGGCTATGGCGAACTCTATTTCCTCGTATTAAAAGATAAAAAAAAGAAGCTTTATTAAAAAATTGCACAATTCACGTATTAAATAAAGAAGTATGGATATTTAACACCGTTACTAAAAGAGCGGCCAAAATACATCTTAACAAGACGCAGTGTTTAACTTGTAAAGGAAAACAAACATTGACTATTAAACGATATAAAAAGAAAAAAATTGAAGAAAAACAAGACACTATTTTATTTGTACATATTTATTCTTTAAATGAATTAATATAATATTTTTTTACAACTGTTTTTTAATATACTTCAAACACTTTATCCGGAGGCATATAAGGGTTGGCAGGTTTTGTATCAACAGGAACAGGAGTCGTTTTTGTTTTTTTGCCTTTCCACGTATTTTTTATACCGTATAACAGCGAACCCACTTGCAATGCGTTGGTTACATTTTTAGGAGTTATAAAATCAGCTAATCCTCTTCCTCTTCTGCGTATCCTTTTTCTATTACTTTTATGTGTCTTTGATCTCAAATTTTGTCTTTTGCGCTTAAAAGCCATTTTTGTTGACAACGGCAAACATACGATAAAAAATGTTTCAAAGGAACTTTAAAAGTATGTTCGTGTCCTTCTTCATATATAAACACAATAATAAGTTCATGATTGGAACGTGTTACTTTAATAATTATTCCCCATTTGTAATGATGCATCAATGAAAAATCACCCTTTGCTTTACTATTTGTTTTAAATAGTGAAATATAAAAATCTTGTAATTTCGGAAACGGGTAATAAGTCTCTACATAAGCTTTAAAATGCAACATTTTCTATGTCTACTTCTTCTAGTAACCAAACGTTAAATGTCTCTTTAATATCATTAACAAAGGCTTCATAACTCATTTTAAATTCGTGGTCGATTTTATTATAAATAAAATTATTATGAGCGTTTTCGTTAAAACGAGTGACTTGAATTTCCGCTAGTCTATCCAAACGAAATACTAATTTCAAATTGCCTTCAACTTGTTTTAAACTATCACTAGCTTCAAACTTAGAAGCTTCTACATTCATAACAGAGTTATAAAATTCGTTTAAACAAGTTTTAAACTCCATTTTTTTTTGTTTTTTTTAAATGAATTTTTTTTCTTCAAATAAAATTGTTTTATTTCAAAAATAAAAAGCAAATTTATAGTACTTTTTTTAAAAAAAAACAGAAAAAATACTATTAAATATTTTTTTTATCAATATATTTTCGGTATTTTATTACCACATAAAAAACACCATCATTAATATGTGAAATACAATATAATTTATTTATAATGTCAAATTCCATAATAAATCCGCCAAAAAACGTTGATGTTTTTGTGTGACCAGTATCTTTATTATTGCTGATGATTTCGAGAATTCCATTTTCGTTCTCATAAGTTAAAATATACTCTCCTCGCGAGCTTCTATCTGTTCTTAAATTTTTTAATTTGTCGTTCTGTTTTTCCATATCTTTTATTAACCATAAAATTTCTTTAGACTTTTTTTCAACATATTGTCGAAATTTTTGTATGAAACATTGATTGCAATACTTTTTTATATGTGTTTTTCTTTTCGCATGTTTGCATACTTTTGAATTCATTTTTGTAAATAAACTTTTTACAGAGTTGAGCTTTTTTATACATGTTTTTTAATCCGATTAAATTATAGTTTTAAACAAATCACCAATTAAAGGAATACCTCCTAATATGTTACCAAGGAAACCTTTACCACGCTTTCTATGTATAGGTTTTCGTCCTTTACCAATTAAAGAATGATAAGGTCTAGGATGAGATCTCGATTTTTGATGAACAAAAATATATATCTTTTAGCATTTCTATGACCTCTATGCCTTCTATGTCTCATTTTTTTAAAAAAAAATTGTTCTTTGTTTATCTTTATTATTTATAGTGTTTATTTTTAGGTTTTTCAACAACGCAACAATGTTTTTCTTCAAATTTAACAGTTTCTCTTTTTTTTCAATAACCACCTAATTTTACAATGGATTTCCATATTTTTCCAAACGGTAATTTACCATAAAGATCTGCTACAGGTCCTCTTCCGCGTTTTTTTCTTCCTCTTTTTGATTTTTTACTATAATATTTTTTTTTATAATATTTCATTTCTTTGTTTATTGCGATCCACTTTTGTTAAAACAAAACGATATATCGGTTTTCCTACTCGATTCATTTCGCGATTGTGTTTATTATTTATATACTTGCTTTTCGTTTTTCGATAACACATCAGTGCTTTTCTACAATATTGACGCTTTATTTGTTTCAAATTTTTCTTAGCTCTTCTTCGTCTTAGAGCTCTTAGTTCTGTATTATTGGGATCGGTTAACTCGTTTTCATCAAAGGAGGTCCTATCAAAAACTTCAAAAAAAGCATCCCTATAAAAAGGCCATTTTCCATCTACCGTATATTTGGGTAATTTAGATGTATATTTAGGTCTTAAATTGCTTTTATTTGAAGGTGTTGAAAATAAATTCCGTCTTACAATCATACGGGAAAAATCAATATCATCTGCAGCCATTTTTGACTCTAACATTTTTATTTGACTTGTATTTTTTATATCTTTTTTTTACAAGATAAAAAACATAGTGTCACCGTGACACAACCTTACTTATTCTGTCTTTACTTTGTCTTAGTAGGCCTACTTACTTATGTTTTTTAATCTGTTTTAATCTTGTTCATATAAGCGTTATTAAAACTTTCTAAATTTAACTAGCATGACACAGCATTTTCTTTTCATTACATAAAGTTACATCACTTTAGCTATTATTTCGCGTTAATCTGTAGAGATTAAATTTTATACATAAAAAGCGTGTTTTTTTGTTAACAAAATCAAAAATGACAAAAACATTTACTAAACGCTCAGTTAAAAAAACGAAATATTTTATGGACAACGAAGTTGTTGCAAAAGAGATCGATTTTTCAGAGGATAAAATAGAAATAAGTGATGACGAACCGGAAATAATTGTAATTGATGACGAACCTGAATTAGGGTTTCCAGATGTGAGTATTTTCGGCGACCCCGATGAAATTCATTTCGTAATCAAAAATCGTACAGAAACAAACACAGAAACAAACACAGAAAACGATACAAACGAACCAGCGTTAGAATTTACAGAAGATCCACTACCTCAAGAAATAACACATTGCTCACCAACTCAACTCAACCAACTCAACTCAACTCAACTCAATTAACAACCCAACACTAACTCAATCCCAAGAAAACAATATTTTGAAAAAAAAAGTAAGTTATTTTTTAAATTATTATTTATAAATAACAAATTACATTTTTTTTAAGAATTTTATTTTTTTATTTTAGAAAAAAAAACCGAATACAAAATAAGAAGAAAACAACTTCGAAAATTAAAATACGATATAAATAGACTTTTTTATTTAAATTTATAAATTTTTTTATATATAAAATACATTATTATTTATTTCTGTTTTTTCGTCGTATGTTTGCTTCTTTTAATTGATGTTTAATATTGACATAAGATTCGGCAGTATGAACCCAACGTTTTTTTCTTTTACCAACTCTTCCAAGTTTACGATTTGTTTTATTATCTTTATATCTGTTATTTGTTCTTCGTAAACATGATAATATTCTTTTACAATTGCTCGGTAAATACTGGTTTTCAGTGTGTGTCGATGTTGAACTTTGTTTTGTACTTGTTTGTGTTTGAACTGATTTTTTTGTTCTAGGAACTGTTGTTTTTGTACGTGCCATATTGACAGTGTTTAATGATCTAGGAGTATATCTTATTTTAGGCATTTATTAAAAAAGGTTATTTTTTTATTAAAAACTTTATATAATATTTTTTATTGCAAAAATAACATGGTTTTTATATAAAAATTAACCAACTTTAAATTCATTTTCTTAGTTTAAAAAAAATGGAATTTAGTATAAATAATATAAAACACGAACTTGTGGAAGAGAACGACACTTTATTTAAAAAAATATTTATTATAAACAACGGCAAAAAAATTCCAGTAGCGACAGTAAGACCGTACAACGCTGCATTGGGTAATTTTTTATTTTTCAAAAAATATGTAATATTATGGTTAACTTTTATAACCATCGAATTTTTTTTCTTTTAGATAAACGGTTAACAGTTGTTAACGATTTAATGAACAGTTTTAGAAAAAGGCAAAAGCTCGAGGAGTTTTTTCGTAAGTTTAACTTTACTGCTTTCATTAATAAAAAACAAATTTCTTTTTTTAATATTTTTCTCTCACTTTTTTTTTAGAAAATCGTTATCGTGAAAGCGAAATTTTGTAACATTTTTTCGTATATTTTTTATAAAGTTTTTTCTATATTTTTTTATAGAAAATAAAAATTTTTTGTAGTCTTTTTTTATGTGATTATATTAATTTTTGTTTATATTTTTTTTTAAAATTTTATGTTAACTTTTTTTTAATACAATAGCAAAAAATGATCAAACAAATTATTAATATAATCTCAAAAGAATTAAATCAACAATGGAAACCATTGGCAATCAATCTAGGCTTTAAAAGAAACGTTATTAAAAAAATCAATGAAGATTACATTAAAAACTTTGACAAAATAAAAAAAATTTTAATTCTTTTTGTATTACAATATAAAGACAAAAAGAGAGCAATAAATCATATATATGCAATTTTATCATACTGGGAAAAAAACAACGATGATAAAAAACTTTTATATAAAATACAACAATGTAAATTATTTATATTGAAATATTTATATTAAATTTTTATAGTTTTTAGCAAAAAACAATGAATTTTATGCAATTAAAACTAAAAATAGCAGCACATTTGCAAACACAATGGCAAACTTTGGCAGAATATCTTGATTACAAAAAACGTGAAATCGAATGTATTCAATGTGATTACCATAATATCAACGAAAGAACAATGAGACTTTTAAACTTAATATATCAAAAAAAAGGAACAGAAATGGAAGCAGCTCGTGCTTTATATGATGCTTCATGGATGTGGTCTCTTGACATTTCAACAAAAGAAAATAATTTAGAACTGAAAAAAAATATAGATATAACTATGGAAATAATTACAAATTTTATAATGCAATAATTTTTTGTAACTTCTTTTTGTTTTTTAGCAAACTAATATATCAAAAAAAATGAAACAATATATTAAAAAATGTGGATGGTAAGCCTATTTTCCTTTTTTTAAATTTTTTTTATTTTTTGTACATTTTTTATACATTTTTTTCTATTAGTTATGGAGAAAATATTATTGAGGACACTATATGCTACCACGAGTTGTTATTGTCAAACGAAGAAGAACAAGATTTGGACGAACTTATGGAAATGGAAGAATTAACAGAGGAAGATTATGAAAAATATTTAGAACAATTAGTTCAAGAAATGGAAGAAGAAGAATCAGATTATATTGAAGAACTAAAATCAAAAATGTTAGAAGAATAAGTGGAAAAAGAAGTGGAAGAAATAGAAAAAGAAACTCATAAGATCTTCAATGAAATGGATTGGGAACAATATATTTTAGACGTTATTAATAAAATGGACAATTTACCCGAACTTTATTTGTATATTTTTAATTTGTAAATATATCTTTTTTCTTTTTTTAGCAAACATAATAATGACAACTAATAATAATGAAAATTATGAAGACATGTTTCCTGGTTTTGGAGACGTATTTGAAGAGGTTGAAAACATAACTTTTAACGATAAATTCAAACAAAAACAAGAACAAGATATTAAAGATATTGAAACAAACATTATTTATATTTAAATTCTTTTATATGTTTTATTGAGTGATTCTATTTATTTCTTAATTCTTTTATGTTAAAAAAAGACATGTATATTTTTTTATAGTTTTTTATATAAATAAATGGTTTTTTTTCAGCAACTAATAAAAAAAAAAGCAGACAACATATATCCTTGCTGTTTTTGTGACAAAGAATTTAGCGCAGAAAAACTTTTAAATCATCAAACAGAATGTTCTACAGAGCAATACTCTCACAATTATTTTACATGTAAAAAAAAGGTACAAGATTTGTTAAACCATGAATGTGATTATGAATTTCTAGATATACAAAAAATATGTTTTTTTTGTAATACCAAAGTCGATGATCAAGATTATTATGAACACTCTGTCATCTGCTTTCAATATTATAAAGAACAACAAAATCGTTATTTGAACCAGATAATTCAAGACGAAAAGAAAAATTTAAATTATTTGAATCTTTCTATTAATCAAATCATGAATGGAATGAAGAATCTTCAAGAAATTGCAACTAAACAAATAGTTGTCTCTAAAGAAAAAGACCAAGAAATTAAAAATCTAAACGAAGATAATGTTAAACTTCATCAAGCCCTAGGAGAATCGAATAAAGAAATGTCAGAATTAAAAAGTCTCTTCTATGACAACATGATGGTTTTAGCAAATCAACAAGATACAGAACATCTCAAACAAGAAATAACAAAACTTTTTCAAATTGTAGAAGAAAATGGCACAGAATTCTTAGCTTTAAAAAAATCAATTCAACAGCCTAAAGAAGTAAAGGTAATACAATACATTTTTAAAGACACGCAATCATCAAACTTGATCAAATGAATCTGAGACTATTATCAGATGAACCATTTTATACAGAACCCGTTTACACATCAGAAGGTTATCGTTATCGTATAGAAGTTTATACTCGAAGTACCGACGTAAACAAACTAGCCATTTACTTTCAATTATTACGAGGTGACCAGGACGACGCTTTAAAATGGCCTTTTACCAAAAATGTCAATATAACCTTGAGAGATAAAGATAGATTTTTTACTCGTACTACTACCAATAATAATTATCTTCAACTTTTAGACAATAGTTCTTTTGATAAACCTACCGCTAAATATAATGTAGCTGTGGGTTATAACCATTTTATTTCACACGAAGAACTAAAACAATTTATTATTAATAATAATTTATTTATCACGATTACTATTCAATAATATATTTTATATAAAAAAATATCTTTGTACTTTTGTTCTATCATTGTTATTTTTTTATATGTTTTTTTTTGTACTTTTATCTATAATTATTACCCATTATTTTTTTAGATTAACTGATAAAAAAATGAACACAATTGAAATATTCAGAGAAATCAGTCTGGAACTAACCATTGCCAACGTGAAATCGATCAAATTTATGCTTAGAATACCTTTTGGAATCAAAGAAACTTAAAAAAATGGTTTGGATATTATAGATTACTTTAAAGATAACACTATACAAAGCGAACACGGACATATTTACGAAACATTAGAAAGCAAGTTAGAATATTTACTTGTATTATGGAAAGCGATTCATCGTAATGATATTGTCACTAAATATAAAAACAAAATTCCTCGACTACCTACCTATGAAGAAAGCATCATTAAAAATCTACCACCTGTTTATTCACCACCGAACGCAGTATATCCAAGTGCAGTCATCGAAGCTAAACAAGAAGAACTATTCCATTCTTATAATCCTGTACCAGAATCAGCTGAAGCACATGAATGTGCCCAAGAACCAGAATTCATCTAAAACTTTTTTTGGGAAAGAAATTATAGTTTTTTTACTTGTATAGTAAAACTATAATTTTTTTCCTAAACAATAATTTTTTTATTGTATTAACTGTTTTGTCAACTTTTTTTTTAAACAAATAAATAAAAAAATGGGCAGCAACTGGGGCAATATTGGAGATATAATTGAAAAAGAAGGTGCTTCATTTAACTACTTTCTACAAAAACTTCATAAACAAATGAGACGAGAAAAAAAGGTTATAGAAATGGACAGAGAAACAAAAAAACGCTCTCGTTATTTGGAAAACATTCGTTCTTACATTAGAAACTTTGAAAGTCAAACACTGATTTGGTTTACCCCAGAAGAACGACATTTTTCTTATTATCTTTTTCACTTTGATAATTTTACATTGGATAAAACAAACAAATTTGTCCATGAAAATCAATCACAACTCACTTTGAAAGATTTATGTAAAAGAATTTTGGTACAACAACGTATTCAATTTGAATTTGATCAATTGCGAAAAAAAATTGTTTCTTTATTCGATAAAACCAAACTACCACTCACGAAATGGAAAGATCAAGATAATATTCGATTATTGTTTTACACCTATTATAGAGCATATATTTATTACGATTTACCTTTTATAAGTAGACGTTTATCCTTTTTTTATCTTCAAAGACGTTATCTTTATACTTTATTTCATTTACTTTTTACAGAAATATCCTGTTTTGCTGATCCACGTAAACAACTGGAAATACATTTAATGAAAAAACTATATCGTTTAATCATGGACTATATAATTTGGTCCAAAGGACAATATTTTTATACTACTGAACCTTGTTTTATTCATTTTCAAATTGTAAATCAATTTTTTTAATTTTTTTTTAGATAACTAATAAAAAAATGCAAAGAAGCAAACGCTTTTATGAATACGACATTATCCACATTGTCAGTTGGTTTATAACCGAAACAAAAAATAACATGGATCGAGACATGAAAACGTTAAAAGAATTATGTAAAAGAAAATTAGCTGTTAGAAGAATTAAAATCGAATTGGAATTATTAAAAGATCAGCTTGGAGTTTTATATTTTCGTTATCCTGAAAACAGTTTTGATGATGATTTTTTTTATATTTGTGAATTTAGTTCTTTAACCGATCACAATTTATTTTTTTGGTTGCAAAAACAAATTATATTTTCTCTATACGAAATGTTTAGATCGCACTATAATAATCGTTATATTAAAAATAAATAACTTGATTTTTTTTATAATTGTATTAGAAAATACATTCAATGGGCATTAGATCAATATTATAATATTCACGAAAATAATTTTATACATTATAAAAATAATATTTTATATTTATAGCCAAACTAATAAAAAAAATGAACAAAAGTGGTTACAGCAAAAGAAAACCCAACAAAAAAGTTAAAAAACAAATGAAAGGTATATTATTTTTTCTGTATTTTTGCTATTTTTAATCATTAAAGTTTTTATTTATTATTCCTATTTTTTTTTTTTTACAGCCATGTATTCCTACTATTTTAAACTTCAAAAGCATTCGTTGGCTCATTCGCTTTTGATAAACCAACGTTACTTTTGCGCCAAACAATGTGACGCATGTCAAAGTTGTGAAATTAGAAAATAACTTTTTGTATTTTTTTTATTTAGAAATATATATTTTATCACATTTTTTTGTGTTTTTTTTATTCCTTATTTTTTTATTTTTTATTCTTTTTTTATACTAATATTTTTTATACAAATATTTTATTAAATATATAGTTTATCACATTTTTTTGTATTTTTTTATTCCTTATTTTTTATTTTTTATTTTTTTTAATTCTTTAGATATAAAAATGAATAATATTATTAATGATGAAAACTGGGAGAATGAACTTGACGCACCAACTTTCGATTTTTAACAACCTAACTTGAAATTAAGAAGACCTCTCCGTGGGTTAAACTTTAAAAAATGTTTAAAACGAGAACTAGAAAATACGTTAAAAAAAAAAAAAAAGAAGAAGTTTGGATATGTAATCCCCCTCCCTTTGAACTAAACGAAGTTTGGATATGTGATGCCTTCCCCCCCCTATTTGAATTGAATAGAAAATTTTATCACAATTAATTTTTTTGTAAATATATTTTTATAAATGAACTTTTTTTATTTTTTAGCTAACTAATACAATGTCTGGAAATTCAAATGATGTGATAGAAACTATTATTTTGTCAGAAGAAGAAGTATTACTCGTTATGAAAATGGCTAAATTATATAACAAACGATTCGTTAAAGAACTCAAACTATATAATTCTTTTGTCACAATTGGAAAAAAACGTCACCCAAGCATATCGTTTGAGAATTGGTCAAAAAAACGCTACCCTATTTTTAGGGAACAGAATAAATTTAATTTGTAACCGTTTTTTTTTCGATAGAAAATTTTTTTTTTACACCTGATCCTTTATTTCTGCGCGCATGCGTGTGACGTCGTTCTTTTTTTGAAACCGGGAACTTTTTTTTAACCTTTCGGTTCATCGGTCCAATCGATCGCTTCATCGGTGCATTGCTTATCACCGGTTCACCGTTTTTTTTCACCTTTTTTCTACTCGGACGGGCAGTCTCTGAGGGATAACAAGAATTGTAACATAGCATATCATCATATATATATATATATATATATATATATATACATACATACATACATACATACATACATACATACATACATACATACATACATACATACATACATACATACATACATACATACATACATACATACATACTTCAATCAATTCACCCATATATGTAAGTATATGATAATTACTTATATATGTGTTTGTATGTATGTATATGCAGATGAAGGGCTTATTTTCAAAACATGGTATGTGCAATTTTGATTATGTGCGCTGATTTAAGTTTTTACTTTAAAAGATAATTAGCGCATAAAAGTTCTCTTTATAATTTAATATATTTTAGTTTGTTTATGATTAGTAATTTTTTAAAGTTGTTTTTTATATAATTATTTAGTATTATTAATTGTGTTATTTTTTAAGTTAAGTAAAGTTTTCTCTTTAAGTTGGTATTTAAGAACAAAGTTGCTCATAACGCATTTTGAAAATAAGCTCTTCATATACACATTTTTTTTTATCTCCAGGTATTACTGAAAACCAATCGCAACCCTTGATTTTGCATCTTTATATCCTTCTATTATGATGGCGCACAATTTGTGCTACACAAAACTTCTTTCAAAAAGTGATTTAGAAAGGTTTTTATTACAACTTTGTTAATTACTTCAGTATAACATTTTAAATAGTTACTTAAATGTGTGTATTAGTGTGTGTGTGTAATTATATATATATCTAAATATTAATACGCTAATGAATATTATTAGTGCGCATAGTTACGCATAGTTACGCCTATTGTTCGTAATGTTACTTACGGTTCTGTATTCTGTACAATACACTATTTCTTAGTTTTTAAGTAGTTTCTAGACTTTTTTTATGCGCGGTTATATGTTCCATGCGGTCTTTCGAGTAGGGTCTGCAAACGAATTAGAGCTGATGTACTTTTATTCTCAAGGAGAACTGATGTTGTTCATTGTTTAAAATAAAAATTTAAATAATTATTTGTTTGTTGTTGGTTGTTTTTATTTTTCTAATTTTTATAGCCTATTTTCATTTTTTAAAAGAAGTTAGATCATTTATAGAATAAGATTATGAGATTATTTATAGACTAAGATTGTTAGATTATTATAGATTAAGATTATTTTTTGTAGAAAGAATAAAATTTTGTTTATGTATTTAATATGAAAAGTTAAATAAAATAAGACTGTTTTTTGTGGTCATGTAAGTTTATATACATAAGTTAGCGTTTATTTTAATCTGTTTTATATTTCTCTATATCTATATATATATATTTTATATTCTTAGGAAAAATAATAAGGAATAGAAAAATAAAAAAAAATTCTTCTGGAATTTGTCAAAAGAATGTTGTGTTATGCTTCATTTTAAGGTATCTGTATTTTTGTTTATTAGAAATTTTTGATTTTGTTCTTAAATGGTTTCATCTTTTTCATTCCAATGTTGTGAATTGTAGTCTGCATTCTTTGTTACATTAAAAATAATTGATGCTAATAAATGTTGTTTTATAATTGTTAAAGGTTTGCATATATGTTTATACTATGCTCAAAGTTAAAAAGTTTTTGATAAATACATGTATGTAATGATATATGTTATATAGTTGTTTTATAAATGTGTTTATATAAATGCTTTTATATGTTATATAAAATTTGAAAAAATATTGTATTTTATAGTTAGTATAACTATAACAAACAATATATTTGAGATATAGATCTAGAGCAAAATTCGTCAACCTTACCAGTCAAGCGGTGTTACTGCTTTAGGTCTAAGTGTAGTCTAGGCTTCAATATAACTATTCTGAAAATACACAACATCTTTAATAATTTTTTGTGTAATGTTGTTACCTTTGGCTTATCTTTATGTTAGTGTCTGTTGTTAAAAATGATTAATAATTAGTTTCATTACAAGAACTCGCTGCTTCTGTTTCTTAGTATAAATACAATAATATAATTTCTTCAAGCAGAAACATAAATTAGAGACTTTTATCTGAAATAGCACAGTGAATATTATTATTATTAGTGCGCATAGTTATACCTATTGTTCGATATTAGTTACAATTCTGTATTCTGTAAAATACACTATTTCTTAGTTTTTAAGTAGTTTCCAGACTTTTCTTAACCAAGTGTTTTCTTAAAGAAGTCATGACCTTTTATGGTACGAGTTAAAAATGTTTAAGTTGACATTAGTTAGATAATGTTTAGTAGATTAAACTGATAGGTAATATAAAATCTTTTTAAAATTTTATTAAGTAATTAGTTTATTGTAATCTTTTTTTAAATTGTACTTTTAAATTTAAAGCTTCGTGTTATAGATGTTAATATTGAAAATATAAGTTACTATAATTCTTAGATGGGGTCTACTGTCAAAAGATATTTATGGGTAGTTTCATGCTTTCACATGCTTTTAATAATTGGGATAAAAGCCATGACAACATTTTGATATAAATAAAATTTATCTATAGCATTGTTAAAACCTTTGCTCTTTGAAAAAAATGTTTCTGGCTTTTCAATAAGTGTATAATAATTTCTCTTGCATAAATGAATTGTGGTTTAGGATATAATTGTGTTATTATATGTTTGTTTTTCTATATTTAATATACCATTAATCATTTTCATACATTTTTATTTAAGTTTAATTGTTTATAATTTATTAAGGTTTAGATTATTAGAAAATTCATGTTAACAGAGTTGTTATTAATCATAATCGAGTTGTTGTACCAAGGAAATTGTAGATGTTTATTTATAAAATGTACTATATATGTTATAAAGAAAATTTTGGATTTCATATGTTTTCACTAATAAATAGTTCAATATATTTATATATATATATATATATATATATATATATATATATATATATATATGTATAATATATATATATATATATATATATATATATATATATATATATATATAAATCCTTGGAGTTGCAGCAGCGTCATAGTTTGTGTGTTGGAGGGGGGGGGGGAGTAACAAACCCGCGTTAATAACCTGTTTTGTACATAACCCATTTATAATTTTTGCTCAATGTTTTCTCCCAACACATGAACTATGACACTGTTCGCGACTCCAAGGATATATGTATGTATATATATGTATGTATGTATATATATATATATATATATATATATATATATATATTTTTTTTTTTTTTTTTTATTAGAAACACTTTACTGTTTCTAATAAAAAAGGAAATTTGTTTATTTTCTAAAATTTTTTTATTAGAAACAAAATAAATTTTAACTTTTTTTTATAAGTCTTTGCTATTATTGTTGCAGGTTTTTCTTAACTTTAATTAAATAAACTTAAGAAAAAGTAGTACAGGTGTATTACTTTTGATGATGGCAAATTAATTTTATTTTCCATTTATTTGGTTTCTTTATTTTTTAATTTTTCGAATAAGATTTTTTTATTTATTTATTAAGTTTTTTTATTATATTGTTAACTTTAGAGTAGTAAAACAAAGAAATAATTAGTGTTGTTTTGATAAATATGTTTAATGATAATGATGACATTGAAATGGATGATAGGCTACATTGAAGTATGTATTTACAAGACGATGTAAGTGCTCTTCAAAATAATTATATTGATGCAGAGGTTTTGACAGGTTTTTCCGGTGGTAAACGGGTTTTTGTTCCTCGAATTCAGTTGGCTCCATCAGATTCTAATTTACCTTTTGTTCTGAAACGTCGTCGGTTTCCTGTCAGATTGACTTATTCAATGACAATTAATAAAAGTCAAGGTCAAACATTTGATAGAGTTGGGGTATATCTCAAAAAACCGTGTTTCTCTCATGGTCTATTGTTGCATGTTCAAGAACTAGAGCATTTAATAGTTTGTTTTTCAAAATTGATAAACATCTCATTCATGGTATGATAGGTGGATAGTGTTACACAAATAATGTTATATTTTCTAATGTTCTTAATTTATACTCTTTAGATTTTTATTTCGAAAGTTTACTGTTTGTAGGTTGTGAGCACATTTTGTATGTATAACTTTATTTATTATTTTATTATTTTTTTCATAGTTTTTGATAAATATATCTGTCATTTAATATTGTTATAAAATGTGTTTATATTTGTTATATAAAACCATATTTGTTTATAGTTGTATATATGTTAAAATTATGTTGTTTTCATGTTTTCAAAGTGGTGTGACTTGGCATTATGTTGAGCAAGATTGATAACCTTGCCAGCCAAGCGGTGTACTTATAGCAGAGGTGTGACTTGGCAGTATTTAGTGCCAGGCGGTGTTACTGCTTTAGAGCTAGGTTGTGTTGTCTATCCTTTTTTTAATTATTCTGGAAACACATAATATCTGTTAATGTTTAGCGTAATGTGTATGAGAGAGTATGCAACCTTGATCTTTAAATCTAGGGCGTTTTAATGTCCTAAATTTAAAGTAATTGAATAACTAATATTGAATATAAAAGCAAATATACTTTTATGTATTTATATGTTTAGTAAAAAGATAAATATAGTTAACTTAAAATTGGTTTTCTAATTTTGTCTTTCATATTTTAATTTGGTTTGTTATTTTCGCTGGATTTTAGGATCAAGGGTGTAAATATTATATTGTTATGTGTTATTGTTGTGATGTTTTGTGTTGATAGACTGCTTGGCTTATCTTCACGTTGGTGTCTATTGTTAAAAATGAATAATTGGTAGATTCATTATTGGAACTTACTGCTTTTATTTATTTACTAAAAGCCAAGACAACATTTTGCTAAAAATGCAATTTATATCTTAATTTGATTTTTTTTTTTTTTTAGTATTGTTAATCCTTTTGTACTTGGAAACAGATTTTATAGTTACATTTTCGATAAATGTTTATATTAACTGCCATGTCAACATAAGTTACTATAAATAGGTAAATCGATTTTGAGTTTTTATGTAGTTTTTTATTTTTATTTATTTTTTTGTAATTATGGTATCATAATTTAATTTTTTTTTCTTTAAGATTTACGATTGACGCATTTATACGATTTATAAAAAAAACCTAATTTCCTTTTATTGTAAATTTTTTGTCAGTTAAAATGATATAAATATATGCAATTAGTTCAATTTTTTTTAAATTTCTCTTTTTTTATGCCTAATAATTTGTTGTACGTAACTTAAGGATGTTTTTAAAGAGGGGTCGCAACTAAAAACAAACCAAAAACCTTTAAATACATGGAGAATATTGTAGTTTTGCGCATTTGTCAAATACGAAGTCACTTAAATTTTATAACAGGTTTAACTAATTAACTAGCTTAGTTTGCATTTGCAACACTTTTGAGGAAAGAAAAAATTCTTATATATGTTAAATTCTTATATATATTAAAAAGGAAATATTCTTAAAAATGTAAATCATTGTTTTACATTTTATTACTTTGGTAAAAAGTCTTTATCAAAACTTGATTACTCTTAATAAAAATAACTTTATTCTCCTGGCCACCATTAAGGCAAAAAGGAGGAAGGGAGGTCCTTTATTAGTGTCAAAATATATGAGAAAATATACTGTCAATATACTGTCCTTTATTAGTGTCAAAATATACTTCATATTAATCTTTTTAATTAAAGTTCATGTTATAAAAAATATAACAAGAATTTAGCTTTACTTTTTCGTCAATTTAAAGCATGATGAAGTGTTATTATTTTGTGTCAGTAACTAAAAACGTATTGTGTTGAACTTAGTAATGTCTAGGAAAATGGTTCTACCATACACTGATATGACCTATGTCAGTTGTAAATTACTCAAATAACGTTAAATAATTGGTAAGTTAATCTATTTTAATTTTGCAGATGGTTTAATTTTTTAATTTGAAGGCGTTTTTCTTACATGGTATTAGTTAAGGTTTCGCAACTTTAAATTGTGGAAAACAGCCAGTATAAATTAACTAACAGACCGAACGTAACCCGTATTACGGGTTGCTTTCTGCTAGTATATAAAAATGTGTGTGTGTGAACAGTGACGAACCCAGAGTTAATTTGGGGGTACTGCTTTTTTTTCTGCAGCGTTAGGGGGAGAAGGGTTGATATTCACACACCCCTCATCATCCCCTAGTTAAAACTGGTGCTGCAGCAATGATTTTTAGTTATCATTTTCTTAATCATCATTTTAATCATTTGCGTTTATCTTGAAAGTAAGGAGTTAAATTAAAGCATTTTTTTTGAATATATAAATTTACCAGTGGGTGTTGCTTGTTATTTATTATGCAATCATATTGCTTTAGTTACTAAGCAACCATATTGCTTTAATTAGGTAAGAAAAATATGTTACTTAAGGATTTAATAAACGCTTTTGTTGCAATTATCAGTGCCGGTTTAACCAACAGATACACTAGACATTTGCCGAGAGGCCACAGAGTTCAAGGGGTCAGAGCATTTAAGTGAATTTTTGAGAGATATGTAATTCGAAAGGAAAGTTATTATTGGCCTCTATCCTTGACTTCATCTCATGTCCGGGAAGTTTTTAATCTTTGTAATAACGGTGCATATGACGTATCGCAAACTAGATGTTTTATTTTTTTTAACGACTTGAAAGAAATTTTGATTTCGAAGATAATGGTGAAAAAGGAAACTTAAAAACGAATTTAAGAATATAATGGTGAATAAAGAAATTAAATATTAATTGGATATTTTACTCAGAGGATTATCATACCGCTAATCAGACGAAAAATTAGGACCAATACGCACCAGAAGGTTTCTTAGATGTATTGAGTTATTAGTAAAATTTGATTCTTTCCTCGCCCAACACTTGATAACTTATTAATATAAAGGAAATGATTATATCTTGTACTTATCTAAAGACATTTGCGAAGAACTCATACACCTAATAGCCACCAAGGTTATGGAATTTATAGGTAATATGATCATTCTTAAGTAACATTTGGAGTATTTTTTTATTTACTTCAAACATTTCTTAGCTAGTAAAATCAAATTTGCTTAATAATGCTCAATCATTGTTGATTCTACTCCCGATGTGTACAAAACGGTAAACCAGTTGAGCGGTTCTTAGCATTCATTCCATATGCATATTTATTTTGCAGTTTCCATGCTTGAAACTGTTGAATTGTTGAAGTTGTTGAAATTGTTGAAAAAATGTTGGATTAGTATGCGATCAACATTCAAAATTGCTGGGGCCAGCCATACGACAATTCCAATAATACGTCAGGAATCTCCTTTGGTTTACAAGACATTGAAGAGATCAACTTTCTTTCCATATACATTCTATATGCTGCTCACTATTTGAATCTCGTGGGAGTGAGTGCTGCAAAATTCAACAGAGCTGCTATTAATTTCTTTAGATTTCTTCAATAGAATTTTTAACTTATTATCTGTATCAACGCATTGGTATCTTATAGTCAAAGTTCCTTGTATCAACGCATATAAAAGTCAAAGTTCTTTGCTGGAATATGTGTTAAGGTTCCCTGCACAATCTCACAAACTCGTTGGTCAGCTTGTACTAATGCTTGTTTAGTCATTAAAAAGGGTTATTCTATTTACTAGATGATTAAGAATTATTTAGAAAATCAACCATAAACATATTTTATTTTTGGTTGTTAAACTATGATATTGTTGAAAAACTATGGTATGGTTGACAAACTGTACAACTTCCTTGAGCATTACGTGCAGCAAGTTCGCTCCAATATCAAGCAATATAAAATTGGTCTTTGGTCAACACGGATGAATATGTCTATGTTCAAAGGCTCCCAAGAGCAAGCAAGAGGCATTACCATGATAAAATTAACAGTGTGGAAACTACAGTGTTTTCTGGGCGATCTTAAATGATTTCCAACTTTAATGAGGTCACAGTTAAACTAATGAGTAATCTAGAAAAGAAACAAAGCCTATTCTGGATTGAACTCTCTGTTTGGTTTTTTTGTGAATCTCCTCAGCATGGATATCTCGGAGATTACTTGCAATGCACAAAAACTTGTTGAGCGATATTCTACTGTTCTCATCTTTCACTTATTGAACGAATGTATTCATTTATTCATGTATTCATACTAATCGCACCGTGCTTTTAATAATAAATAACAAGATGCTTGTTTAAATATAGAAGAAAATACATTATAAAGCCATAGCGCAACATTTACAAAGATTTTTTTTATTTTAAACCGCTGTTAAATTTGAAACTAGGAAATCAACAGGGCCCAGAAACTCTAAAGTGCTGGGAGGCCAAGAAGTACTTAACTCAGCCCAGGCAATTACCAGGCTATTTGCAAATAATTATTGGAAATTGTTAAAGTATTTAAAGCATTAATAAACTATATTTTAGTAAATTTTATTTTAATAGTTAAAAATGTTTTAAATAATTAGTAATTAAATGTTTAAATACTTTACATATATTGAATTATTAATATTTTAAAAACTAACAAAATAGTTTTATGTTTTGTATTTGAATTACTACATCAATAAAAGACATAAGCGTTTAATAAACGTATTTACTGTTATTTTAATTTTAAATAATGATTTAAATATCAGCAAATCTGATCAATTAACTTTTACTTAAGGTTAATAATTTTTAACGCGATTTTAAGGCACCCTTTAAATTAAAGAAGAGATAATTGTAGTAAACGTAGTTTAAAAAATGTTATATATTTTTTCGATTAAAGAACATATTATATTTTAAAAGATATAATCTATTTCTTTATTTATTAAGTCTAATTAAAAAAATTACATTTAAAAATAATCAGGTTTTAATAAAACTTTTATTAATATCATTGTAATTGTTATTTTTATTATTTTTAAAGTAAAAGAAAAAATGAAAAAAAAAAAAACTTGCTAAAAAAGTTAACATTTCGTTTTTTCTTTTTCCTCAAGTAAAATAAAAAGCTAAAGATTAAAAGTTTATTCAAAAATTAAATTTGTGCGATAGTTATTAAAACTGAATTTTTTTTAATTTTGTTTATTCATTATCAAAAGCAGTTTACTCTTAATTGCCAACAAAAAAAAGATATCTTTACTCTTAATGGATATTTTAAAATCTTTCGAAAAAGAAAACTTTTTATACATTCCATTGTTATAAAATTTTGTGACAAGTTTTTAAAATTATGTTTTGTAACAATTTTCATTTTTTTAAAACTAACATTCAGTTAGTAACCGAAGAACAGTTACATCACATAACTTTGTGAAAAAAGCAATTGCTTTTTATTAGCGTAAATTTGTGTTTTAAAAATAATTTTTTTTCTGTAACGTAAGGCATTTCAGGACTGATATTTGGACTAACATTGCACAGAAACGAAAGAATTTTTTAAAAAAGCTAGTGGTTGTGTAATTGATATTCGGACAAACAAACAATCTGACGTCACCAAAATGTACGCTATTCATTTTATTGCCGTGAAAAAAAAGAAGAGGTTCTAAAATAAAGTGAAAATTATTTATATAGGGGAAGTGGGGGCATAGCCGCCCCTGTAAAGTTTGGATTAATGTTATATAAAAATAAAAACGAAATGTGTTTATTTAACAGTTTATTTCAATAACTACATTGTTAGGCTTTATATTGATGCAATTAAGAAAAAAATTAAAGGGTTTTTCAAAATTTTTTTACACAGAAATTACACTTAGTGAAAAAAAATGATTTTGCCCCCATTGTGAGGCACAACCGCACCCTCACAAAATCATAAAAGGTACACTTTTCGTAGTACGTTTTCTTTACAATTGTCGCAACTCAGATTATTTGCTGATTTTATAACACAGTTGCACGTTTGCTTACTGTATAGGCATTCTTCGAATTTACAGCCTGAGTTTTCTCATTCGATATATATATATATATATATATATATATATATATATATATATATATATATATATATATATATATATATATATATATATATATATATATATATATATATATATATATATATATATATATATATATATATATATATATATATATATATATATGGAACATATACATATATATATATATATGTATATATATATATATATATATATATATATATATATATATATATATATATATATATATATATATATATATATGGAACCATTTTTTCAGCTTTTTGTATTTCTGGAACTTAAAAGTGATAAAAATTTATTATCTTATGGAAGTCAATTGCATAAACAAAAGCATGATACTTTTAACTAACACTTCCTGTTTTAAAAAATATTAGACAATGGTAACTAATAGCAACAATACATTAATTGAATAAAAAATACTTTTGTAACAAAAATAAATAAATTTGTACATAACAGCACTTAAACTAACACTACTGATGAAACATTGAAAGGCCTCTAGTGTTAAATATATTTTGTACTAATTTCTTACAAACCTTTAAAGAAATATATAAAAAATTTTTTTTTGAAAATGAGATTTTGTTTGACATTAGGGAGTTTAGGCAATATTTATAGCAAATGTAAATATTTTTTACATTAAATGCATTATATTCCTTAATATATTTCCTTTTCAAAATAATTTCAACCACCTCAGTAGCTTATTTAGTTCCAAAGATATACGTGTTTTAATATTTTCAATTCATAGACTTTTTATGAAATATTTTCTTAAAGTATCTCGTTCAATTTTTGGCACCGAAAAAAAAAACTTTTTTATCTTTTTTTTTTTTTGCGTAAAAAGTTGCGTAAACTAACTTATAATAAAATTTTATTAGAAAATAAATTGTAAATCTAAATTATTTGAACAATTCATAAGTAGAATTTTTTGGGGGGTTAACGCAGACATACCATGAAGTAGTCAAATAACTGTATAATATGTTTGAATATGTTTTAAACCTTTTTGACACAAAATAAATTTTCAAATGTTTTAATTTATAATACGTTGAGCGTAACAAAACTTTGATGATAAATATTAACTTAAATTAATTTTATTTTTCTTTAATAAATTATCAATTGAACAACGTTTGTGTAAAAATAAATCTAAAATTTATTTTTACACAAACAAAAAAAGAAATTAGTCAAAGACTTGTTAATAATTTCAGTATTGTTATAGATTCAAAAAAAGATTTAACCACTTATAGTCTACTGATTCGACTAATTTATTGTTTTCAGCCCTATCATAATATAAAAAATGTTATATTTTTTAATGGGGTTAGGGTTTTTAACTTTTTAAAAATTTTGAAAACAATGAATGAAAAACATGTTGAATTGTTCTATTTCATTGTGTTTGGCTTTATTTGATTGTGTACTCTCGAGTCCTTAACTCAAGGGGGGGGGGCGTTTATTATTTTTGGGAAACTTTGCCACCCACACTAAGCTTATTAAGTCCCCCTCCCGTTTAATAATTTTTACTTGTTTTAACAAAAAAATTATATCTAAAAACTAAAAAAAAATCAGTGAAAATTAGCTTTAAAAATCAAAAAATACATACTAGTTACTGATAAGTAATAAAACTTTCAGTGTAAATTCTGACCCTCCCCTCCCCCGTTTACTAAATCTTGACTAAACCCCCCATCCAATTTTATTACCCCCCTCTTGTATTAAGAAATTGAGATTACATAGATTAACAGACACATTGAAATACTTATACGGATTATCTTATCTATCTGTCTTAAACTTTTTAATAAATGTTTTAAATCGTTTTGTCTTTGAAATAAATTATCGCACTATTAATGTACCCAAATTTGACTATATGTTGCAAATTATTTGAACTCAGAAAAAATATTTTAATTATCGAATTTCAACTCAAACTTCAATAATATCAAAACTTTTGAAAATATAGATAAAATTTTTTATAACAAACCAAATCAGACTAAATTAGACGAAAAAACTTCAAGTTCGCAATTTTTCAGATAAGTTTCAAAAAATTTTCTTTAATGTGCTAATATACTTTTTCATTAATGTGCAAATATATTTTTCTTTAATGTGCAAATATATTTTGATTTAATTTGAAAAATTACTAACCCAAAGGGATTTCGAAAACAGACACATGCCCCAAATATTTTTTTATATTAATTCTATATATACATAAGACTAGCATTTTTCTTCTTCAACCAATGTTAGATATTTAATTAGTTATTTACTTTTACATTTAAAAGTAATTTTTAAAATGAACTCACTTACAGCAAAGCTGGAAACAAACACTACTTATATAGATTCGCTTACAACAAAGCTGCGAGTAACCATTATTTAACCATTAATTAATGAATAAAGTAACCATTATTTAAATGAATTTCATTACAACATAGCTCCAGGCTATGTTGTTAAGCAACCACTAATAAAGTTGAGAGTTAACTAGTGTTTGAAATAAGAAAACAAAGAGAGAAGATCAAAAGAGTGCCTTGCTCAAGACTCTTACACACAACTCTTAAGTGAAATAAAAGGAGGTAATTTAGCTCATCTTGAATACCGAAAATAAAAATTTCATACTCCTCAAGATTTTATTTCACTTGAGTATGAAATTTTTATTTTCGGTATTCTAGATGACCTAAATTTTGTTTGTAAGAGATTCATGCAGATTTCCCGTAGCATGATGAATTCAGCATGAAGTGATGTTTGCTTATTTTGAAACCTAAGGCTTCTTGGAAATATTATTGTAATTTTTTAAATTTAACTTGAGTTTTAATAAAAATTAAAAAGGTTTTGTAGATTTGCATGCCTTTCAAAAGAAAATTCACTCACAGAAAAAATGCAGATAAGATAAAGCAGTAAGTAATGATCTAGTGTATGTCAAATACCAAGCTACAAAAGAAAAGTAAGGAAATTAAATATTTCATCAAATGTTTTCATACTGTTACTATGGTTTTAAATTTAATTCAAATTAACTTCTGAAAACAAAACCAATATTTTGTTATTCAAGTTTGCTAATATCTTTAAAAATTTACTAGACGTTTTTTTAAATATAAATAATTTAAAATTAGTTAATAGTTAATAGTGGTCTTATTTGTCGTGGTTTTATTTATGATAGTTAGGTTGGTGAAGGTAAAAGCCAAAGCTGTTGTGCACTTGGGTTATGTTAAAAAGAGGGACACTATTACTAGTCAGTATTATATAAGAAATTGATCAAAACTTGTTATACACAAAATAAATAAGACTTGTAACTTAAAAATTAAAAGTTCTCCTAAAAAATTCGCAAAAAAAAAAAAAAAAAAAAAAAAAAATCTCTCTACTTACATAAAAGAACTTGAGGAAATATACTTACATGAAAGAACTTAAACTTACATAAAAGAACTTAAGGATATTCACAAAGCATTTCTCTCGGATTTTTTGAATGTAGCAAAATGCTTTCCTATTTAAATATAATTTTGGCATTTATGGCCATTTCTTATTGTAGAAAAAAGTTGAAAACATATCTTTACTTATTTAAATTTAATTTTCCTGCTTGCATTGATGCTCTGTAAATATTTGGTTGAACATCCAGTAACAAAGAAAAGAGAAATAAAAAATCAATGATTATTTAGCAGCCCCTATTAGCACTCATACAGCATGGAGCCCGTCCCTTCACTACTGATATACCCGCATGTTGACTATATTTGCCCTAAATTATAATAGAACTACCCAATATCATATAAGTAAAAAAAAAATCCTTTCCCGATGCCCTACCACAAACACTCCCCACATATATCAGAGTATTATCTGAAGTATTATCCAGAAGTGCCTTAAACTGGCAATAGATTTGAATACGCTTCCTATCTCAAAATTTATTTTAAATCAACATGAAATGACTGTCCTTTCAGAAAAGTAAATAATATAACTTACATTTTACATACAAGGTAAAGTATAAAGTTTCCAAGAAAAAAATTACTTTTCTTTGTAATTGTAAATATCAATTTTTTTCAAATTACTTTTATGTAAGCTGTTTTTGCTAATTAGTTACTTTTACACGTAAAACTTATTTGTTGTTATGATGTAGTTTTATTTTACTTTGTAAAGTACAATAGCGGCATAAAGTCTTTGCCACAGTCAGGAAACACAAGAAAAAAAATCATTTATTTTTATTATGCAAAAGTTAAAGCTCCACCGAACAGCACCAAACATGACTCAAATGATATAAATGCATAGCACTTGTAAAAATACAATACAAATATAAAAAAATGTTAATATTTTGTGTGTCCGCCACGCGCATCAATGACTGCCTGTATGCGCCTAGGCATTGACTGTACCAGCTTTTGGACTATGGTAATTGGGATTGCATGCCAAGCAGACTCCAACTGTTGCCACAATTCATCCAAATTGCTGGGCTTGCTTTCTGCACAATTCTGAACAGTTCCTCCCACAAATTTTCAATGGGGTTCAAGTCGGGATTTTGTTGTGGCCATTCAATCACATTGATGCGTGTGGTTCGAAAGTATTCAGTAACTTTTTTGGCTTTGTGGCAGGGAGCATTGTCTTGTTGGAAAACAAACGTCTTATTCCTGCCAAAACGCTTGGTGGCAGATGGTTTAACTTGAATTTTGAGTATTTATATGTACTTGTCTTGGTTAACAGTACCTGTACAACATTACAGCCGGCCAACACCAAGTCCTGACATGCAACCCCAAATCATAAGGGAAACTCCACCATGTTTCACTGTTGGTGCAACACATTGAGAACTAAATCTCTTACCAACTTTCCTTCTAACATACGCTCGTTTTGCTCCACAGAATACAGTAAAACAACTCTCATCACTCCACAACACTTTATTCCACTGTTCAACAGTCCAGTTCTTGTGTTGCCTTGAAAATGCTTGTCGCTTCGCAATATTGTCAGGCCGCAATAATGGCTTCTTGGCAGCAATTCTGCCATTCAAACCAGCTTGCTGAAGGCGTTTCCTTATGGTTCTTGCTGCCACATTGATGCTGTGCACTTTTCCCATGTAACTGGCTACATCAGATGCTGTGTCGATGCGATTAGCCAGACTTGCCCGAACCAAAATCCGATCTTCCCAATGGTCGTTTTGCGTGGTCTACCAGAACGCTTTTTGTCTTTTACCGCCCCAGTCTCTCTCTCTCTTTTGATGGTGTTGGTGACAGTCCTCAAGCTAATCTTTAATGCTTTAGCAATGTCACTGTCAGAAATTTCTTGTTTTGCCATTACTACTTTTTGCAGGCGTCATTCAAGAGATAATAGGATGGCCATATCGATACCCAGCTAGCACGCATACGTTGGGCCGACGTCGGACCAACGTCAGAAGCGTTGGCCAATTTTATTAACCAAGTGCTAACGTTGAACCAACGTCGGGCCAACGTCGAAATACGACGTTTTTTAAATGCGTACAGTGTGATTCCGGGTTTAGCGTTAAAAAAGTTTTCGTCCATTTTTAAAAGCTGTTGTAGCGCAACTTTCTATTAGAGTATTTTATTGTTTTGAATTCAAAATTTCATGATTTTATAATAATTTCTTAGTAATTGAGTATTGAATAATTTATAACTTAATATAAAATAATTAAAAAAAAAAAAATGCAAACATGCTAATTTTTGTATCTATTAAGATGCAGTTTTTAATTTTTCTTTAAAACAAGAGTTTATTTAATTAAATTATAATGTTTATAATGTCATTATGTATAATTATAATGTTTATAATGTCATTATATATAAAATATAATGTTTATAATGTCTTAAGTTTATAATAACATTATAAACTAAAGTTAAATAAACTCTTTTTTTACGCTTGTATGTATTACATAATCACAAGAGTAAAACTCTTGTTTTACTCTTGTGATTATGTAGTACATACAAACGTAAAACATAAAGCATACAGGCATAAAAGGTTTATTTAACTTTACATACGTTATTAATGTATATACATTACATACATTATTAATGTATGTAGTACCTACATTAATAATGTATGTACTGTACATACACATAAATCAGTATATCGTACACTAGGGTGTGTCATACTTTTTTTTTTTTGAATTTTACTTTGCATAGTTTAAAAAAGGTGAGGTATAATATTAAAAGTTCAGAACCGTTAAAAAAAAAAAAAAAAAAAAGTTTTAGCTACCAGGGAGTGAGTGAGACTATTTCACCAAAAGCCCGGGGGGGAGGAGGAGGTAAAGACTTAAAAAATGGAAGTATTAAAAAAAAATAACTTATAAAACGTAAAAAAACGCCATCTCTTTTTTAAAAAAAAAAAATATTTTTGTAAAAACAAATAGAGAGGTTTGCCCCCTCCCACTGCCTACCACTGAAACTGTAAAATTAGGTTGTTTTGGAACTAAAAATAAAACTTTTATATAGATCCACACAACATTTACTGGCATTTTTTAAAATAAAGTAAAATAAAGATTAATTCTTAAACATTGTCAAGCCAATAAGGTTTTGTTTAGATAGATTACGTGACATCAACTTCTGTGATAACTCTAGTCCTTTAATCCAACCATCTCTTCTATCTTCTGTAAAAATATTTTCGCATGCCTGGGTAACTTTTTTTACACATCTTTCGACAGCTTGAGTGTGGCAACACCAGTTTGGTACAATCATTGGTTTAAATAAATACTCTTTGATGTCTTTAGTTGTCATGCAACAAGTCAAAGGTGGTTCAAAAGCTTCATTCCAATCAATAAGATCCTTGAGACAAGTTGCCTTAGTATTGATATCTGGTGTCCTTCTTGGTCTAACAGATAGATCTCCTAGTTGTTCATTTTCATCACCTTCTCCTCTTATTTCTAGAATTTTGAGTACACTGAAACTTCTCTCCTCTTTATTTTCAGAATAAAGCATAGTTTGAAGAATAGATTCAGAGAAGGCATACCAAGCAGATCGCTTAATAGTTGGAATGACAATATTCTGAATATCGAGTGACTGGTGTTGAAGCAACTTAAGCTGGTAAAGAACATGTTTTGGTTCTTCTGTCCAACTATGTTTAACTTTGATGTTAAACCAGACAGGAAAATACACTCCCACAATGAACTCGACTAGTTTAAGAAGTTTTTGGGCTGCATCGCCTTGAAGACCATGATGAGATACCCAAATTCTACATATTCTATTGGCTGTTGTTAGCCATCTGGCCATGTTAACAGGGCCAATTTCAAGAAGTCCTAGTTGCTGAGGAACATGACCACTGCGTATGGCGTTAACTATTTGATAGCCGTAATACTGATCTGTAGAAAGGTCTTTAACCACTTCATTACTTAAGTTAATTAGAGGCTCACCAGTTTCAACTTTACTAAAAAATGAGTTAATTTCAAGATTGGTTGCTTCATCAAGTAAGCTTCCAATGGGTCCACTCCATTTTTTACCACTTTTAGATTCTCCATCTAACAATTTAATTAGACGTTTGAGTGGTAATTCATTAATGTGTAGAGCACATACAATCCAATTTAACTTTCGCCCTAATTTCAGCTCCATAAAGTGCATTACTCCTCCATCACAACCAGTGTTTACATTGGTAGAGCCTCCACCAATTGCTTTTAAGTGTACATTAATGTTCCTCATTGCAGTATACTCAATAATCTTATCTGCTATAATTTCAGCGTGGTACTTTTTTGCTTCTTTAGCTGGAGTGAAATGAAATAAATACTTACCATCACCAGAACAAATAGTGTAATGTTCTTCTTTAACTTTAGCCGGATACTGTCTGTCTGATCCATCTACAGTTAAAAATACTTTAGTAAGATCTTTTCGCCCATCAAAAAATATGCAGTAAATAATCTCTTTATTGTAATAATCATCAAACTGAATAGCAACTTCATTCATTACTTTATCCCTAGCTCTCCGAACTTTACTGTGATCTATTATTAATCTAGTGTCACTTTGGGATACAAGTCCTCCATCTACCCATGCTGCAGTAGCTATGACTGCAGTTGCTCTTAAACCAACACCATATCGAATACTGGCTAATGCAATATTAGAGATATCTTCATAATTTCTAGGTTTTTTAAATATTTTGTACAAGACTTTTAAATAGAAAAAATCTCATTTTCCTCAGATTCAAACTCTTTATAATTATCATGTTCGTTATCTTGTTCATTTTGAGTATTATTTTCTTCTTGCGTTGTGTGTTTTTTTTCTCTCGTTTGTTTTTCTTCTTCTCTTCTTCGTTTGCAACTTTGTACTTTTTTGAACCTTTTGGACTCCATCAAATCAGCAGGTCCAAGTTGATATGAACTAAAAGATCCAATCTTTTCTCGTTGGGCTAAAAAAAAGGTAGCAACATTTTGCTTACAACTAGACAAATTAAAATAAAGTTTTCTTTTTAAAATAATCAAAGAGATCAGTAAAATATTATTAAATTTGATTTTCAGCTTTACTAACACTTTTAAAATGATTGTGGTATGGTCACTCATACCTTTTATATAAACCAGTTCAATAATTGGTATTTTTCTCTCCCTAGGACAGATACAGGTAATGTGGGCACCAAATTTACAGTCAGGAGGACAGCATTGCTCAGAACAAAGAACTATTTTACAGTTACACGCCACCAAGTCAAACAGTTTGTCAATAATGAAATTAAACTTTTGTTTTCTAACTTTACTTGCTTTGTTTTGAGAAATTAGATTAGCTTTGTTCCATGCGTCTATAAGTCTTGTTACCAAATTATGCTTTAAACAAGTTACGGGAGGCACAAATAAAACACTGGCCATTTGCCATTTTTCTGAAAGTTTATTATAAATATCCTGGATCAACTCAGAATTGCTATAGTTTCTTCTGTTTAGTTTACTTGTTTCTCTTAAAAGAATACCATATCTTAGGACATCTCTCATTGTTGGCAGTTCAGCTGTTGGCAACTCTTTTCCAGATCCCAAATATTGACGTAGACAAGAACTATTTTTCCATCTTGTTCCAGTAGCCATTTTAATTTTAATATTATTTTTTATCTAGTAACTTTTAAAATTAGAAAGACATAAATATATATTATAAATATATATATATATATATATATATATATATATATATATATATATATATATATATATATATATATATATATATATATATATATATATATATATATATATATATATATACATATATATATGTAAATATAAATATATATATATGTAAATATATATATATATATATATATATATATATATATATATATATATATATATATATATATATATCTATATATATATATATATATATATATATATATAATTTGCATAACAAATATTAAAGCAAAATACTTTTAAATAAAGTTTTGTGTGTAGCCATTCATCAAATAGAATGTATAAGTTAAATACATACAAAACTTTGCAAAAATACTAATTTTTAAGTGTTTTGTAAACCAAAATTTCTGAAACAGTATAACTATTAAACGAATTTTGTTTATCCTGCTATAATTTATTTTGATAAGGTTGTTGTAAAGCAGATTTAATACTAAAATATTGAAATTAACCCTGAAAATATGAAAATATCAAAAATTTACAATTTTTGGCAATTTTCAAGGCAGTTCCCTGGAAGCTTAAACTCATTTAAATTCAAATTTTTTGATAGTTCTGAATTTAATATGTTAAACCTCACCCTTTTCTTAAAAATGCCACTGATAAGTATGAATTTTTAAATTTTGACCATAGTATGACACACCCTATTGTACACCATTGTTCCTTACATGAATGCCAATTGTTTAAAAAATTTATTTTAAACGATACAGGGAACTCTTCATTATTCACCATACTATCATATGTTTCTTGGTAATCAGCTTCTGAGTACGCATATATCAGTTTTAATATCAATTTCATCAGTTCGCATTTAAAGGATGGAGGTGCAGACAACTGTATGACGTCAGCTTTTGTACGCAAATATTGTATGGGCCAGCACCCATAAAACAAAAATTTTTTTTAAACAACTAATTATTTAAATAGGTTATTAAACCCGGCCCCAGTGATGAAAAGCCTTATTGTTCCAGATATTGAGAAACTTAACACCATACAGATATTAATTTTTATGTATAAGTATAAAAACAATCTTCTACCATGCGTTTTTTCAGATAAATTCTTGATATCATTTTCTGAAAAATATAATCTGCGTTCAAAAACCAGGTACGACTTTCAACTTGGGAAAATTAAATCACAGCAGTCAAGTTTTTTAATTACAAACGGTGATCCATCAATACGGAATCATTTCCAAAATAAAAATAAGACAGACCTAAAAAGCATTTCATCGTTTAAACGACAAACTAAAATACATCTCCTTAGTTCATGATATGTATATTATAGTTCACAGTTTATGTTTTCAGATTATTAAAATTTTTATTTATTTTATTTTTTTTATTTTTTTTTTTTCTTCTTATTTGTTTTAATATTTTTTTATTTCAATTTTTTACACTAAAAAAAAAGAAGTTTTGCTTTATTGAATTTTTATTTTATTTAAAAATTAAAGTGTTTTTTTTTTAATGAGTGACTAAAGGAGATCTATGAAAAGGCTGTTTTGACAAACGCATCATCTTAAACTTCTTTGAGTCTGACTGATTTTAACAGTATATATATATATATATATACATATATATATATATATATATATATATATATATATATATATATATATATATATATATATATATATATATATATGTAAATTATGTTGGTGTATTTTTCAAATAGAGTGCTCAATGTTCTTAAAGAACAGAGCAATAATTAATTAGTAAAAAACACTTATCTAACTTTTATCTTCGACTCGGAGTTTCACCATTGCTGGATCATCAGGAAGAGTTACTAAATCTCAAAAAAAATTCAATTTATAGAAAAAAATATTTTACAGGAAGTTATAAATTATTATAAAAAATTTTTAATTACTATATTTTTTTGTTAACGGGAAGTTACAGAAAGTAATTATGAAATAATTTTCTTTGGAATGGGGATAGTTTAATTTGGTCATTTGTTTTTATAATTCTTTAAGAGGTATTTATTTTCGTGCCTACATTTAGAAATTAATTCAGATTTTTTATTTAATAAACTTTCTTGATTCAAATGAGTAATTATTTCAAATTTTTCTTGCAAACATAGCATACATTTTTTGGAAATGTTATTATAGGCAGGGGCAGATTTTAGAATAGACCATTGTAAATTAATTTACAATGGTCTATTCTAAATTAATTTACATTGGTCTATTCTAAAATCTGCCCCTGCCTATAATAACATTTTTAAAAAAGGTATGCTATGTTTGCAAGAAAAATTTGAAATAATTACTCATTTGAATCAATAAAGTTTATTAAATAAAAAATCTGAATTAATTTCTAAATGTAGGCACGAAAATAAATACCTCTTAAAGAATTATAAAAACAAATGACCAAATTAAACTATCCCCATTCCAAAGAAAATTATTTCATAATTACTTTCTGTAACTTCCCGTTAACAAAAAAATATAGTAATTAAAAATTTTTTATAATAATTTATAACTTCCTGTAAAATATTTTTTTCTATAAATTGAATTTTTTTTGAGATTTAGTAACTCTTCCTGATGATCCAGCAATGGTGAAACTCCGAGTCGAAGATAAAAGTTAGATAATTGTTTTTTACTAATTATATATATATATATATATATATATATATATATATATATATATATATATATATATATATATATATATATATATATATATATATATATATATATATATATATATATATGAGTCATTTCAAAAATTTACCCAACATTTTACAGAGTAGTATTTTCTTAAAACTAGTAAAACTCAGGTAATTGTGTAAAAAGATTTAAAACTTGTAAAGAAACTTTTTAAAGTTTGCGGACGAAACATTTTATTGAATTTTGTAATTAATCATTTACTAACATTTATTTCTCTTTTTTCATTGCAAACTGTTCAAAGAAATTACCTATTGAACCTTCAACATCTGAAGTTTATTGCACAAAGGCATTAAATAAGCATATTTCTAGGAAAAACTGACTTTTAAGGAAAAAAACTAAAATACCCGTTATATTATATATGTTTTCTTAGTTAGCTAGCTCTTGCCGTGTACACCGGAGCAAGGCAGCGTTAGTAAAAACTAAGTAAAACAGCATGCTTAAGGGTTTTAAGGAAAAACGTTAAACGAAAAATATTAAATCAAAATATTACAGTGACCATACTTGTAATTTAAAGGCTTCAAAAAAAACATTGAAGATAAATGAAAAGCAAATGCTAAGAGAAATTAAACTCAACAATAATGCTGATATTAAGGCAAATAAAATAGTGGTTTTTTGCATGAAAAATTGTATGCTTCTGAAAGAGGAGGATAAGATTACATATTTATAAATTTCAGAAGATCAAAATATATATTCACTTCATACATGAAACGTCCCAACAGGTAACATTCCGTTGCTTATAAGGAAAAAAGACAATATATTGGTGTCATTTTTACTGATACTCCGTATTGCAGTACTGTTAAGCAAATGGCTCGTGAACTAGGCAGAATATCAGAGCTGCAATCAGCAGAAGCGCAACAAGCAAAATCGAAAACAATCATCTTACTGTAAATTTTAAAATTATTACAAAAGAAGGTCTTTTGTAAAAATTTTCATTTCATAACGTTCATTTCATCACTAAAGACCTCACGGCTCCACTAAACTGTTGACCAGTTTTTATGTAGTTTGCACCACTCTTCCCTGGCAAATTTTTGTTTTTTATTTAAGCATGGTTTTTTTGCAGCAGCACGCCATAAATAATTTAAATTGTGGAGGACCCTTCGCATAGTTCTGGGGCTTGCTTTCAGACCATTTGACAGTGTCCATTTCGTAGACAAGTCTGTAGATGATGCTTGTCTGTTTTCTTTCATTAATCTCACTAACGAGCGAACATTACGGTCATTTGAAATTTTATTGCGTCCAGTCCTAAGACGATAATTAATTGACCGGGTCTCTTTGTATCGTTGAATTATGTTAATAATGCAAGAGTGAGACCTTCCGAGCTTTTCTGCTATTTGTCTGATGCTATAGCCTTCTTCTTTTAATACAAGAGCCGCGTATCTGTCTTTTTCTTCGATCTTTGCACGCATTTTTGCAATATTTTTATATCCTTATTGCAATTCAAAAAATAAATGTTTATTTGATATCAAAACTCAGGTTTCGACATTTTATTTTATAGCCAACGTAATAAGCAATTAAGACAGTTAAAATAAATAATGGATTATTATTTTTAATAAGTGCAAATTAAAGATTTGAAAGTGGTCGTTAAATTTTGTCTAATTTATTTAAAGAAGATTTATAAGTACTTAGCAGTTTTTTAATAAGTTAAACGCTATTTAAATAGAATTAAATTAAAAAAATTATACCACTTTAATCCGCATGTTTTAATATATATATATATATATTTATATATATATATATATATATATATATATATATATATATATATATATATATTGAATTAATTTTTCAGTTCTTTTATTGCTATTATTGTGGTTCGGAATGCCAAGGAAGTAAAGGAAAGTGCAGCTTTAGTACAACAATTATTTCATAACATCACAAGTGATGTTATGAAATAAATTTGACTTTCTAAAAAACAAATTCTTAACCTTGTTCCACCAAAAAATCTAATTTTAAAACAGTGATAGCCGCGTCAAGAGAGGGAGGGGGCGGCATAAAATATATTTAAAAAGCGTTGTTATTTTTGAAAATTTTTAAATAAATTAGTATAAAAGTTGAAATATATTAAATTTTTATTTGTTATCTCCTCCCACTCCCAAAAACTGCAGCTGAAATAATCAACCCCTATTAAAATCAAGATTTTGTTTTAAACTGTTGCAGCAGTTGTAATACGTAACCTCTTTTATGGCTGGTGATTTAAAATATAAAAAACGTGTAGGTTTGATTTTACCTAAACAGGTAATGGTGCCAATGACACTCTTTTCTTTCACTTCCACCCTCTTCTTTGTATTTTTTAAAATCTACTCACTACTTCAGATAAATAAACCAAAAAGTTTAAAGTAAAATATTACCTCAAAACATTGCTCTAACAGTGTCGAAGACCTTTATTTTTTGCTTCTTGAGCCTCAACTGCACCATCGTTTTCAACCACATCATCGTCATCAACCGTTTTAATCAATAACATTTGCTGAAGCTTCTTTACTAGATATGTCTGAAACACATTTCCTAAACAGTTTCAAAACTCTCCCTTCTGCATCATGCAAAACTGCCAAGCTTCAAACAAAGGTTTGAAAAGCAAAAAAGTATGTAGACGTTAAAAAGTATATTAAATTTCTTTTTATCCTTACATGTATGTAGTGATAAAAAAGTCACTTATCGTGTCTTTATGTATGTTCAATTATTTCAATTATATTAAATACAAGCTACAACTTACATAATTAGCCATATAATAATGGTAAAAATGATTTTAAAAATAATTAATTTTAATAATTTCCATCAAAGGCTGCAGAAACTAACCTGGACCACAGCTGTGTTTGATTTTTCAGCTCTGAGATGATGAACCAAATACAGTATCGATAGGTTATAGAAAGCCATAAATCTAAAAGCATCGCAAACTTTCTTAAAACAAAAATATCCCTGTTTTAGAATGGCGAGGAAACTCTCCTGACCTGAATCCAATTGAGAATTTGTGGAACATTCTCAAAAAGAAAATCTTCCGAGTTTTCAACAAACAAATGGGATTTGATTAAAAAATTACTCCTATTATTGGCACCACAATGAAAAAATTAAGACAGAAGTAAATAACTGTATTAAAAGTATGCAAAATCAATTAGCTAAAGTCATTTCGTTGAAGGAGGAATGACAAAATATAAAAAAATTTTTATGACTTGCAATTGAAAAAAGTAATTGTTTCTTCAAGTGTGTTTAACTTGATTTTGAAATATTACTTTATTATTAAGTAAACATGTTTTATCTATAAAATATAACTAATATTTCAATTGCACCTTTTTTATACTTATTGCAAACCCTTGAAGTTAAAAATACGCAAAAATTGTAGGTGATTATAATTTTGCGGTCAGTGACTGTATTTTTACGATGGAGTATTTCCTAGAGTTTTGAAAAATTGTGCTCACGTTTTTGCAACCCCATAAGTTCCAAATATGCGGAAAAAATTTAAAGTTACTCCAATATTCAAAAAAGACCCTAAAATGAATCGTATTAATTATAGACCAGTCATAAAAACTTCAGTACCATGCTACATACTTGAGGGTCTATTATACAAATCAACCTATAATCAACTGCAAACCAAGGGTCAGAAAATAGTAGATGCGACAGAAAAATAAAAAAATGTGCCAGTTAAATATCCAAGTTTCAGCTCAAAAGAATCATCACTCAAGACATTTTTCAATTTCATTTCTATTATCTGTTCTTGCTTTTTAATTTGTTTTGCAGTTTGTGTTTTCTCAGCCTTCGCAGCATCAATCTTTGTTTGCAGAAAAGCTTTTATTTCATTTTTTAACTTCAATACTTAAATAAGAGCATTTCCTTTTGACAACCAACCTACTTCTGATACAAAAGATTATGGTATTCAGCATCTTATCTTTTTATTATTCTTCAAAAAGGTATTTATTAAGCGCACTAGATTTCAAATAATTCGCAATCTTTATTATATCATTCAGTGTTTCTAGCAGTGTATCCGGCAATGTTTTGGAAGCTAAAACTTGTCAATGGATCATGGGCTCTTCCCCAATGTTATGGGGTTTCTTCTTTTTGGCAATTAGATAAAACACAGAGTAAGATGCTTTAACAACAGCGGCTGATTCTTGTTTGAATGTTCCACTGGAATCAAGGCGCTGTCGTTTCAGGTCATTTCGCTTTCTTTTAAAAAATTAACACATCTTTATCAACATGTTTAGCATGTCTTGTCAGCAGATATTTTTTTTAGTTTTGATGGTTTCATTGATACCGCAGCCAAAACTTTTAGATATAAAACACGTTCTGGTCTTTCTATACCTTTATCATCCAATGAAATAAATACAAACTTAATATTCTCTTTTGCATACTTTCTTTTCTTTATCGTAACCATTTGCTTTCTAGATTTAAATGCACAATACTTAAAAATTAAATAATAAAAAATATATGTAATAAAATAAGCATGCAAGCTAAAGAAACAACTTGGGCATTCTTTTAAATACATACTGAAATAACTTCAACAAACCATAATATTATCTTTATTTATATACAAACTATAACAGTATCTTTTTAAAACAAATTACAAAATCCATTATAAAAAAAAAAGGGAAATACGCGGCATCAACCAGAATGCTTTGAAGTCGTATAACCAGACCAATCAGTTAAGAAAAAGTTGTAAAGTACTTTAAATATTCAATCAAAACTTTTTATATATAATGTTACATATATATTACATATAATTTTACAGTTTTTAGTAACTTGTAGGCCAATTTAAAAGATATTAACAAATGCCCCATCCCCTGTTGGGATGGGGTGAAAATTATGTTAAAGGGAGTTCTCTTAAATTTTTATAATCATCTTCCTAATTCTTTACTATAAAATTGCTAACAATAACTGCCTGAATAATACATAAAAATTTACCCATTAATTATAGAACAACTTCTTTAATTGAGTTCCAAAAGTTCAAAAATTTCTAGAAAACTTCCGGAAGTTTTCCGGAAAATTTACCGAGTTAAAATTTTGCGGGAAACTTTTAACTCGGTAAATTATTTGATAGAAAATTCCCGGGAACACTCAAATAATTTAAAAGGAAAAATACACAAAAAAAAAATTTTATATTTTATATTTTTATATAGTTCTATGTTTAATATTTTATAATTTTTGATGTTTACACAACCGATACAAAATGTCTCACGAAAACCTCTAAAAAAAGACAGCTTAAAAAATTTTAGTTGTGTTCTTTGGTAACGTGGAATTAAATAATTTGAAATGATAAAAGTGAAAGCAATTTTTGAAGTATTGAAAGAGAAAATAATCTTGTTAAAAGATATTTTTTTTGAAAAGTTAAATAAGCACTTTGTTGTATCGAGGTTGCTAAAACAAGTCTAATTGACCTAACACAATCTCAAGTCATATTAGCCTTAATTACACCACTTAGCCTAAGTTAGGCTAAGTAACGACAAAAATAGCAACAACAACAACAAATGGTTTTGAAAGTGTTGGTATTTAAGAAAATATTGCCATCAGCGATGGAACCAGACAAATGTGTTAACTGTTTCTGTTTAAAAATATCGGAAAATTGATGTTCATTTTACCTCCACCTAATAAAGGACTTTAAAAATTATGACAATTTTGAAAAACTGATTTTTTTTCTTCTTCAAAGGTGATATCTTCTGTAGCTGTTATTCTGAACTCATAAGTGCTACCTACTGTAACTGTTATGCTCATGCTGTATTTTTTTAGAGAATTGATGCAATCTAAAATATAAAAGACTACAAGTTTGTCGTTAAATTACCATAACAGAATAAAATTATATATTCAAATGTACTAAAACATGAATAATGTAAAATCAATTGAGAAATTTTTGTCATGTACTTTTGAATCCAAAAAAAAGTTCAAATTATTAAAAGTTTTTGCTTAAGGAACCATTAAAAAGTGTTTAGATTAGTAGAAATTTTTATCATGGAAGTTTCAATCAAACAGAATATTTTTCATGAGAGTGAAGAAATTTGCATGAGATTGATGATTTTTGTTACACTTTTCTTTGTTACACAATTAATTTTTTAGTTTTATAGGTTTGAAAAAAATGAATATTGACAGTACTCATTCCTCATGAACACATTTCTCATCTCGCATGAACTCATTCCTCATCCCACATTACTAGAAATGCTCTCATTGCCAATATCAAAAAATTTATCCTTCATAAAAACACTGAATAAAATTCTAACACAGCATTTTCACTATCTTTTATCTTCAATTAATTCTGTCTATTTTTTTAAAATATAACAGGGCATCATCGCAACCAACCGTTGGGCTAACGTTGGCCCAACGTCAGATTTCGACGTTAGGCAAGCGTCGCATGCTGACGTTGGTCCAACGTATAACTCAAATAATATTAGTTTAACTTGTTTGCAAAAACTTCGATTTTGATTCAAAAAGTGTGCTCATCTTTTCAATCAAAAAGAAAGCTTTTGCAATCAAATTAAAACTATTTATTTGACTTAAGTGTAACTTTTTTTAACTAAAGGGTAATTATTTCTTAAAATAAAGCGTAACTATTTCTTTGTAATGTTGAACAAAATGTAATGTCCAAATAAGTTTGAATAAAATTTGACGCTGATGAACGAAAATAAAACATTGATTAATGAACCAATTTAAATTACACAAATACTTAGAAAAAATCAATATTTGTTGTAATAAACAATATAATTATGTCAAAATATTTGTACACATGTTCTAACAAAATAATGTTCTTCTCGACTGCTAAGCATCTTTACGAATCTTGCATCTTTACTTCTCTTGAGACTAACAACAACGTTCGAATGCTCCTCGTTATAAAATTTGGTAGAAATCTTTGAATTTGCATCTTTCGTTTAATGAGCTTTAGGCGTTGCCATAACTACTGCTGAAATTATAGGTCTTCATATATTTTTGTGATTATATATACTTTTACCAAACACTTATCAGTTTTTATTTTTTTACACAAAGTTTCGTCAATAAAGACTGTTCAGAAATCTGGAGGGGGAGGAGAGTATGTGTATATATATATATTTATATATATATATATATATATATATATATATATATATATATATATATATATATATATATATATATGTATATATATATATATATGTATATATGTATATATATATACATATATGTATATACATATATATATATATATATACATATATGTATATACATATATATATACATATATGTATATACATATATATATACATATATGTATATACATATATATATATGTATATATATATATATATGTATATATATATATGTATATATATATGTATATATATACATATATGCATATACATATATATATATATACATATATGTATATACATATATATATATACATATATGTATACACATATATATATATATATATGTATATATATATATGTATATATATATACATATATGTATATACATATATATATACATATATGTATATATATATATATATATATGTGTGTGTATACATATATATATATGTATATATATATACATATATATAGACACACACACATTAAATATAAAATATATATTTAAGTAATAAAATAGTTAATAACATATGTTAAATATAAGCACAATATACAAATAAAATGTCCATAAATAAAAACATAAAATTTTTTTTATGATATATTACCTGCAAAAACATGGCGACAAAATAAATTTTTTTAAAATAATTACTACATTTGTTGATATTTCACTTTCATTTTTTAATACCACATCTAAACAAAAAATTATTGAAAACTATTAAAATAGTATCAGTATTTTACTGCAAAAACTAGAAGTAATATGCTTCAAAAATCTCATATACAAATAATATATGAATTCCAATCACCATTAAAATGCTGCAAATGCATATAAAATACATTACCATATCCCTCTTTAACAGCTGTTAAAGAGGGATATGGAAACAAATGACGAATTACAAAACAAATGCTTCACTAGATGTAACTAAAAAAAAAAATTTTAACTAAAGTTTCATTCAGTAAATAATGACACGTGTTAGCAAATAAGAATGAAACAATGAAAAATCAAAACATACGAAAGAAACATACTATACAGAGATAAGAAGTTATATAATATATTATAATTTTAAAAAAAGTAAAAAAATGGTAAGCACGGAAAGTACGGTCTTAGTAACAAAAGAAGTGCTCCAACAGCGACCAAAGAAATTTTAAAATTAACACACCACTCAGCTAAAGATGTGATAATACCTTTTTCATCAGGATTGCTATCCAGAACACTTTCATTTTCACTCTTCTTCTGTTTGTTGCATAGGAAGCAGCCTTCTAAACAATTATCAGTTAAATTATAACGTATAATATTAGTAGCATAATATTATTAATCATTGTTACTACAAAAAAACAAAATTTTAAAAAGATTCAACTTGACTACTTTAAAAATTAGAAGAGCAAGAGGTGATTTGATTTAATTTTATAAAGTAAGTAAAAATATGGATAAAGTTAAATGGAATCATCCTCCTAAAATAATTAAATATGCAATAACAAAAGGTCATACTCAGAAAATGCAAAAGCAATTCACACATTCTACCGCATTCTACCAGATTTAACTTCTACACAAACAGAACAGTGAACAATTGGAATAATTAAACAGGAGAGATAATCAACTCTGATAATGTGAATGTCCTCAAAAACAAGTTTGATCGTTTCAAAAACAAACAAAATAAAATAAAATAAAAAAATGAAAAAATGAAAAATAAAAAATAAGCACTTTTCCAAAAGCCGTCAAAGTTTAACATCTACAGATGTTAGATTCACCACATTGTATGTGTACAGCAAAAAAAAAATTATTATTATTTTTATTGTTATTATTATAACATTCTAGCATTTTACATCTTTACCAGTTTTACATCTTATTATAAATATATAAATACAGTAAATTACTTAAAGTTTTTAAGAACATTAAGAAATTTACTATCAATATTGATTAGCCCAAATATTGATTCATCAATTCAATTCAATTTTAATTAAGAAATATATATCTTTTGAATAAAAATAAAAACGTAAGAGCATAAAATGAAGTTTTAATGCATGATATGGTAGCCTAATAAAAGCCTTTTTGCACAATTTTGTAGATTCTCCTGCAATCAGTGCTGCTCTGAGGAGAATTTGGTGAAGCAGCACAAACCTCGTTAAGGCCATGATAATAAATGGGGTACTCAAATTCTTGATATAAAATTAAAAATTTTACTATCTTTAATGTAATGTAGACAAGTTTATTTACAAATTATGTAGCTACATAATTAGTAAACTACTAGTTTAAAGTTAAATAAACACAAAAATGAAAATAATACCTGTATCTCTCTAGCCAACTGGATTCTAACAAAGGGGATTTTTTTTCACCACCACTTCTTCGTGTGATTCAATCTTTTTTGATTTTTTCAATACCACTTCTTCTCGTGGTTCAACCTTTCTGAGTTCTTTAACGACTGCTTTTTCTCATGATTCAGTCTTTATTGATTCTTTTAATACCATTTTTTCTCGTGATTCAACCTTTCCGAGTTCTATAACGACCACTTCTTCTCGTGATTTAACCTGTTTGTTTTAGAATAATTTCTTTACAACTTCTTTGCATAACCCACAGCTAACTAAAAACGGAGTTTTATTAAGAATGACCGAAATTATTTTCAGCACTAAAACCTGTAACACACTGAACGTATTCAAAAAAGCAAAAATTCAGTCGTATTCCGACGTTGGCCCGACTTAGGTTCTAAGTTATCACTTGAGTGATAAAATAAACCAACGCTTCCGACATTGTGCCAACGTTGGCCCAATGCATGTGTGCTAGCTGGGATGTGATTATAATATTTAAAACTGATTTCATAGCTCAGATTTTTTTGATTCTTAAAGATAATAATTTATTTTAACATTTCATAATTATAAATTGCAACTAAGTAGCTTGGAGGTATCTTAAATTTGATGCCAAAGTGAAAAGCGTTTTGAATTTCCGTGCGTGATTTAAAAGATCAAATTATTTAGAAAAAGGAGTGTTAAAAAGTTTCAATAAAAGCGATTTTTTTTACTTTGCGTATTTTTAGGTTACTGAATTGAATGGCAAAAGTATTTTTTTTCTTCTGACATTTTAGCATCGTTTTTTTGCATCACGCACAGACATATCACGCACGGACAAATATTCCTCCGTGCGTGATAATTATTTTTCTTTAGCTTGATAACGTTTGAATTGCATATTTGCTAATTAATTAGTTTGAGTTTAATTTTAGTTAGATTTAAAACAGTTGCTTAAAAGAATTTAGAATTAAAATGAAGAAAGTTAAGCATTCAATAGTTCAGAAAAAATTTAGTTAGAAACATCCAGAATATCAGATTGCTGAAACTAATCGAATGAAAAATAAAAGAGCTAACATGAGCGAAAAGGAAAAGGAGGAAGTACGTTAAAATGATTGCGAAAGAAAGAAACGAAAGCGAGAGGTGAACCAATCTACATCTGATATTGAACAATCCTTTTTATCTTTGCAGAGTTTTCGAGAGTCACTTAAAAAATTAATTCAGCATTACCTGCCGATTCAAACAAAAGAAAATACCTTTTAGAAGAAGTTTGTAAACGTGAAAACATATTACTTTCTGATATTTCAGAGTCAGGCTCTGACTACACCGGTTTGGATAATGTTAATTGCAAAGTTGTTGATTTTTATTTGTGAGAAAATATTAGTAGAATGGCTCCAGGACGCAAGGATGTTGCTTTCAATAAGATAACAAAAGAGAAGGTATGACACATCGTTTATATATAGGAATCGCATTTTACTTAATAAGGTTTTAAGTTTTTGTAAACAAATTCATCACATGCTGATGACCGTAGGAGAAGTATATTCATTTTTTGAAAGTGAGCATATAAATTTAAAAGTTGAAAATCTAAGTTTTACAATCTGCAGCCATTCTATGTCAAGCTAGCAAACGATCTTCCCCAATATATTTGCCTTTGCAGATACCATTAAAATTTCAGACTGATAACGAATGTCCTTCAAAAAAAAATTGAATATTATGTGAGACATAGTTGACAAATTTGTGTGTAATCAAAACCACCAATCTTGCATGTTTATGGAATGTAGAGCAAACTGTGGGTTGCCAAAGTCGCCACCTCTCTTTTTTAATATTGATGATGTTTATATGGCAATTTGTAACCAACCGGAAATGGTTAAAAATTGTTAAGAATTTATCATCTTCATTGTTGATAAACGCGGTATCATCTACATCTGAAAGGTGCAAATTTAATACTATTTCCCCAGGTATATTTGTCTTTGTAGAACTGCGTTCTGCTGGTAGAGCAAAGACATACCTTGCCGAAGTATTATAAAATTTTAGCTAATATGGCACATATTAAATTTCTAAAAGAACAAAACGAACTCATTTTTATATACCCATCTGTAGACGACCTCTCCTGGCATGGCTTAAGTGAGTTAAAACCGTTAGTACCGCGACCACACTTTAATAACCGTGAACACATTATTACCGAGCCGAAGTGTTATAACTAAACTTATTATTAAAAATTTGATATTATATCTTTCTTTTCTAAAATAAAATTAATTAAAGTATTGTTTTTTAATCAAAAATGTATTTAATTAATTAGTATAGATATATGTTATTTATGGCAGTCGTAATCAATTTATTTCCCAAAATATAATCCAAAAATGACTAATGTTTGCATGTTCCGTTCGTTACTTTTTTTTTATCCGTGCGTGATTTTGATTTAAACTACTATTGTGGAGCAAAGATACATCGTTGAATTCTGTAACTTTGTAATAATCTTTAAGAATGCTTGTATAATTACCTATAAAAAACAAAACACTCGTCACTAATACATTTTCAGAGGAAATGAGGTTCATTCATTAATTTTTTAATTTTTGCTTTTTCCTGTTCCGTGCGTGACTCCAGTAAAAAATTAATTTATTCTACAATGAAGCAACCCAATAATTCCATATTTTGTATCGGTAATATATACATAGATGTCAATTAAATAAAAGTCAGTGATTACAAATTGCATTATTTTCAAAACAATTGATGCAACAGGTGATTTTTTGAAATTGCCCAACAGCTTTTAGTTTTCCCTTATTTTAAACCCAATTCAGTTATCTCTTCTACTACTCCTTACCCTTTTGTTCTATATATGTACATATTTGTATGAACCTGAGTGTGTATTAGTGTCAGTATGTGTATATGTATAATGTGTTTACTTATTTATTTATATGTGTTTATTTACATATATGCATATGTGTGATTATGTATGTATTATGTGTATGTTTGTATATGTATATATGTATGTATGTATGTATGTATGTATGTATGTATGTATGTATGTATGTATGTATGTATGTATGTATGTATGTATGTATGTATGTATGTATGTATGTATGTATGTATGTATGTATGTATGTATGTATGTATGTATGTATGTATGTATGTATGTATGTATGTATGTATGTATGTATGTATGTATGTATGTATGTATGTATGTATGTATGTATGTATGTATGTATGTATGTATGTATGTATGTATGTATGTATGTATGTATGTATGTATGTATGTATGTATGTATGTATGTATGTATGTATGTATGTATGTATGTACTTACAACCGCACCTTTAGTGAGGCATTGTGCTTTTATACTGACCCAATACGAGGACTTTTTTTTTGTCGGGACATTTAAGTCCCGACAAAAAAAACAGCTAAAACTCTGTTAAATTGATGTATTTCAGTGAGTGGCAGTGTTGTTTTTCATGTCTCAATAAGGGGGCATTACACGAACATTCAGCTTACACTAAAAAAATTCAAAAATTCACCGTTATCGGGACTTTAAAAAAATGTTGTTCTTTTTTGCAAATTTAATGGCTAATACATGTATATGCTTAAGATACTGTTTTATAACCTTAGATAGTGGTCCACTTCTGTTCCAATAAAAAGTTATTACCTTACACGATTTACATATACTTGCATTTTCTTGCGTTCTTTAACTGCGACTTTTTCTATAGTTTTGGCAATCACATTATGAAATTATAAAAATTTTCAAGCCAATAAGCTTTTTTTTCGTAAGGGAGCGTTTTGTAATAATTTTTAGATTTTAGTTTCTTTTTTGAAAGTTTGTTAAATTAAAATCGAAGTTATTAGTCTTTTTTTAATTAGTCTTTTAGTCTTTTTTTAAGATTATTTAAGTTTTTAGTTTTTTTCCCGCAAAACTTCATTTTCGGTAAATTATTAGAGAAATCTAGAATATGCATAAAATCAAAGTAAATATATATTTTTAAGCAGTTTGATATATATCAATATAAAAATATAACACTCTGGCCTTTTTATATACACTTAAAACAATTATAAATAATTCAATTAGCATTAATAAAATTGCTTTTAAAATAACAACTTCTTAACACACCATTATTTGTAGGTGCCGTTTCACACCTAGTTTCCACCAACATTGATACGCATATAAATATATAAACACGCATAAATTATTTCCTTCTAATAATATTTTTCAATTTGTCTTAAACGATCTTCTGCCCTCTGATTTGAAGACAAGGTATACTTTCGATAATTTTTTTTACATCAAGAAGAGGACACGGAATCTTTCTCGTGATGTATATTGAAAACGCTTACGAAGTGATGCGTTTTCTTCTTCCGCCCAATCTTTCCAGGTTTTCTTTGACTAAATAAGAACACTAAATCATAAGCAACAACAAAATTTAATACTATATTATTAAAGCTTTATTTTTGATTTTAAAACAAATTTTTCATTTTAGAAAAAAAAGCAAAGTAAATTTAATTTCAAACAAAAACCTCTTCGTGCATGTTTAGTCGTTTATTTTTTATTCTTCTTTTATACTCAACATTAATTAATTCATTTTCAATGACATTGCTATTTCCATTATCAACAACATCTTCATCTAAAAAAGTGCCAACTTTAGAACTTTCTCCTGTGTTAACATTTGATATCCTTATAAAAAATAGCGAATAAATGACCACAACTGCCAACATTTGATAATTTGAATAAAGGGCATTACCTGCATGAATCAACGTTAAAATATGTTTAAATCAAAACTTTAAAACGCATTCGTGGGTGCTTTTTAACACCTATTTTTTCACACCTGTTGGTCTTAGTAGCTTTATTATTCATCATATCATATTTGTATATAAAATGATACTAAGTAGTTAGCAGAAAAAAAACGTCAAATAAAAAAGTTCTAAAGTAAAAAAAACAAACAAACCATTTCCTATAAAACCATTTTGTAATAGTAAATCGATTTTCTTATTTTGAATACACCTTGCATCACCATTATCCATAGCAAGAAGAACTTTTGCTACTTTTGTTAATTCTATAGTAGAATCCTCAAGTAGATACCAATTTTGATGGACATCTTTAGTATGCCCCATGTGATGTGTAAGCCACAAGAGCTCAGAATTATTCATGTCTAACAAGTGCAGAATGGTTGACAAATACTTTCTAGTTCTAGTTGGTGTAATAAGCTTTGGCTTAGATAAATTAAGCTTTTTTGTTATAGATTGTAGTGCATCCCAACCACGTAATTTAAGACAGCCTGTACCACAGGCAAACACTTAATTATTTTTTTGGGAAATATTAGCATAATGCCTTGAGCCAATTCACAGTCTGACTGCATCTACAACTTCTTCAGTAAAAATAATAGGAACTAATGCTTTCACAGAAGAACCTAATTTAATAAAATATACAAGATAAAAAACAACATTAAAATTGTAATGTCTGAATAAAAAATTTTTATTTCCAAATATAAAATTAAACTCTTGATATCTGAACAAAAAAATATATAAAATAAGATGTCATTAAACTTTTAATAAGTGAATAAAATTCCATAACTCTCCTTTTTTTTTTGCCTTCAATGAAACATAGTTTGAATCGTTCTGCAAGCTTTTTTTCTATTGGATTGTCTAAAGCACCAATGTCAGTTTGGCGTTTCCGCCTACCTTTTTCTACCATATCCCAATCTGGTAGTGTTAACTTTCCAGCTTCTCCACCTTTCCTAGCATTAAATGTTAGTATTCTTACATAAGTAAGTTTACACAAATGTATATATTCATTAGATGTACGAGTTCGATTGTTTAAATACTTGGTGATTTCACTAACACAATAATTTCTTAAAACTTTAATGTCACTTTCTTCCGGCAACATTTCTGGTGCATTACCTTTTTCTTAAATCATCTACATTGCGTGTATTGTTTAATAAAATGATGGAGACTGATTCCATTAGCTCTAAAAAATTTCAAATGTTTTCAACCATGTCTTGTAAGCCTAGTTTCAGGTACTCTAACTTGACTATTGTAGCTAGAATTTTAATGAATATCCTATTCTTAAAATAAGATGGGGATTTCCAAATTTTTTAGTCCACAATAATCTGCACAAAATTTCATAGAAGAAAGAATGTTATCATAGTTTTTTGTATTCATTTAATCTCTAGCAGATGCATCTTCTGCATTGAATTGTTTACTGTATTGCAATAATAACTTTGCTAAAACTTGAGGTGCGTAGCTTATATCATGGTAACGGTCTCTTTCTTTCTTACCAACTTCTACTGCTCCGTAAGTCAATAATAGTTTATCATTGCGAATAATTAGGTGAAGTTCATCATGTTTCATAGTTGTAAGTATGTGTTTATGTACAATTCTAGCATTGCTGGTCAAACTGGATTCTCCTACTAATATACGAGAAGCTTTTATGTAACTTATTTCCTTGTTATCACTGCCACGCCTAAAACAGTTTAAAACATCTTCTCAAAGTTTCCTTGCTCGGAAGAAACCATAACAATATTCACAAGGCAATTGCTCATCATCTTAGTTGACTGTACATTTTCTTACAGATGCTAAATTTTTTAGAATTTTTAATGTTATTTATATTTATATTAAAATCACCTTTCCTCTCTATATAGTCTTTATAAGTCCACATATTTCTTCGCTCTTTGCTTTTTTTTTGAATAACTTAGGGCTTCTATAAAAAGTTATTTATGCTTATGAATATGTTTTAAATGCCTTGGGATTTTAGAAAGAAGTTTTTAACAATAAAGACAGTAGTGTTTCTTATGCCCATGTTTGTGTCTGGATTCAATAACTATAACAATAACTATAAGCTTTATAATGATACTAAATCGAAAACTTATAAAGTTAAATACAAAAGCTATTACCATTGTTATTGTCAGATGCAATTTCATCATAGGAACTGTGTATCCTGTTTTCAATAAACTGACTAACTTCTTCTTTGTTGCATATTTTAGATAAAGAAATGATTTGTATAAACTTAGAAAAAAAAAAATTTTTCTAAGTTTATACAAAAGTACCTTTTCTAATAAGAGCTTTTTCATTTGGTATACTGAGTAATTCATTATGGATAACATCAATAATATCAGATTCACTTTCTGATTCTGCGGTACCAATATATTTAGGAATATTGAAATCTGAGTCTCTTGAAATCTTTCATCTTCACCAGAAGACTCCTTTAAAATTAAGTATTATAGTTCTATACTTCTACAAATTATATATATATATATATATATATATATATATATATATATATATATATATATATATATATATATATATATATATATATATATATATATATATATATATATACATATAACTTATGTTAATAGTTATACTTACTTCGTTTGAAGACTGAAGAATCTAAATACAGTTTCAAAAGTTAACATAAAGAGTTAAAAAAAAACCTTCAACACTTTTTTAAAAAATTATACATGAAAAAAATTAAAAAAAAACTGTGTTATATTATTTTTTTAAAAACTAATGTTAAAGAAAAAACATGAATAAGAAATAATTTCATTAAAACAAATAAGATAATCAGTTAGAGCCCAAACCTGTTTAAAAAATAATCATCAATCCCGCCATCATCACGCAAAGAGCTATCTAAATCCTAGCAAAAAATATAAAATCTGTTTATTAAATATAACTGTGCGGCCGTGGCGCAGTGGTTAGAGCGCTTGCTTTATAAGCAGGAGATCCGGGTTCGAAACGAGCTCTGGACAAATTTTCGCGTCACGGTAAGGAAGGAGGCGTGAACTTCCTGGTCAAATGCACTTCCGCGGTGCTCTGTGACAAGACCGTTAGGACTTCTTGGGCCACCTAAAATAAAAATTAAAAAAAAAAAAAAAAAAAAAAAATATGCATTTAGAATTTCTAATTTTTGGTGGTTTAGCGCTGTAAAATACTTACTCCTAAATTTAATTTGCTTAACTTGTATTACAACCACATATCATTGTTTAAGAGTTAAATTGAGTTTCAAAAAAAAATCATAATATTCTCAAATATGTTTGTCATACAATGTCAATTTTAAAGTATTTTGTCTACTATTTTACTCAATTATAAAAAGTAAATTTATGTAAAATTCATGTGTTCATAGAATAAACTAATAAAACTTCATAACTCTCAGTACATTCTTTTACTATCTTATTTATCATTATGCATTTTACTAGAACTATTTTACCAACAACAACAACAACAAAAAAACTAAAAATCAATTTTGCTGCTGAAAAATTTTATTTTCAACTTAAAATTATCTTTTTGCTGTGGTTATTTGCTGGTTGCTTAAGTATCTTTCTCTCCTACTATGTATTTTAAAATCTCACCAGTTCAGGCATTCTGTAGTTTATGCACTTTGACTAAATGATAAAAAGAAAATTATTCAAAATAAAATCGGAAAACTTTTCTAATAATAATTTTTTGTTTTTTTAATTTGTAATAAACTCCATTGATATCACTGATAAACAAATAAAATTTTATTGTGCACATCTCGTTAACTAGGTGGTTTTTTAAAACAAATCAAATATGCTGATTTCAAATATGCAAACCATTTTTCACCATAACGTCAAGTTGTAAAGATATTTGGGTTCAAATCTTTTGTATTTAAGGTAAAGTCCCTAATATTGTCGAAAAAAAAGTTATTCAAAAGTATGTCAACCTGGGTCTCAAAAGAAGCGTATTTTCATAGAGATTTTAGAAAAGATAAATATTTCTACTTGAAATTTATTAACAAAAAAAATTATGTGAAAAAATGCTAAAGACTTTTAAAAAAATTTTAACAAAATGTTTCTCAGCAATACTACAAAAAGTACTTATTTTTATTACAAACAAATACCATTTTTAAAATCTTAATTTATCAGTGTAATTAGTAACAAAAAACATTGAAAATCAGAAAAGAGAAAAAATTTCAGTTATAATTTTTTTCGTAACTGAGAAAAATTATAACTTGATATACATTTGTTGCTTTGTAGTTTCTTTTTTAGGTGTGCTTGTAACTATGCAAAAATCTATAGAATGAAAAATATTCTGCAATTCAACAGCTTCCTAAATAATTTTTAATTTCATAAAAAAAAAGTATTATTAGAGGCATTCATACCTATGAGATGAGGCTAAAAAAAATAAATTTAATTTCACATTGAAAAGATTTACATTGAAAAAATAATATCCATAATACTACATTTAAAAAAATAGATAAACTGAAAAAAATAACATAAACAGATACTTCCAGAATTATGGAAGGGTCTTCAAACAATAACAAATAAAGAGATTCATTAGGCTATTTTGATAAATTAAAAGAAAGTAATATTATTTGTAACACAAAAATAACCTACAGGGGCAGAGAAGACTAGATAACTACTATGTAAAATCTTTACACTGTTAATAATTTCGTCATAATCACTTGACACTACTTCATTAAGAATACCAGAAGGCTTTTAAAAAAAGGAAACTGTAGATTTATAACACTTGTAATAGATTGAATTAAAAATAAATAAAATAAGAATAAAAACAAAATATCAATAAAATTATTACATATTAATGGTAATTTATGTAAGCTGTAAGACACTTCTGACCTTTTTTTGTCACAGAACTCATAGACCTTAAAGAAATTAAAAACAAAAGGTTTATATATGAATATTTTTGATTTTAAAATGCATTACTTATATTGTAAAACTAAAAAGCATCTCGGATCAGATTCTAATTCTCCTTAAGTAATTTTTTTATTTTTTATTTTTAATTAAAACAATTCATTAAAAAGCAGATAAAAAAAAACTGAAGATATTAAAAAAAAAAAATTTATTTGCAAAACATTATTATACTTACCAAAGCTTAAGTCGTTCATGTTCAAAAAAAAAATGAAACTGCCTTTGTTTTCTTCATAAATTTTTTCTCTTCTTTCACCTTTTCTTTCTTTGTTTTTTTCATAAATTTCTTCTCTTCTTTCACCCTCTTCTATAGAAGTGAAAACACCATATGCTGAAAACAATTTATATAAAAATTTTAATTCCCATAAATTTAAAATTAACTATAAATGTATTCACTTTTGACTAACCATTAATAGAATTGATTTAGTATTTTTCTAAATAATCTGGACCCTTTTTTTCTATACAATATTTAAATGCAGTTGGATCGCATTATAAAGATGGCTGTACATTACAATTTAACATTCATAGTTTAAAAAATATTGTTTTAATGTTTTAGTAATGGTGCATAAATTTTTATGGCACCATTACCAGGACATATAAAAACCAAAAAGTTTTTGTTATCTATATTTTGGTATGCATTAGTCTTTGTAATGGCGCAAAACGCAAGCAAATTTGTTAAAAAACTACTTTAGGCTTTCCAAATTTAAATTGAAAAAAAAAATTAATAAGAACTTCTTCAATTTTCAAAAGAGTAACAAGCAACGAAATGACTAGTTACTTTGTTAGATCTCATAAATATCATTATATATTATTAATTTATGTAGAAACTATAAATATAGATTCTGCTAATGCTCACTATGATATAGCTAATACTATAACATAATATTAGAATTGATATAAATTGACTAAAATATTAATACAGTTAATACTTTTAATTATAATATAATTTGTAGTAACCTATGTAAGTTATAGTGAATACATATGCAAATTATAGATACTCTAATAATGATAAATAAGTTTCAGTGCTTAAAAATATTTGAAGATATATAAAAACAAAATAATAGGGTAAACAAAACAAAAAGTTACTTAAATACTTTCACTAAGATAAAGTTTATTATCACCTAAAATAAAAGGAGCCTTGAATGGTATTAAGTTCAAAATCATACGTTCTGAGCAAAACGGATTCCTCAGAACGTATGATTTTGCCGAAGTCTCAGTTACAGTGCATCATAAAAAGTATTTTTTTTAAAGAGATTAGAACAAAAAAAATCTAGATCTCAGGTGTTTAAAAGAAGATGAAGGTAACACCTGACAAATAAACATATTTAATTTGACTTGATAAAACATTTATTTTTAATGAAATAGGTTTATAAACACCATTACTGAGACTTTTTACCTTTTTTTCTAGAATTTGTTTTGACTTAATCTATAAAAAAAATAATTTTTCAATTCACCATAACTGAGACTCTGAGGAAATCATGCGTTCTAAGCCAGTGTAAACTTAATAATGGTCATACTCAACCATTTCAAATTTAATAATGGTCAAGATTTATAAGTACTTATTTTAACTATTATTTACTATTTATAAGTTACTTATTTTATATATATATATATATATATATATATATATATATATATATATATATATATATATATATATATATATATATATATAGAAAAATAAAAATTCTAATACTGTTTTAAGAATTTATAAATTAGTTTTAATTAAATACATTTAATGCTTATATTACAGGTAATACTTTTTTTAAACGCCCTTACTGACTTGTAAATATTATCTTTTTTCTAGATTTTGTTTTAATCTTTTTGAGAGAGATTAAAAGTTTGAAATTAAAATTTAAAGAATAAAAAAGTTTCTCACAAAAAATAATATTTGAAGCACCGTAACTGAGACTCAGAGAGATGGGGAATCATACTTTATATGTAATTGTAAAGTTAACAACTGTCGAGACTCTTTTAATTTCAATAAGTATATAAAAATAAATGTTCCATTGTTTAAGCGGAAAACATACATTTAATAAATTATTTTTAATTAAGTTTACTAACTTTAATTCATAATTGCACTTTTATCGGTACTACACGTGGCATACTCTGAAATCAGGGTTGTTATCTGTCAAATATGTCTCAAAGATATTTTCTGCTGACATAAAATATGTCAGACATATTTTCTATCGACATATTTTGGCATAATTTTATGTCTGAATTATTTCTGCTGACATAAAATATGTCAGACATATTTTCTATGGACATATTTTGACATAATTTTATGTTTGAATTATTTTCTGCTGATATAAAATATGTGAGACATATTTTCTATGGACATATGTTAACATAATTTTATGTCTGAATTATTTTCTGCTGACATAAAATATGTCATACATATTTTCTACGGACATATTTTGACATAATTTTATGTCTGACAAACAGCGGTGGCCAAAAATTAAAGACCACTCATTTTTTTTTTTTTAATTTATTTTTAACCTTAGTATAATTTTATTTTAGAAAAAGGTATCAAAAAAAGAAAAACATTCTTAGAAAAAATATTAATTGTATTTTATATTTATTATAAAAGAATTTATAATTTTTTTACAAAAAATGTTAAAAAATTAAAAAACTGACTAGTAAAAAATATAAATGGGAAAAAAAATTGGACAAAATTTTAAGAACAGTTTCAAAAATATTTCAAAAAGCAATAAAAAAATAATTTAGAAACGTGTTGTTCCTCCATTTGTTTTCAAGCACTCTTGTACTTGTTCTGGCATTGAATTCATTAAAGTTTTGTTTACTTCATCAGGCACATTTTTCAAATGATGAGAGATAGAAGATCTCAAATCTTCCAAATTGTAAAGTTGTTCTTTACCAAGCTTGTGATCAAGCCACGACCATAAATTCTCTATTGGATTTAAGTCTGGACTATTGGAAGGTCATGGAACCACTTGAATTTTATTAGAATTGAACCAATCGCTAACAACATGCGCTTTATGACACGGCGCATTATCTTGCTAGAAAATAAATCCATCTTGCAACTGCCATAAATCAATGCTAGGAATAAGCGAGTTTTCCAAAATTTCGATGTACCTTTCTTAGTTGAGTCTACCATCGAATAAATGAAAAACACCAACTCCACAGGCACTCATACAGGCCCAAATGCCTATTGAACCACTGCCTGGTTTTGTTCATTTCAAAATGCATGATTCATCGAACCGTTCGCTTGGAAGTCGACGCAACATTACGCGACCTTTTCTGTTGTCTACCTCAACATTCATTTCATCACTAAAGACCACACGGCTCCACTAATCTGTTGACCAATTTTTATGTAGTTTGCACCACTCTTTCCTGGCAAATTTTTGTTTTTTATTTAAGCGTGGTTTTTTTGCAGCAGCACGCCATAAATAATTTAAATTGTGGAGGACTCTTCGCACAGTTCTAGGGCTTGCTTTCAGACCATTTGACAGTGTCCATTTCGTAACAAGTCTGTAGATGATGCTTGTCTGTTTTCTTTCATTAATCTCACTAACGAGCGAACATCACGGTCATTTGAAATTTTATTGCGTCCAGTCCTATGACGATCATTAAATGACCGGGTCTCTTTGTATCGTTAAATTATGTTAATAATGCAAGAGTGAGACCTTCCGAGCTTTTCTGCTATTTGTCTGATGCTATAGCCTTCTTCTTTTAATATAAGAGCCGCGTATCTGTCTTTTTCTTCGATCTTTGCACGCATTTTTGCAATATTTTTATATCCTTATTGCAATTCAAAAAATAAATGTTTATTTTATATCAAAACTCAGGTTTCGACATTTTATTTTATAGCCAACATAATAAGCAATTAAGACAGTTAAAATAAATAATGGATTATTATTTTTACTAAGTGCAAATTAAAGATTTGCACTTATTAAAAATAATAACTCCCTGTCGCATGATTTCTAATAGGGGCACACACGCACACAAAAAAAGGGTCCTCGATATTTGATATTTGCCAACAATACTTCAAAACTTGCCAACTAAATATTAAAATGTGCCAACTCAAATGCATATATAATAGCTTTTGGGTGGGGGAAACCCACTCACCCCCGTTCGGGACGGCACTGATCAACTCTGGTCGAAACAGCTACTCAGAAATGAAAATTAATTTTTTTTGTTTATTTATTAATAGCTATTCATAAAACTGTTGTCTAGAATGAACTAAATTCAATTAGTCCATTCCAGAAAACAAGTATTCCTTTATTATTCTATTATCTAACAATTATTCGAGTTGGTCATTTCCAGAAATGACTTTTTTTGGTTAGATTAGTTTTTAACAACCACGCTGAATAAAGAAGCTAAAATACAAAACTTAGAATAAAATTGCAAAATGTGGAGCCATTTCCAAAGCAAGAACATTAAACCAGACAGCCTTTCAAAAAAAAACTTTCAAACAACTGATGTAAATAACATCAAGATTAATTTGAAAAAAATTAAAGTTAAAAAAGTATAAATGTAAAAGTATTAAACTTGAAAAAAAATTTATAACTTTTTATAACCGCAAAAACCGCTAATTTTAATTTATTTAATATAGCGTATTTAGAAGGATGGTTCAAAAAAGCACACTTTCAAGTTTAAAATTATATGGTCGACTGTGAAGAAAATTGTCTTGATGTTGTTTTATCAAACAGATGAAATAAAATTAAGTTCATTTTTTTTCAGTAAATTTTTGTTACTTTTTTTACTTTAAATTTTCAAAAAATTTAAAGTAAAAAATTAACAAAAGTGCAAATCACAATATTTAAACAACCAGATTCCAATCACATATTTAAAATCAGGCCCGTAGCAAGCTTTTTGTTTTTATTTGAGAACTTAACTTAAAGTTCATTAACAAGTCACTAATATCATGCAATCTCTTAATGTTCAAAAACTATGAACATATAAATTTTGAGCAACCTCTCCAATTATTTAGGGGATTTAAATGGGATTTGATAATTATCAAATTTTTTTTTTCAAATATAATTTCGTCATTAGTTTTTTTTTTTTTATTATTATATAAAGACATTCTTTAATACAGTGATGGATTTTTAATTTCTATAATTTTTTATTTTTCTTAATTTGCCGTTACAAATTATTAATTTCCTTTTGTAAAATATACGAAAGGCGGGGAAAAGAAGAAGTCAAAAATAGTCCTATTGCCAAGCCTCTAAATATCCGTACATAATAAAAACTTGTCATTTAAAATTGATGATCATTTGTTTTTCTGAAGTTTGAGTTTAACAACCTTATTTTAGTTGACAATTATAGTTTTGTATTTTTTGAAAATATATCTTAAAAAATAAAATATAAGTATCTGAAGTACCAAAATCTCTTGCTTTAGTATGTTATTTTAGAAAAAGGTGAATCTTTTTGTAAAATAACATACTAAAACAGAAGAAATATTGCATAAATAAAAGAGATTTAGAATATTTTTTTTTTTTAACTTATAAATAAAATGATTTAAAAAATTTTTATCTATGAAAATATAAATTAAACATAATACATTATTTAACTTTAAATGGATTTAAATACAAGTATTGCGTGGTATTATACCACATTAAAAGCGATGTAAAAAAGTTTCATAATTTGAAAATGGGGCGTATTCTTCTTTTATTACCAAACCTATTAAAGTTACTTAATCAACAGCATCTTTAACTAATAGTATTATTAATAGCTACGTACAAATGAAGTCTTTGAATGTGTTGTTAAAACTCATTTAAAGACTTTATGGTAACCAATAATATAATGATGTCTACTTGCGTAAACTCTGAGACGTAATACTATGGTTCTGAAAAACCAATGATTTTGGTCAATAAATATACTTTTGGTAAATAAAACATACTTAAGTGCCAAACTCAAGTATGTTCTTGTTTATATCACATTAGAATGTTTAGGAAAATGTAAAAAAGTTTTACAATTTTTACATGCGACGGTTCCTTTTATCAACACACCAATTACAATTAATTGAATCAATGTATACAAAAACGTTCTAAGTCATTTTTTTTAATATTTGACTTTTTGATGAAAATTTGTTCTTTGAAGACAGTTCCACCATTGTATAGTAAAACATTCTAAGTCAGACCTCTCCGTACACGTTGAATAGAGAGCTGAAATATTGTCTGCAAACTAAAAGGTTCTAGGTCAGTGACTTAGAAGGTTTTTGTTGGCAGCACTGAGAAAACCAGCTGTGTTCTGCTGGTAGTTTTGAGATGTTTTTAATCCAATTTTTGTTTTGTTTTGGTTACGAGTTTGAGGTTATTTGGGTTTATTTTATTATTCATGTAGTTTTCTCGCAGTGAACACAATGTTTCGATTTCAGATCTTTTTTATTTATTAAAAAAACCGCCTCTACAAAAATTCCTCGTTCAACTTATAATTTAAAAAAGACCTCGAATATGCTCATAAAAAAATCGTTTATGCTATATTTATATTTCCACAAGAAAACTAAGTCAGTCAAATCCGCCGTACAGGGTTTCTCCCACGCAATTTAATAATTAAATTGCGTTATGAATTGTATTTATTAAAATTCATCTCGTTGTTTTAATTAAAAATACTTATAATGGATGAAGAACCTAGTACTAGCAGTGGAAGAAAGGTTAAAATTGAGGCTATATGGAAAAGGAATGTTGTTAAAGAAGCTAGAGTGAAAGGTAAAGAGTACATTGACTACAAAGGAAGAACTGTACCTGCTACTACTGTTGGAACTGATTGCAGGTAAGATTTGTTTTGCAATTTTGATACCCAATTAGCCTTTTAACAATTTGTTTAGGCCTATCATAGCATACCATGCAACATGTTTTCATAAAAACGTCTTAGACAAAACTAATCCAACACGTCCCATATATATATTTTTTTTTTTTTTTGTTCTTTTTATTTATTCAAAATAAGTTTAACAATATAAGAATGAATAAAATACGTATAGTCAGAATTACAATTTTGTTAACGCTACAACAAGAACGCGAATACTCGCAGAAGATCATAAGATCTTGTCATCGAGAACCACCTAAACAGATTTTAAATAATAAATAATCCTTTAATAATTCATAGACAAATATTCAAACATAAATACAAATATGATTATTTATACATATTTAAACATACAAACATGTAAATAAATAAACTTACACATCAATATATATATATACACATACAAATAATACGCACAAATACACATACATATATACGTATATATATATATATATATATATATATATATATATATATATATATATATATATATATATATATATATATATATATATATATATATATATATATATATATATATATATATAAGTTAAGATAAAAGATTTCGTATATATAAATTACGATAAAATATTTCCTAAGAGTATTAATAAAAAACAAAACAAACTTAAAAATATATCAGAATGTTTTCAACTGAGAAAAGAATTTTATTTCAATTTTCTTTTAAATAAGAAAAAGTTCCATTCATGAGAGAAATCAAAAAGTTTTAACACTATTTTGTTCGATAAAAATGCTCCTCTAAATAAAATATAAAATTTACCAAAAGTAGTTTTGAAAACTGGTTGAAGAATAAAATTTTCATTACGCAAATTGTATTTATTTTTAACTTTTAAAGAATATAAATTGTGAAAAGAAATTGGAGATGTGCGAGACTTACATTTAAACATAAAACACAATACATTAAAAATATTAAGTTGATATATATTAAGAATATTCATTTCGTTTAAAAGAGGCTTAGCATGATAAAATCGATGTTTAAAATTAAGTCGTGCAACATGTTTCTGTTGGCGATAAAGTGGTTCTAATTTAGTTTTACTTACACTACCCCAAGCCGCATTAGCATAGTTTAGATGGCAATGAATAAAAGAGTGGTAAAGCTGAATTAAAGTATGTTTATTTAGCATGCTTCTTATTTTAAATAGTATTCCTATACTTTTGGAAATTTTAGAGGATAAGTTTTCAATGTGTTTTTTCCATGTCAGATTTTCATCAATAAAAACCCCTAAAAAATTTGTAGCCGTTACTCTTTTAATTTGAATGTCATCTATAAAAAGAGCAGGCAATTCACTTGGTAGAAGATGTTTTTTGTAGTATGGATGAAAAAGAGACCATTTTGTTTTTTCAATGTTAAGAGAAAGCTTATTTAATTTAAACCATTCTGAAATTTTAATTAATTCTATGTTCATACTTTGAAATAGGGTTATTTATGAGATAGAAAAAAATTTGTGTCGTCAGCAAACATAATTGTCATTAAATTAGATGCTTCATAAAGATCGTTTATGTAAATGAGAAATAGGAGAGGTCCTAGGACAGACCCTCAAGGAACTCCGCATGTTACATCTAACAAGTTTGATTTCGATGATACGTCATAGTGAACAAATTGCTTTCTATTACTTAAATAACTTTTTAAAAGCTTCAAAACATTGCCAGAGATTCCATAATATTTAAGATTTTTAAAAAGAATTTTATGATCTATCGTATCAAAGGCTTTAGACAAGTCAATAAAAATGCCTAAAGTAAATTTGGAACTTTCAAATGGTTCAGTAATATATGTGTTATTTGGAGTATAGCGTGTTCAGTGGAGTTATTTTTTTTAAACCCACATTGATTTTTGTATAGGATATTATTTTGAGAAAGATGATTAAAAATTTTATTATGAAGAATTCTCTCTATAATCTTTGAGAAAACAGAGAGAACAGATATTGGACGGTAGTTACTATCATTAAGTAAGTCTCCACCTTTAAATATTGGTGAAACTCTAGCTATTTTTAATTCATCAGGAAAAATTCCTTGTTGAATTGAACATTTAAATATTTTAAAAAGGATATTTTTTATGATATCATATGAATCAATGACAATGTTTCCATTGATATCATCAGGACCGACTGCTCTATTTAACTTTAGCATTTTAAAAGCTCTATCAAATATCGTTCCATTTAGGCTAGTGAATTGACCTTAAACAGTAGCCAAATGTTATAGCCGAATTACTTAAACATCATTTTTTAGAGTCTGGCTATGGCATTTAGGCCTACATCAAACATTTATATCAGCATAATCTAATGAGATATTTTGCTTTCAGATGCTCGAAGAAATGTACGGAACGTCTAAAAAACCAGAGCGACGAGATCTTCGCACGCATAAGATCGTTAGAGACAAAGAACGAGCAAGATATGTTTCTACAATCGTTGATTACAAGCATGAAGGTAAAAACTCACCGACCCAGAAAGGAAGGTGCCGAAGGAAGAGTAGCTCATGACTTTTCATTTACTTACGAGGTTTTGATGGGGGATGCCAAAGAAAAGGTTTGTGGGGATTCCTTTAAAAGCCTTTATGGTATTAAAATTAGTCGTATTCGACGATTGCGCTCCCTGTTGGTATTAGGAAAATCACCAAAGGACCTTAGAGGGAAAAAACTAGGAACGAATGCAGTCAGGGGCAATGTAAGACTTCTCATAAGAGAACATATCGAAAGTTATCCGGTGAAACAGAGCAAATATGCTGGTAAAACTATCAATTATCTAGATGCTAGACTAAATGTCAAAATTTTGTACTCAATGTTTAAAGGAAAACATCTTGAAGCTGTGTTGCTACAAATTTTTTCTAGGCTACTTTAAGGACAACTTTACTTTAAGATTTGGCCGTCCCCAGATAGACTCTTGTTGCACCTTTGAGGAGCTTAATTTCAAATTACGAAGCCCTCATCTCAGTGATGCAGCAAAGAGAAATGCTGCTGCTAAACTGATGCTGCACAAATGTCGATCAAAAAATTTTTACAACAAGCTCCAAAATAAAAGCAACCCAGAAACAAAACAAAATGATCCGCATGTCTTAGCGATCGCATTTGACTACATGCAGAATATCCCTTTACCGATGATACCAGTCCAGGAAACTTTTTACCTCAGACAGCTATCTGTTAACCTCTTCTCTATTCACGATGTGAAATGCAATAAAGGTCATGTTTATGTGTACCATGAAGGCACAGTTAGAAAAAGCCCTGATGAGGTGTGCTCTTTTGTGTAAAATTATCTAATGTCTGCTCCTCCACAGTTTACTGAAGTCCATGTCTACTCAGATAACTGTAGAGGCCAAAATAAAAACCATGCACTAAACAGAGTCTTTTTGGCTCTCACAGATACTGGCCGATTTGATCGAATTGAGCAGTACTACCGATAAGAGGTCACTCGTACCTACCTTGTGACCGGGACTTCGCTGTAATAAAGAGAAAACTGAAAAAGTATGACAGGGTGTACACTTTTCACCAGATAACTGAGCTCATCATTACTTCTAGTATTACTGGTAATTTTACTGTTGAAGAAGTCGCAACAGAAGCTATTATAGATTTTCAAAAGTGGTGGCCAACATTCTACAAAAAATCTTACATTTCGGAAGAAACACGGGAAAAGAAAGTTCCTGCCAAGGATAAGATAAGTTTTGGAATAAGTTCTCTAATGCACTTCACTTACGGGACTTCTCCAGTTGTCTGTAGGCCACTCATTGATGGGCTGATGGTCCAAACTTACAAGATGTCTCAAGTCGTCGATCGCATCGTGAGTTTCCGCAAAATGTTTGCTACCCATTGGGTAATGTTCTAATAAAAAGAGTGAAACAAATGCAATATGTTCCGGATGAGTTCAGTGGTTTTTATGATGAACTCATGAGCTGGCCAACAACCGATGAGGCGAATGGCGGGGAAGAGGAACACGATATCCAGTGAGATGTCTGACAAAGGCTTTGTAATCGGTCCTTTTATACATTGTGTGATTTAACATGTGTAATAGTTTGAACTTTGATTTGTTATAACTTTTTGTACAAAAAATGAATAAATGTATAAAAGACAAGCTTTTTGTTATTATCCTTAACAAATGTAAACAAAAAGGTTCTAAGCCAAACAACTTTAACTATGTATAACACTTATATTTATATCACAAATTTTGATATATATTTTAACAAACCCAATATTTAAAGATGTCAAAAAGCACCTATATTTTTTTTGAATTTATTAAAGTAATAATTTTGGGTTTAATAAGTTTTTTCTCTTTCCCCGAAAAAATAGTTTTTATGACTTAGAATGTTTTTGTATACATTGATCGTTGATTCAAATAATCAATAGCCTCTTCTTTAACTAATAATACTATTATATAGTTACGTACAAATGAGGTTTTCTAAAAAACCTTTTAATGTGTGGTTAAAAACTACATTAAAATTGTTTAAAGACTTTATGGATAACCAAATAACTAATAACAAAATGACGTCTTTAATAATTACATCAACATTACATCTCAAAATTTACGCTCGTAAATTAAGAAATGTATTGTTAATATAATTATGTAAAAGCAATAATTTTAGTCAAAATGGTTTTTATAAGATTTCATATTAAACTTTCTTTAAAATTATGCAATGTTGTGGTATAAGCAAAAATATGCTAAAGTACCAAATTTAAGTGTGTTCTTGCTTATCACAAAAGAATGTTTAGAAAAAGATTGAAACAACCACTTCATTTGGCGAGGATGTAAATTTAGTGTAAGAAAACAAAAACAATAAAAATTACTAATTTGTTGCCCTCACATTTGTAATTGGGATGGTAAATCTTTAAGGGCATTTTTGTATCCAGGCTCTAATCACCATAATTGTTATTTCTTTATCTATTTATAAATCGTTTTTACGCCACAGCTCGGGATATAGGTATATTACACAGCGGCCAAGCAAAGTGTATTTTGTTATTAGACATACGTGGCCAAGGTGCCCAATTACTGTTTCTCTGCAGCGATAACTTTTCTAAAAAAAAAAAAAAAAATATCTCTAAATATATCTTAGTGCTTCTGAACCTTGCGGTTCTTGGTTTAGTTGCTTGTGGGACCGTAAGTTTCGCTTATACTGGCCTTGCGGTAGCTAGGCCACTGATACTACACGCAGATAAAGATATAAGACCTTTAGAGTTAAAGGATATTCTTGAGCAGGTGAACTTTTTTTGTATCAAAGTGGCGAAAAATCTTTACAAAAATTATGAGTCCTTATAACAAAGTTCGGGGCTCCTTAATTTTCAGGCCATGGTGTTATAGTTCCCATAATTCAGGACAAGTTTAAACTTTCCTTAGTTTTTAAATAATAAATGCATTTACGCAAAAAAATTGTAAAAAATAAAAAAAAAGCTATATTACTTTTAAATTTAAAAGTTAATTACTTTTGAAAAGTACATTACATATTATAAAAGTTCCTCAAACTGTAATTTACATTTACCTATAAAAGTAACTAATTAAAAAAAAATTATATTATAAAGTAACTTACATACGAAAGTAAATTACATAAAAGTAATATGCTACTAAATGTAACTTAAATTTACAAATAAAATAATACTTTTTAAGTAGGAATTTTTTATTTTAAAAGTAATAACAAATCTTTATTAAAAATAAATTACATCAGAGCCGGAACCAGCTATTTTTGGTCTTTGAGATAGCTAACTTCCAGACATGGAGCAAACTCCAAACTTTTATATATTTATACTTATGTCAAATAAAGATACTATGCAAAAAATTGTGATGATTGGAGGCTGGGAACAAAAAAGCCCCGAATTTTGTGCCCCCTTCCTGCCCCAAACGTGAGAGCAAGAAGTTGATAAAATATTTTTTGTACTGTTTTCAACTAGACTTATATTCATCGATAAATTTTAAATTTCATAGTATTATCTTTCAGCGTTCAAAAATAATGACCATATAAAATTTATAACCCCCTCAAATTGAGGAAGGTTTAAACTTTATATGATCATAATTTAAGATCAAAAATTATGACCATATAAAGCATTATGAATAAATTTTTTTTTTTAATTAATTACTTTTATAGGTAAATGTAAATTACAGTTAGAGGAACTTTTATATTATTTAATGTAATTTTCAAAAGTAATTAACTTTTAAATGTAAAAGTAAATTACTTTTTGATGTAATCTTCTTTTACATAACTTTTTAAAGTTAAGTCGTTTCAAAAAAATAAGTTACTTATTTTTTTGAAACGAAAGCGGAAATGTAAATTAACATAAAACGTTTCAAATTACTTATGTAATTTACTTTTTGATAAAAATTAACTTACTCGAGTAAGTAAAAAAAAAGTAAGTAAAAGTGCCATCCCTATTGATTAGTATTGATTAATATTGGCAATTTCCATTATAAGAATGTAAAAACCATCTCAAGATGAGTTTTTATTACTAAAAGTGGTTTTTATTAGTATGAATAAACTTAAAATAATTTTTTTGATTAAAATAATAATAAAAAAACACTGTTTCAGTTATTTTTAATTAATAGTTAATCCTGAAAAAGATTTTGTTTTAAAAAATTGAATTCAAATAATTCTATGAAAAAATCACATAATTTCAAAAATTTCGTGCCAAATTAAATTCGTTTAAGCTGAAGAATTTAAAATATTTCGCAAAAATTATATTCAGCTCATTAAATTCATATCGTCGTTGGCCAGGTAATATCTCACTTGTGTAAAAAGCAAAATTTTACAGGAGACTGAAAAAACTATATATTTCAATGAAATGAGGTTTTAAAAGTAAGAGTAAAAAACAAATGACTAACAAATTATATTATAATTTGTTAGTCATTTGTTTTCTTCTGTAAAATTTTGCTTTTTACACAAGTGAGATATTACCTGGCCAACGACGATATTAAGAAGACTAACCGGTAATAATTTATAACTAATTTCGAATAATATTCTTATGGTTATAATAGTGATGATTTATTTAACAATAAAATAATTGAACCTGTCATTTTGAAAAGGGCACAATTCCATTTATTTAAACTATCAAAAATTAACAAAACATGGTTTTTAATAAAATAATTTCTACACTACTATAGAAATAAAACATAAAAGTAGATAAATCAAGAACTTATATAACTCATGTAACTTATATTTTTTATAAAAAAATATAAATCATGCAGAAATTTTTAATTTAAATTTATTAACTAATGGTTAAAAGTTTTGGACTTGTGTCCTATTCAAAATGACAGGTTCAATTGACAATTCCTCAAAAGTTTTCATAATGAAAAATGAAATCTCAAAAGATTCTATGGAGACAAAGTTGAATCTCAAAAGGTTTTATTGCAAATTAAGAGATCTTGTAGAAAAACAGTTGTTTGAATAAAAAAAAATGAGAATTGTTTTTTAAATAAGTAAACAAGTTTTTTAAACGAATTTTATTTTATCAATTATATACAGATTGTTTTTTACCACCATGATAGAGTTTAAGAAATTATTTGAAATGCGAGTACGTAGATGGCTATATACCAAAGCGAATCCAGAGAAATTACGTTCAACTTTTACGCTGGAGAACGCTGCACCGTAAACTACTTGCAAAATTTCATAGAGCCGATCCCATTTCGTCTTTTGATTTTTCTTCCAGTAAGCATGTTGAATTCAACGACTAATGTCACTCGAGCTTCATTAAGAGCCCATTTTAAAGTTAGTTGACGAATATCTTCATCTGATTCTGAAGACGCATTAACAATACCTTGCCTTGTTCCTCCTCCAGTATATTCAATGAAACGGCGTACTTTTTCAGCTTCAACATTTTCTGATTTTACTTTTTCAGCTTCAACATTCTTCATCGGAAGTATCTCTTTAGAAGTATTTGATGAATATGACGCATTTAATTGTATGGATTCTTCTTTTGATGAAGAATTTGACTGTTCTTGTCGAGTGCAAAGTTTTTCATGGATTTTGATCAACTGTGTGATTCCTCTTTTCAACAGTTCTGTATTATACAGTTGATGACCCGATCCAAAGCAAAATCTAAGATCCAGAACTATAGCAGCAATAAATGCTTCACATTTAAAAAAACTTGTTATCGTGTAATAATTGCGTTGGTCAGTAACAATTTTATTCCCAAATTACCTGCTGGAACGTCCTCGATTTCTATTTTCATTTGAATCCATCGAACGTAGAATTCACTCATTGATAATTTTGGTGGTTGAAAATCCATCATGGGCAAATGTATTGGTAAAAATGCGTTGAAATATTGATCTATTAAGCTCCATGATGCATCATTTAACATTAATTTGTCGTGTCTTATCCTTTGAAATGATTCCGCGTTGGTATGAAAATCTTTTATCATCAAAAAAGTGGAATCCCAACGGGGTGCAATGTCTGTACAAGGCTTTTTTAGATTTTTAAATGTTTGAATATATGCTACTTTTTTTGATTAAACAGCAACCTTTCTTATATTATTCAATGCAACTTCAAATATTGACGTTACGTCCTTGGCAGCTAGCTGGCACACATGTGCGCCACAACACATGACTGAACAGAACAATCCAAATAATTTTTCAACGCAAACAGTGTGGGGTTCACTATAATTTCCTTCTTTATTCTCTAAAGCGCCAATATCAATTTCCTCGTCTTCGAAATCTATAAATTCGTCACCATAAATTTCAAGGTTTACTTTCATTTGATCTTGTGCATTTTAGAGAATATTTGAAGCCTTCATCATATTCTTTTGCTGATCTGTGCAAGTTGTGTAGATATCATTAGCACGTTTTCCAATTTTTCCAATCACATTTTTCAATTTCCAAGCAGCCAAAATTTCGCCAAACTGTTGACCTTCTTGAGTAATTATGCCTAAGGTTCTGTCAACTATTTCCCCGTCCTTGATATATCTGTAACTAACTCCAAACATGTTGCTTCCATAACGCGACACACTATTAAACATCAACGACATAAGAACATTTTTAGTTTCTTCTCTTATTAGCGAAAAAATATTTTCACATGCATGTTGAATGTAGCGTTTCATGCTGTGACGATTTATAAAAATATTGAATTTTTTGAGTGCAACTTTTACTAAAGACATTTGTCCGATTTCATCAGCTGATGCTAAAGACAAGTTACGGCGCATTATTAATCGAATCATTTCTCTAATTAATTGATTTACATCAACTTCTAGCTTGATTCGTTTAATTAATTGAATTTCATCGTCATTTCGATGCCTTTTAGCTGGGGTAGCTTCAACTAATTCAATTTCGTCGGTTTTTTCTTTGTGTTATCGAAGAAGGTGATCTTTGAGGTTACTTAATTTGCCTTTGTAAAATTTTTTGCACATTTTACATTTTCCTCCTTCTTTATTTATTTCAAATTGAGTTTTCACTTGTTCATTTAATGAATAATTCTCCATTTTTGACTTTAAATCCTAAGGAAAACAAAATAAATAATTATTAAAATATATATTTCACTCAAAACATTTTATGCAAGTTTATGGCAGTTATAATGCAGTTGTCAGTTTTTTTAATGATAAATGTATCATAGCTATTATAACTATAAGTATATTATTCGTAATTAGTTATACATTATTAGAATCATTTGAATTCAATTTTTCATAATGAAACCTTTTTCAAGATCAACTATTAATTAAAAATAACTGATAATGTTTTTTTCTATTATTATTTTAATCAAAAGAATAATTTTAAGTTTAGTCATACTAATAAAAACCACTTTCAGTAATAAAAACTCAGCTTGAGATGGTTTTTAGATTCTTATAAAGGAAATCGCCAATACTAATCGATACTAATCAATACTATCAAATGATGCATCAATACTAGTCAATTTTAGTCACTACTATCAAATGATGCATCGCTAAAAAGGGCAGAAAAAGACCTTTATAAAACAACTAATGTTTGCTTATAGGGATTAAAATAAAAGTTTTATAAAGCATATGTGATTCCAAAAAAACAACAAATTTGTTAGACTATTTTCACTATACTCTTTAAACTAAGCTGAAATGCGCAATAAATTTGTTAGATTGAAATAAAATAATAGGTCAGACATAAAATTATGTCAAAATATGTTAATAGAAAATATGTCTGACATATTTTATGTCAGCAGAAATTAATTTAGACATAAATTGATGTCAAAATATGTCCATAAAAGATGTCTGACTTGTTTTATGTCAGCAGAAAATAATTCAGACATAAAATTATGTCAAAATATGTCGATAGAAAATATGTCTAACATATTTTATGTCAGCAGAAAATAATTCAGACATAAAGTTATGTCAAAATATGTTTATAGAAAATATGTGGGACATATATATGTCGGCAGAAAATATGTCTAAAAATATGTCGACAGATCTGCCAGACATTATGTCGTAACAACCCTGTCTGAAATTACTACGAAATGACAGAACATTTATTTAATTTTTTTTAAAACACCGTTACTGAGACGTATAAATTTGATCGTTTTTCAAGATTTTAATTAAATCTCTTAAAAATATTTTTTTGATGCACCGTTACTGAGACGTGGAGTTTTGGGAAATTATAACTTCTGAGCAATAGTAAAGTTGATAACGTTCCTTTATTTTCAAGAAATATATAAAAAGAATATTCAATTGTTTAAACGATAACATTCTTTTTATAACTACTTTAGGAAAAAATTTCCTTACATTAATTTTAAATTCCACCATCAGTGGCACTGCACGAGGCACACTCTGAAATAATACATTAATTAACCCCAGAATATTTATACAGAAAAAGATTCGAAACTATGTGCCGGTAAAAATGGCTTTAAAAAGTGCCGGGAAAGATACAAGAGTCAAATTCCCCCAAACTTTAAAATGTGCAATCGAATACAAAAGTGCAGAGACATTTTCAAACTAAGTTTTGAAGAAAAATTTCGTGAAAATGATTTAAACAAACTTTCTTATTTTAATTTTTTAAACTTATTATTACTAGTTAAAAGGTAATAAAAATATACAAACCCCCGTCATGTATTTTAGAGTTGAGATTTTTCAGATAATCAGACATGAGGCAAACTTTTTCTTCTTATTTTTCAATGCACCGTTACTGAGATTCAAGGAAAAATCAAATATTTCAACCCATTGTAAACTTGATAACGGTCAAGAATCGTTTATTTTCATGTAATAACTAAAAATAAAAAATTCAATATGTATTAATATTTAATTAAAATTTAATATTTAATTTAAAATAAAATACGGTTATGTTTATTTGTCAGATAACACTTGCTTTTTTTTTAATCACCGTTACTGAGACGTATTAGCTTGTTTTTCTTCTAGATTTTGTTTTGTTTTATTCATATAAAAAAAACAACATTTTTTAGACAATAACATTCTGTTTTTTAATAACTAATAATTGAGTTTACTTACCTTAATTCTTTATTGCACCTTTTTTGCTACTGCACGTGGCACCTTCTGAAATATAACTTACACGGAACGACAGAATATTTATACAAAAATAATAATTTAAAACCATCTACTAGTAAAAAGTACTGATGAAAGTGCCGAGAAAGGTACAAAATTCAACTCAACACGAAATTGAACAAACTTTAAGATGTGTCATAGAGGCTCTATTATAGAGCAGGGCCGACAACACGGGGATATAGAGATCCTGTTCCCCCCAACTTTTTTTTAAAAGGTTTTTTTTTTGATTTTCGGAATTTCTAAATTTAGAAGACTTTTTTAGAAATTGATGATTGTGCCCCTCGACTTCAAAAACCGTGTCGTATGTTCTGTAGAGCACTGGAACTCAAAAGAACAAAGATACATTTAAAATGAGTCTTCAAGAAAAAAATTCGTAATGGAAAATCATTTAAATATAATAAAATAATATTTTATTATCTTATCAAAATATTTAAAAAAAAATTAAGTTTTAGTAAAATTGGTGTTTTATCAAAAAACTTTTCAAAGGCTGATGCTGAGCTGAGACTGAGTACAACAATATTTTTTTAAAGTATCAGAATATTTTTAAGTCTCCATAATATTGCTACAAAAGAGTGAAACTTTTAACTTCAATTTCTATATAATTGATATATTTAACTTACTTTCGTTTTCAAACGTTGCTTGAAAACAGAATTAAATAAGGTAGGGTAGGGTGGGGCGAGATGCCCCCCTAAACAAACTTTAGCGTATATAACATATACTTTTACATTTGCTTGTAATTTTTCTTTTTAATATCAAAGTCTACTTATAAGAGAAGACATTGGTAAGATAAAATAACTACTTTATTACTGGTGATAAACTTTAAAATTAAAAAAACTAATAATTGTGCAAGGAGACATCTTGCCCCAGCCGTGGGGCAAGATGCTCCAAAGAGTGCATCTTGCCCCAAACCTTTAAACAGTTGTTAAAAATAACTATCAGTTAAAATAAAAGCTAATAATAGTTCTTTATTAAAACTCTTTACATTTTATTAAAATAACTGAAATATAAACACTGCAATTATTCTATGCAATTGTCTTGAAGATAAATAACTGTTTTTAATTTATATCACTAACATAAATGTTCAAATAACATATACATGATTATGATTCACAGTAGTAGCATAAGTCTGAATTATCTGGACCATAGAAAAGTGGTACCAAGATGTACATTTACTACATTGTGTCCAATCATCAAATGATGGCGCATTGTATGGACAAGAGCATATGGTGCATAGAGTTGTATCAGTGATAAAAATTTCAGAGGCAGACCCATATCTTTCTTCTTTTTCATTTGTTTCTTTATGCCATTAGGTCTTTCTGCTTTCTGCTTTTCAGGCATTTTCACCTTTTTTGTCTTCAAATTTATTGATTTCATTTTTTGCTTGATCACCTTATTAAGTGCAGCTTTTTCTTTACGCAATATGACTGCTTGTTGCTTTTTTTTACATTGTTTTCATGCTCTTCTAGTCGCTTCTTGAAAGGTGAAGAAGTAAGGTTTTCAGCTGACTCTGTCTTTCTCTTTCGTTGTCTTAAAACAGGAATTTTGGGACGTGGAGAAATCTTTTCCAAAATATTTAAGGGAGAATTATGGCCAAGATATTCATCAACAATTGCCAAAACCGCATCATCCACAGCCTTCAATTTTGCAGCAGTAGTTGTTGTGCTCATGACATTTGCCAACTGTATAGGTGCAACAAGAGGCAAATTAGGCAATTCACTAGATTGCTGACAGATTTTTAATGGCTCAGCTTCATTAGTGAGCAAAGCTGCTTCAAAGGCTTCATCATTAAAAATAAGGTCATTTATTGGGTACAAACCAGAGCATCTAAAACCATTGATTGCTTTGTCAATGTTTGCAGTAAAGTTGTAGGCAGTTGCAAAAATACCTGCCATGTCAAAAAATGAAATTCTACGCCCCTGATGTGATAACATCCAGTTGCTTGCTGCTGTATTGTAGCCAACTTTTAATGGTTTAAAAAATGTACGATCTAAAGGTTGCATCTTGTGTGTACAATGAGGTGGAAGAGTTATGAGATGGATCCCATTGTCACGACACAAGTTAATGGCCTCAAGTGTTTTGTGACTGTGATGACCATCAAGTACAATTAATTGCTCATTAGTTTTAGATGGATGAGTCACAGCAACAAAATGTGTTAACCATTCAATGAATAAAGATGAATCAGTCCATCCACTGGAGCCAACTCTAATAATTGAGCCTGAAGGTGCACCAACAGCCAGCCTATCAGTCATTCGCTTACGGGGAAATATAAATAAGGGTGGGACATAAATACCACTTGCACTCATTGCACACACAACTGTCACAGTAGCACCTCTTTCTCCAATAGTTGTTTTCAAAACTTTTCGTTTGCTTTTCGTTGCAATTATTTTTCCTGGCTTATGGACATATGTGATTCCAAATTCATCCATATTCCAGAGCTGTTTGGCTGAAAACTTATGTTCCTCAAATAATGACTTGTATACTGAAAAAAACTGATTTACTTTTGGTTTATTGAAGCCAATGGCTCTGCTTATACTGGTGGCTGGTGGAGTTCGAACAAAAAGTTGTGGATTGCGAGACATGAATCCTCGCAGCCAATCCACTCCTGCCATTTTTGACTCTTTATTAAAAGGATTATCGATTCCCATTTGCTTAGCAAAATCATATGCTAGGCGACGCACATCTATTGTTGTCAAGCCAAATAATGCTGTTTCCATAATCTGAACTTGTGTAAAAATCTTTAATTCAAATTCTTTACTAAAAACAGGAAACTTTCCACCCAGAGACAAATCACCAGCTACTTTTACTTTTCCATCTCGATGACGTTGTAATGTTTTTTTATTAATACTAAATTCTGATGCAACATTCTTTAGACTGCAGCCCATCTTTATTACATCTAATGCTGACTTTATTCTATCATTTGTTGCACTTCTCTGTGTTTTTCGCACATAATTTCTCACCATTATTTGTAATATTTAAATATGTATCTAAAGAAATATTAAAACCTTAAATTTTAGTTATATAAACATACCAACCCATACGCAGTATTATATAATTATTCAATACATTATTATTTTATACATTACATAACATCTATAAATTAACTCTCTTTGAGTTAAATAAGAACTTACTAAAGTTACATGTACATACAAAATTACTCAAGATTATTAACAATAACACGATGTTGCAGTTAATAATTTGATGTTGCATGCTAAACACAGCTCCTTTTAGTAGAAATTGTATTATGCGCATGTAATAATATATGAAGTTGTATTAATACAACTTCATTCAGCTGAATGCAATGCATATTTGTAAAAGTTTTACAAATATGTATTGAATTGCAGCAATAGCATATGATACAGCTTCATTTTACTTAGCATATACATTATAACATTTACTTAATATATAAAATTATTTTAAAAAGCTATTTATAAATATGTATAATAGTTATCAACATATAAACCAACATTTAAACATTGTCAATAACTAAATTAGTAAACGTTTTTATGTTCTAAACACACTTTAAAAATGGTAGAAATTCCGTAAAAGCACGACGAAAGAAGCCCTTTGAGGGCATCTTACCCCACGTAACCGAGGACATCTTGCCTCATTTGTAGTGAGTGCAAGTTTAATACAAATAAAATTAATTTTATTGCTAAGTTATAAAATTTCTTGACTATTTGTTATTGTGGGATAAATTCTCTATAAAACAACACATTTCTTACCTTAATCGCATAAGTATTGCCAATCCAATAAACATTCAAAAGTAGAAGCAACTTACTAACAAAATACTCCAAAAAGTAATAAACCAGTTTAAACCTCACCTACCAGCAATATTAAAAACATTTTTTATTCCACAATTTTGTTTTAACTTTATGAATAGTATTATAGAGGGATAAAACATTTGATGAGATGTTATAATCGGGTTTTATTTTTTTCATCATTATTATCATGAAAATTGCGCCCTAAGAACGTGATTGGTTGTAATGGTTCTCACATGACCGAAAAGGTGGACTGACCAAAAAAGTGGCGTTAAATGGGGCGTCAAGGGGTGTGACATGGTGACAAGTGGTGACATGGTGACATGGTGACATGGTGACAAGTGACACGGTGACAAGTGGTGACATGGTGACAAGTGACATGGTGACATGGTGACATGGTGACAAGTGGTGACATGGTGACAAGTGACATGGTGACATGGTGACAAGTGACATGGTGACAAGTGGTGACATGGCGACCAGTGGTGACATGGTGACATAGTGACAAGTGAAAATAACGCATGCGTGACAGGGTCATTCTTGTCACAGTGTGCATGTTGTGACATGGCGATTTATAAAAAAATAAAAAAAATTGCGTTTATATTATTGAATTTATTAAAAAAAAAAAACGGTTTATAATCTCGATAGGGTCGTTTGCCATAAATGAAGCGGTTAAAAAAGAAAAAAAAAATGTTTTTATATTATTTCTTCACAGTTGAAAGAAATAGTGAAAAAAGGTTCGATTCTCAAAAGAAAAGTATCAGAATGGTGTTTCGCACGATAGCGCGTATTTTTTTGTGGGTTTAATTGTGTATTCGTGCCTTTGGGGCTGACTGGTTTATTCATAGTGGAAGTGATACCTTGCTTACTCATGAAATTTTTTCAATGGTATTGCAATGTTTTTTTTTGTTCCTTTCCACGTTTGTTATTGTTTGGTCGACGAATATCAAAACGAACGAAAAAAAGAGACAGTTGTAAACGAATAAATATATTATTTTTAACATTTGTTCATTTTTATTTTCCAATTCGATTAATTCCGTACGAAATTCTGCCAGATACTAATCCGCCTAAAGCTGCTTTTCCAATTGTGGGTAATATCGAAGCTCCTAATGTGGGTAAAAGTCGTGCACCTAACGCGGTCAAAATGGGTAAAAATTTTCCTCGTAACCGTTTTTTGAAACGGCGAGTGCGTCTTTTTTGAAACGAGCGTCTTTTATAATGTTTTTTTATCATTTTGTTTTCGTTTTTCTGCAATTTTATATGCTTTTCATGGATTAAAAAATGGTAGTAAAAGTCATCCTCGTAATTTTTTTTCAAAACTGTTTTTTCGTTTGATTCGTTTGATTCGTCTTTTACGTGATATTTTTTTACGCATTAGATAATTAATTGACAAGAGTTTGTACAAGTTTGTACAAGAGGGAGAGAACCTCCGCGTATTTTCTTTTTAAACTGTCTTTTGTAAAGTTTTCTTTTCCTCATTGTAAAAAAAAAATCAAATGTTAATTTATTATCGAGGCAATATAGACGATAATAAAGTTGGCGCCAACATAGCAGCTAAAATTGGAAGAAATTTACCGCGCATTCTTCTTTTTAAACGTCTTCTACCGGCACCTTTTAGTGGGGGTAAATAAACTCTTCCTCGTCCTCTTCTAACCATTTCTTCGTTTTTGTAGGTAATCTAAAGCGTAACCTCCAATATCAGATTTTAAAAATCGTTTGGCTGAGTTTCTAACTTTTGTTAAAAATCCTTTCCCTCTTGTTCTTTTATGTCTTCGATCTCCTTTTCTCGTTCGACAACGTCTACATGTCATTTTTATAAAGTAAAAAAAAATACGAATATTGTTTTTTTATTAACATTGTATATACATGAATAATATAAATACAAGGTCATTTTAATTAAAGTAAAAATGTTTGAATTGAAATTTATGACGATTTAAATTTAGCAGGCGCATAGCTATAATTTTCATTTTGCTGAACTCCAGTTTGAACAATGGCAGATTCGTATTGCAGGTACAAAGTAAGAACTCCTTTAAATGTGTCTATAAATTGAAAATGAATCTGAAACGCGTTGTTTCCTGCGATTGTTGCTGGAGGTTTGTCGTTTGCATATCCAAAATCGCTTGTGCAGTCAATGACTAAAGGCTCTGTTAAATTTGCAGTTCTACTATAATAGTCGCTTGGTAATTTAATAAACGTGTCGTCGTCTTTCGTGTAAAAATCTGCAAAATTATTGAGATTTAAAGTAGAAGCTGAATTTCCTTTGCACCAAGCAACATAGCTTCTATAACAAAATTGTTGATCTTCTAATTTGTTGCCCAAATCAATTTCAACAGTGTCACCTGGTGAATTGACAAGAGTTCTTCTATAATTGTTTAGAGTAATTTTTTTAATATAAGTGCAAGCCATTTCTACAGGTGTAAGGCACGCTTTACTTAAATGATCATTTTCTTTTTTTGACATTAATGAAACAATGATAGTGTGAGGTACCAAGTCAGAAGTTTTTATGTTGCCCAAGTTAATTGTAATTTCAGTCGTTCCTTCTACGTTTGTAATAACTTGTTCAAAATGTGGCATTCTGACAACCGTGTAAGGCGTGTCGGGTTTGCTATTTAAATATAAAGCCTTTTCCAATGGAATGCTTGGTTTAATTCGATAAGTATTGACCCAAATAACTGGATTTCTTATTGCGACTCCAACTCCTGCTAATGCGGTGGCGTCGGCATCTGTATAGGGTCTTACTAGTTCTAACAATTGATTCATGTTTTTTTCAATAAAAAATTCAAGCTTAAATTCTTTAGCTTTTCCAAAATATTCTTTAATTTGAAAAAAAGGGTCCAAAAGTTGAAGAGGGACTCTAAATCTGTAACCTTTATCACTTGTTATTAAAGCATTATAAGCTTTTAGCTCGGTTTGGTAACCTGCGGCTGCTCCATTATTGGCTCTAATAATGGCGGCTGCGTCAGCAGCTTGACATAATGTTTTTGTTTCGGCCCAAGTTGCAAAACCCTCCATATTTTCTGAAATACCCATATTTCTGTTAATAATGTTATCTCTGAAATTTTTCAAATAGTTTTTTTTTACCAACATTGCTTTAAATCTGTCAAACGAACGGTTATAATTGACATTATTAGCAGGCACAGAATTGTTCATTTGCAAATTGGGATACAATCTCATTGTTTTAACCAAGTAGGATATAAAATTTTGCGTTATACAAATTTTGTCGAGTAAAGCTTTTTCTTCGTTGGTTGTTCCAAATTTAGTCAGTGTGCTCAAATTTTTATATAAAAAACAATCAAATTCCAACCAGTAGTCTTGCGGAATAGTCCATTCGTTAAGTTTTAAAATAAATGTTATTAAAGTACTGAAATCAGAAGACATATCAAAAGAAAACTTTTGATATCCGACAGAGATTACTTCGTCTTGAGCTTCTCCTCTTTTAAAACCGGGATATTTTTGACTGAGTTGCTGTTTAAATTCGGCGCTTATATTGCCATTGGTAGCTTCTTGAAGCAATTTATTTTCATTTTCAGCTTTTGCTAAAACGTCTTCAAGAGTAATTTGTCCGTCCACATTGGGAGTATATCGATTTCCGTCGCCTCCACTTTGGTATTTTGCTGTTGAAGACATTTTTTTTTTGAAAAATGAAAGAAGGATATTTTTAATATATTTATTCTTCGTCGGAATCTGTTGCGTCTTTTTTAAAAGGCAGTTTTTTATTTTTAACATCCTTCAAAGCGCGAGTATAACCGAGCTCAATTAAACTCTTTTTGTTCAATTTCTTTTTTTTTTTTCGTTGTTGTTTTGCAAAAGTGGACTGGATAGTATAGCTCGTTGTTGGATTATACAATTTTTACACAAACCGTATATTTTGTCAACTGCGGTAACTTCTTGATAACATTGAGAACAAACGTGACTGGGGAAACCAGTTTTATATAAAGTGTTTGTTTTATTTTTTTTGCTATTGTGTTCAGTGTCGCTATCAGACGAATTGCTATTTTCAGAAACGTCTTCAATTTTTCTTTTCCGATAAATTTTTTTGTTTTTTTTTGGTTCAGAAGGTATTGAGTGATCGAATTGCTTTATTTGATCGTTCGATTCTGAATTATTTTGTTTATTTAATATTTTGCATTTTTCATTAAGTTGCAATTTTACATTTTCAACGTCGGTTTTTGTTGGATATTGTAAGAGTTGATTTTGCAAACGCGCGATATGATTTTTCAATTGATTAATTTGATCGTTTGGATTAATCGACAGTTCAATATCGCAGTCGATCAAATTTTTGTTATAACGTGTTCCAAGAGTTTTAAACGGCATGATGTTTGATTAAATTTTAGTTGTAAATTGGTTCCATTTGTATTTTTAAAGTCGGATTGAAATAAACTGTGCTACTTATATTGGAAAAGGTAAGCGGTTCTTTATTTGAATTTAAAAAAGACCACTTTGTTTGTTTCCAATCGCCGATATCGACAATGTCAAATGTCGCTATTTGTCCTTGAATTTCGGTTTTGCGATTTTTTGTAAAATCGATATTAACTGTTACTTGTGTAGAGTTGTTATAGTCTGCAAAATTAAAAAAAGAGACAATATTTGAATCAAATTTTCTGTTTAAATACATGCCGCAGTTGGTTGCATGATCACATTTGATAAAAATATAATTATCTGCGCTATTCGGAAAGTTTGAAACAGTGTTATTAAAGTTGCCTATTTTTGTTAATGCGCACCTTAAAAAAGAGAATTTTCTTTTTGGAATTTTAAAATCTTGATTCATAGAGTCGACCATACTTTGATCGACCGACATTGTAAACGGGTTAATCTCGTTGGTTAAGCTATATTGATCTCTTTGTAATAAGAGTGTGTAAGGAATCGCGTTGTTTGCAAGCGGTTGATACATTTTTAAAATGATATTTTTCAACGGTAAACTGTTTGCCCAAGACGATATGATCGCGTTACTCGAATTTTTTTGATAAATAAACTGACCGTTGAGCGATGAGCTATAAAACGTCAATTCTTTTGCGTTTTTAACGTTTAATATGACTTTTGATCCGTTTAACCATGTTTTGTAACTGGGTGTAGTAGTTCTTTCAAAAGAGGCCGTAGTTAAAAGTGGTACTTTGATCGAAGGAGAGTAAATGGGTTTTGTTTGTTCGCAATAGAGTAAAACTTCGATAAAAGTTTCTGCGTTATATTTTGCAATTAAAGATAAATCAGCTGTGACAATATTATACACATATAAAGGTAAGTTTGATGGTAAAACTTGAAACGGTGTGGCAGACAGATCGGGTGTTCCCAATGGTAAATTATTTTAATTTAAAATATGGTAAGGTGAATACGAATTCGATTTCAATTCAACTGTTCTTTCAGCGTGGGCATTTAAAAGTGACAAACTTATTTTTTTTGGCGATAATAACCGTCTTTCAAATGAAGGTTGACACCAAAAGGAATAAAAGTTGTTAAATTTGTCAGCAGGAATGCAAGAGCGATTTTTTAAAATATCATAACCTCGTAATAAAATTTGATTGCTTTTAGGATCAGTTCCTTCGTAAACAAAATCTTTGAATGCAATATTGTTTAAATTTAAATTGAGTAAATTATTAGGTAAACTATAATTTAGAGCAGCTGTAAAAATATCCATCATTTTTAGTTCCCGTTCAGGCCATATAATTTGTTCAACGTTAAAAAAAGGTATTGGTAAAGAAGAAAGCGGTATATCTTGCAAACTAAATCGATAATATTTTTGCTCGTTTGTTTTGGGAAAAAAATTTTGATAAAAACTTGCTAATAGCTCTGTAGGTTCAAATCCTGACGCTGAGGAGCTTATGTAAAGATACTTTGTCGATATAGATATAAAAGCTGCTTTAAGGAAAACTGCAAAACCTATTACAGACTGTTTTTCATTTGTATCAGTGTTTACATGATTGTTCCAAATTTTCCACAACGCGTTAATAGAAATAGGTACAGAAGTGAGTTCTGTTTCGATATTGAATACGTTGCCAACAGTTTTAATAGTGTTTGTATTTGTTATTATTTTTAATAAAAAAAATGCAATTTGCCAAGAAACAATGTGTTTCATTTTGGACGATTTAACGCTTTCTGACCTGCTTAATAAATTATTAACATAAACATCTAAGTCTACACTTAAAATATTCGAATCACTCGTGTCGGGTACCATTACATTTAACGCATTTTTAGTAACAGCTCCCCCATATTTAGGCGTAATCATAATATGTATAAAAGGGCGAACAAAAGTTTCTTCTGTTTTGTCTAAAATGACATCTTTTTCAGGTGAAAGTTTGTTTATATCTCCTGCAGTCACATTGGCATGTTTAACATAGATTGAAAAGTTTTTGCTATTTTGCGTTGATAAAGAAAAATTATACAAATTGTCATATCTTGATTTAGTGACATTGTAATCGTATTGTAACAAATTTTTAAAGTCTTCTATTGCAAATTGAGCATTTGTTGTTCTGTTTGAAAAAAAACCAAAATAACTTAATCCGCGTTCCCAGGATTTGGATGGATCGACGGTCGAACGGATAGGATACAGTCCGGAAGGATTATTTTCATTTATTTTCTTTTTAAAATACCATAAAAAATTATAGTTGGGAACGTTGATTAAAGAGTAACTTTGTAATAACAACTTAACATTGTCTTTATCCAAACTAAATTTTGAAATAATTGTGTTTTCGCTATTATTTACATAACGCAGATGCGTGTTAGAATCAAACAAATATTTTAAATTTAAATATTTTGAAATTGCAAGTTTTTCATTTTTGTTGTGATAATTTGAGAAAAAGTCCAATAACGTAAGCCTTCTGTTTAAAGACGTATTAAAAAGTTCAAGTCGTCTTATGAAAAAATCATCTTGATAAGGACTTACTGTTAACGAACCGTAGAGTTTAATGTCAGGTATGACGGAATTAAGTTCATTAAGATGTTTATAGGTCATATTTTCTACATCTAATATGTCGTAACAAGGGAAAGTATCGCCAGGCAAAGTCGAATGATTGACATACAAGACAATCTTTTTTGTTAAAAGATAAAACGGAATTTTTCGAGTTGGATTTGAAATCATATCATTTTGCACGTCTATTAACCATTGTTTAATAGTCGAATTGGATTCCATACTTGAACCAAAATTATTTTCTGATATCGACAAATTTTCGTCTATACGAGTTAGATTTGTAGGAACGTCCAATGACATTAAATGAACAACTGTGTTAATTTTAAAATTAGGTTTATCTAAATCGTTAGCTGATAAAGGTAGAGTAAAATCATTCAAAACATTATAATGCGTACTTTGTTCGTTTTTATTTTTAATTTCGTTAAAATAAAAAGTACTACAATTATATTTATTCAAATCCAAAACATCATCAAAAGTCAAGTTGTTCATTTTATTTCGAGTTTTTTATGTAAAGATTTTTTCAACGGTTTGTAAAATGTGTTTATATATTCGTCAAAGTTTTTATAATAAATGTCTTTATCGTTTTCGTCAATCGGAAACAAATCTTCTCTTTTTACTTTACAAGTCGTATTTAAATGTTTACTCGTCCTACTTTATATATATAAACCGGTAAGTAACCGTCTACTGACGGGTTGGCGCGTTTGGATACTTTTAAAATGATAACTTTTTTAGAGTCCCAATAACTCCAATCGCGAGTTGAAGATTTGCTAAACGTGTCTGTGGATCATTTTTATATTTTCTTAAATAACATTCTCTTCCGACCGTCAAGGGCTTTAAAATTTTTAATTTTTGGTTTTTGTATTCTTTTTCAACTCTGTTTAACATGTTCGATTTAAATGCGTATTGTCGTCTTTTGTCGAAAGCGTATTGATCTATCATGCGTAACGCTTTACCGTTTGCGTCATTAACATCCAATTCCTCAGGGCAATTGCCCGTGGTTACTTTTTCTTGACTGTTTAATTTTTGTTCCATTTGTTCAAGAAATTTACTCCAATTGTGTTTTTTTAGTTGGCCTAATTTTGCCAATTTTTGATACAGCAATTTTAATCTTCCGATAGCTGCTTCGGCCAAATAAGCTTTGCCATAATTTTTTGAATGGAAATGATGTATATTTTCTTTTTCGCACCAATTGTTCATTTTGTTGTTAAAAAACTCTGTTCCTTGGTCAGTTTGCAAATATATAAAATTTTTATTGTCAAGTCTGTCAATTTCTTTAAATATAACTTTAAAACTGTTCAACACTTTTTCAGCGCTTTTATTTTTGGTCGCTCTTAAATAAACTTTTCGAGATACTCCGTTTACAACAACCAAACAAAATTCAGGTCGATGGGGACTAAAATTTATATTAAAACTGTTCATGTCGGCCAAATCAGCTTGAAAATATTCGTGCGCATTTTCGTACGAATAACGGTGAGTTTTATAAAGATATGGTTTTCTTGGAGCTTGTATTTTTAAAAAACGCGTTTGCTGTTTTTTTAAATAATAATGTTTGATGGGACCATGCGGTAATCATACCTTCCCATTTTTCAAAAATAGAATTGGCGAGTAATTGATTCAGTTCTTCATATAATTTCAAATCTGTGCCGTTTTTTTTTATAGAGTCGAATTGCGTCAAAACCTTTTTAACTTGACTTGTATTTGTTAATCCAAATAAACGACTTGACAAGTTTGTAATTTGTTTTGTTACTAAATGGTCAATTTTGTCTCGCAAATTTTCGTTCATTTTTTCAGTATTTTATCTCTCAACTTGTATTTTGGTTCCGATTTAACTTTTTTAATTTGAGTTGCTTTGTGTTTTTCGCTAGAAGTTGATTTTGGTGTGTAAGCGAATTGAGCTGCCAGTTCTTCAAAGGGTTCTTCTTTTTTTAATTCTGAAAATAAAAGCGAATCTGATGGAAACGTTTGCGGAAGAACAGACTTGGGATAAATGTACAAGTTTAAATTTTTTGGCAACGCCGTGTCTTGTTTTAACATGGATATAAATATTTCAACACTATCATCGTAAAGTGATATATCAAAGCAATTTTTATAAGCGATTAATAAGGGTTTTAAACGTGCAAGATTAGAATTGTACAATGTACCCATTATTATCATCATTTCTAATAATGATTTTTGTTTCATGTTGGGTTCGACGTCATAAAATTGATTTGAATTTTTGATCATTTCGTTCAAAAACATTTCCTAATCTTGCACGTGTTGAAATACATTTTCTTTAAGCAGTACAACTTCGTCAGTTTCTCGAAACGGTAAAGAAGGAACATCGGAAAAGAAAGTTTTAAATATTAAATATAACATATTTTCTCCAATGGGCGTGTTACAAACTGCGTTTTCATTATAGTTGGATATCAAAAGTTCGTATATATTTTGATTTTGTAACAAATAATGATTTTTACGCATATATTCTTTTAAAATATCATATTCATTGCCTCTAAACATTTCAGCGTATTTTACAAGCCACGAGTTGACCAAAGATTTTGATTTTGACAATATATTAAATGCTTTTTCGGCTGAATAACTTTGAGTGTTTATCGAATCAGATTCTAAAAAAGCTGACGTTAGTACAGTATAAGGTTCACTTTCTAATGAAGCTTTGTATGAAACTTCCAAAGTTAATTTTTTTTCGTTGCGAAATGGCAAGTTGTATTTTTGAATAAAAGTCCACAGTTTAGCAAAGGTAAGATGTTTAATTTGATAATAGTCAGCAACAAATCTCAATTTTCCAATAGTATTTGGAGATGTTAACAAGTTTAAAAATTCGTTTGAATAAAACGAATACTGTTTAGGATCGTTTATTTTTTCAAAAGTGGTATTTGTTAGATTTTGTATAATGTTTGCCAACGATTCGTCTACGTCTACAACTTTCGATAAATATATAATGTAAATTTTTAAATTATTCAAAGTAGCTTTTTCTGTTCTAGGTTTGTACACTTTTAAAGTTATTTGATGAGATCCGTATTGATAATTTATTTGATTTTGACACATATTTATTAAGTGATCAATGATATTATACTTTTGGAGTTCTTGCTGTTTCAAATCTTGATTGTTTGCTAATAATGTAACAACTTCAGACTTTTTCGGTATTTCGTTTGCAAATAAAAATTTATCCAACGGTGTCAAGACGTAAATTTTTGAGCAAGTTTGTTTAATATTTTTGGTGAGAGCAGAGTGAGGAAGTCGGTTTAAACTGTTTTGAACCAAAGAGTGTTTTTGTTGTGACTCGATCGGGTTGTTGTTATCGGAAAAATTGGAAAATTTTTGCGAATTTCTTATCAACCGTAAAGTCTCGCTTATATTTTTTTGATCGACTTGCGAATTAAATTCGTTTTGTCTATTTTGGGATAAAATTTGACTAAAAGCATAAGGATCTTGTCCAACGTTTATATAGAGTTTCCATTTTTCTTGATCTGCTAGTATTCCGCTCGCTACGTCACCATTAAGTAAATTTTCCACAGGTAAAATTTTATTCATATTTTGCTGAAATTGAATTTCGCCATGGAGCCTATTTTCTAAATCTATATTGTCGGCATAATTATAAGATTGAGACAAATCGTAAAAATTCAATGTCGAAGAAATATTCGGATCATTTTCGCCTTGCGGTTCACTTGTTGCGTTATCCGATGTGTTATTTTCTAGATGTTCTTCTAAAGCTCTATTTTTTTTATAAATGTTGGTATGAAAAGCGTTTTGAGATAAAATTTTACGGAGAGTAAGTAAAGGAGACGAAAAATCGTAAGGCTTATATCTACTCATAATGTAAAAAATATAAATTATCTTTAGTATAATAAAGTTCTTTATTGTAATCCGAATCAAATTGTTGTCTTAACAAATCGATAACAGTTTTTGTAGGTTGTATGGTATCAAATGATATTAATTTATTAGATTAATAATTTATTATTTCGTGAAAACGTTTGAAACGAGTAGAGTTGAAATAATCTTTTAATACGTTATAATTATCAGAAACAAAATCAGATATCGCTTGATTTCTTTCCTTCATTTTTTCTTTTTTCACAACCAATTTCCCGTTTTCGTTAAATTTTGGGTACGGATATAACGACTCTTTCACAAAAAGTTTAATTTCAAGACAGACGTTATCTTGAAAAGCGTTTTTGATTTGTAATCTTTCATTGTCAGATAATAACTCACACTTGAGCATTTTTACGGCGTTAAATCGAGTTAAAATTTCTTTTATCCATATTTTCATTTCGTTTTCATCAATATCTTTTCGACTTGTCATTTTTGGAATAAAAATTTTACCGCGTACAGCTAATTTTTTTCGCATGTCTTGTCGTTTTGTTGTTTTTTTCCTTTTTATGACGTTACATTGTTCGTAGTCGCTTTGTAATAGTTTGAAAAATTCATCGCTGTCCCATTCAATTGTCTGAATTTCATTCTGATTCAGAAGAATCTCGTTCTGATTCTGAAGATTCTCGTTCTGAAGATTCGTCTGAAGAGTCGTAAATTCCATAACGTTTTCTTCTTTTAATTTCTTTTAAAATATACGCTGCTTTCTCGGTTTCACTCCATTTCCTTCTTTTTATCGGTTGTTCGATATTTATATTTTTTTCACTTCTTCGTCTGGTTTTTGCACTTCTTGGCGAGGTTTTTCAATTTCTTCTTTGTTTTCTCCACCTTGAAAAGTATTTTGATAAGATTTTAAATAATAATAATTTTTAAAATTTGGAGTTTTTGCATACGTAAACGATTGAAAACTTATAATTTTTTTATTGACACTCATTCCGTTATAGTCAAAATCTAATTGACCCTGAATATCGACCGGAATAAATACTATTTGTTCTTTAATGTTAGTAATATTAGTTCTCAATCTTGCAAAAGAGCAATTTTTTTTAAATAAAGCAAAATGACCGAGAGGTTTGGATGTTTCTTTATTTAATAAATCACTTATTGCGTGATTCATTTTTCCACACGATGGAAAATCGTTTTTAAATATTTTTTCAATTTCATTGTTGTTATCAAAGGTGATGATGCATTTATAATGCGATAATAAATTATTCCAAGACGAACTTTGTTTAAAAGGAACCGAATGAAAAATTGTTATCGTTCCAACACCGTGATGTGATCCGCTTGTGCACGCGCTTACATATTGTTGACTCTTTAAACAAAAAGTGTTAATGTCGTCAAAAAATAATATTGTTTTTAATAAACGGTAGTCACTATTTTGAATTCCAAATTTGTCTTTGGAAAAACCGATATCGCGTTGAACAATTTCGTCTAACTTTTCAGGACCGTCGACTGTTAAAATATCATAAGCTTGTAAATTATTTTTTTGGGAATTTATAATGTTTTGCCATATTTTGTGCTGTGCTTCGCTCGGTTCTCTCATTTGAATTAGAAATACCATTTCTGCATCAGGATATTTTCCTAAGTGAATTAAATCGCGAGCCATGGTCGATTTTCCGCTATTAGTCGGTCCAGTTAAAATTGTATTTTCAGGATAAACATCTTTGCATGGTTTAAAAATGTTAAACTTTGGAGCTTCATTTGGACAATTTGGCTCTTTGGATTTTCCTCTAATTTGAAAACTGTCAAAACCTTTTTCTTTCAAAATTTCTGTTAACGTTTTCGAACCTTGATTTAGAGTGTCTGATATTTTAGTTTCTGTCTCCTTGTCCATTTTTTTTGTTAAACAAAAAAAACCTTTTTTTTTCAATCATTTTTATTTCAAGTCAATTTATAATATAGTACAAAAAAAATTAATAGTATCGAGTTAAAATTGAATTTTTTAAATCGTTTCTTCCCATGGCAACCAAAGCTGACATGATCATATCTATATTGCTGTGTTTTCGCATATATCTTTGGAGCATGCCGTAAGCTTTGTCCGTTACTCGATTATGACCATTGTCAATCATTTCAATTTCGTGTTCGCTTACATTTAAATAACTGGCACATCTTTTCATTCGCTCGCTATACCTCGTGAAATGTCTGTTAACATTCGTTGCATTTTTGCTCGTACTGTTAAGCAGTAAAATGCTGTCGAGTTCATAATATTATTTATTTTTTCTAAAAAAAATAAAAGTTAAAAAAAATCAAGTATTTATATTCAAACAATATTTATTTTTAAACTTTTTTTTTTTTCAAAACTCAAAAAAATACTGTAAACACTAAGAATAATTTCCAAATAAAAGTTTTTTTTGTTCTCCAATTTAATATCGTCGCTAACGTCTTTTTTTCTAAAACTGGCATTCACCATTATTTCCAATCCGTTTCTTATTTGTTCGACAGTGCTCGCAATTATACGAATAACGTTGTTTTTGCTGTCAAAGATGTCACTTTCTTGACTTACAATACCATCGTTGACAAGATGTAGTGCAAGTAAACTATTACCGAGAGCATTATTGAGATGCGACAATTCTCTTTTTAAAAGTTGTATTTGCCGTTCAAATTTTATTCGATTTGCACTATAGTTTGAAATTAAAACAACGGTTTTTGATGTCGACACACACATTTGTGCATGGGTTTCACATAATCTATTTTTATTTGCAATTTTCTCGTGAATACTTTTCCTAAAGGTAACAAAAGTCAATAATTTGGAGTCTTCCAATACATTTTCTAATATTTTTTTTAAAATTTTATAATTTGTTTCTCCTTTTGCGAGATCTCTATTAATTTGCAGATTTGAAATGTGTGCCAATTTTTCAGTAATATCACAGAGAGCACACTCCATTTTTAATAATAACAAAAAATTTTTAAATGTCCGATTTTAAATTATATAATATTGGAATTAAAATATTTTTATTAAACGTTGTCATTGTACTATAACGCTCGGTTTGTTGAATTATATTTTTTTCAATGTTTAGCAAATGTTGAATATGTTCATCACTACAAAATTTTTCAATGTCGGGTAAAACTTTGAGATTTGCATCAACAATGGGATAGAGGGTATGACAGTCTCGAATTTCGGTAAGTATACCATCATCAAAAACGTAGTTTTTTTGAGTAAATTTTTTTAGAAAACCAATGGTGTGTTGATTTATACTAATGTTTTTAAAATTGACAGACATTCTATTTTGTTGAATAGGTTGAATTTTGTTATCAAGTTGATCTGGTAAATTTCTAAAATATTTTTCTACTCGATATGTATTGTACGCGTTTATATAATTAGATGGCACTAATTTATAATTTGGCACTCCTTTTGCACGGTTTTTATGCTTATTTTCCATATTTTCGTTAACAGAATGAACACTGTAGCATTTTGGCCCTAAAGCAAATGTTTGAACTATAAACTGTGGTGGCGGAATTTCGTTTTGAAAATGATCGCTTTCTTTTGCATATTCTATCGAATAATAGGGGTGGTCTTTTGGATAATTTGAATAGTCCATCCATTTTTGTCCAATTTTCGAGTTGTTTAACCATTCTTCGACTTTGTGTCGAAAAAAAGTTTTTTCTTCTTCGTCTTTTTTTTGAGTAATAAAAAAGCAGCCAGAGTCTGTATCTGTTATAACTAAATGTTTTTCTGCTCCGTGTTTCCGCAAAGCTTCTCCAAGATCCCAGCTAAAACGACCGACATTGAGTTTGGCAAAAGATAAAATTTGTGAAGCGACAATTCTTAATGATTTGTTTTTCATGTTGCATTTATCTGACGATTTTATAATTAGAGATGATTTTATCGAATCATCGTTAGATTTTAATAGATCGAATAAATCTCCCATTTCTCCGTTGTTATTTAACATCAAGATGCTTTTGGTGTTGTAATTTGTGCTTGAAATGATTAACAAATCTCTAAAATAGTTGTCATAAGTAAAATCTTCAGTTTCGTATCGGTCAATTATAATTTTTTTTTAAAAAATATCCAGTTTATAACGATTTGATTCTATATTGTTAAAATTTTCTTCATTATATAATAAATTTTGAATATGAAGAGGCAGCAAACTTTTAATAGCTTGATCTGAAAATCCTTTAACTAATAAAACTTTTCTAATTTCGTGTATATTATTTATTAAATCTTGTAAAACTTTTTCTTCGTGAACTAAAAAATCCACATTTAATTTGGTTATTATTTGTTTTGACAAAGTACCATAGTGGCCATTTATCATTAATTTTGAAATGGCGTCTTTGACTTTATCATTATTTTTAACAGCTTCTTTTCTTTGTTCTATATTTTGCCTTACCATGTCTCGAGCAAGAGGATATTTCCATAGAGGTAAAACTTTATAAATTTCTAAAATTTTGCAACCGCAAGATTTTGTTAACCATATTAAGGTATCTAAAAATTCGCATGTTTCGTGCGGACCTAATTTCATTAATAATTTAAAAGTTTTGTCTTTTTCGATGCCGTAACACCCGTTTGCTTTCAAGTAACGTTTTGCCATTATTTCTGTCGGAGAATAATTTTCCAACGGAATACAATCTTTTTCAACCATGGGAGAAAAACCTACTACTTTTTCTTGATATGCAGGGTCCATCGCAATTTTGAAATGTACCAACGCGCCAGTAGAAAAACCGTTCGGGTTTTTACGATAATATTTTTTTATTACATTGCCTAGTGTACGACACTCATAATCGAGCGAATACTTCATCTGAAAAGGTAAAGATTTTATTTGAGCTCCTCCATATTGTCCGTTTTCGTCCATAAATAATAAACAACCTCTTATGTTATTATTTAAATTCAATTCTTTTATTTTCGAATCAAAATAATCAGTGTCTAAAGCGTATCGTTGTGCTCCGTTGTTAGACATTCCTCCTCGAACACTATTTTCAATCATTTGTTGATGTTGAGCTGTTGGAGGGTATTGTATTTGAATTAAACTCTTTGTAGAGTTTAATTTACTTGTAAAACTAAACATGCTTAGATGAGGCAATATACGAAATACGTTGGTATTTTTAAAAGTTCTTTCATTAAAATCAATCATAACAGAAGCAAGCGCGACAGTATCAAAAATTGTATATATTTGCAATAACGATTTTAAATTTTTTATTTCTAAAAAACTCCATAATTTTGAAACTGTCGTGTATGAATCTTTAATTTTTTTTATTTCCTCTTCCAAATTTTTAGATTTCATTAGATCGTTTTGGGCGAAAAGTTCTATTGGAGGCACACTTTTGTATTCAATGTTTAACAGTTCGTCATTAATTTGTGAATAGGGAAACAGAGTTTTTTTTATAAAGCAATTTGTAAATTCATCATCGAAAATTAAATTTTGAATTTGTGGATAAAACGGTTCTAAATAACGTGTCATTGTATTTATAATTTCACGCTGAGCTTTTTTGGAAATCATACTACTAGCTTGATCTAACGAACAATTGAGCAATCTTAACGTATCGACAAATTTTATATGTTTTCCTATACATATTATATTCAGTTTGCTTGTGTTTTTTGCAATAACTAATACGTTTTCCATGTTGCTATATTTTAATAATGCGTCGAAAGATTCTGTTTCAGAATCAGCGCAATGATTATATAAAGGAATGTCGAGTATTTTTTTTAACCCTTCCATAATCATTATCCGGTTATCAAAGGAAGCGTTATGGGCAAAAATGGGACAAGCTAAATAATTATCAGTTCTGCCCAAGTTCTTGTTACAAAAATCATGCGCGAGTCCGTAAATTTCACCAGTAAAATGATCGTGATCAATAACGGCGTAGTCTTCAAAAGTAGAAAGTAACAAATTACAACGAGCAAATAGTTTTTCTCGCGACTCTTTTATTCGAACTAAGTTGTCAAATACAATTTCGGTTTCATACTTGTTTTCAATATCGACCATGCATTGAAACCACAATTGTGAATATGAAAAATTTAGTTTTGAAATAAAATATAAAAATGTGACAGGATCAATTTCGTTATTCTGTAAATATATCAATGGGACAGAAAATTCAGACACACATTTTTGAAAGAGATTGTTTAAAAAATAAGGTTGATTATGAATAATATCAACTTCGTCACCTTCAAACCATATTTTTATTTTTTCTTCATCCATTATGAGCGTACATAAAAGTTTAAGATGAGATATAATATCATAAGCTGTTATTCGGACCGACTGACTTAATAATCCGTTTTTTACTCTGTAAGAACGAAAGCAAGTCCACCATTTGCAACATATATAAAAACATAAAGATATTTGATAGAGATCAGTTTTAATTTTTTCAGCTTTGTTCGATATCAAGTAATTTTGAACTTTTTTAGGAGTCATAAACAATTCTAACTTGGATATTTTTTTAAATATAAAATTGACAACTCAAATACGGTGATCAGAAAAAATTTAATATTGTTATGGTTTTGCATTTCAAATTCTTGAAGAGTCAGCGGTTTGTTATATATATCTATATATGATATTTTATCTATCGGGAGTCGACAGATACTGCACAACTGATTTTCTTTTTCCCATATTAAATTTCTATCTTCCTTTGAAATATTTAAAAATTCAAAGCGAGGTTTCAAAATTTGATATGAAAATCTCACCAAAGTATCTGCTAAAATAATAATATCAAAGACTCGCAACTCTAATTTTAACTGTTCTATATTTTCACAAGTATCTCTTGCGTTATTTAATTTTTCCCACAAATTGTCTCTATGAGTCTTTTGTAAAATCGAGATGGCATTTTCAAAACAAAGAGGCAATTCGTTTAAAGGATTTTTTTGAAGACTGTCTATTGTGTTTTCGTAATAAAACACCCACTGTGTGATAATATTTCCAAAAATATCCAAGCCAAAACATTCTCTTGCTAAACTTTCTTTTACACACTGAATAACAACGCTGTGGCAATAATAACTTAATTCTGATAACGGCGTTATTGTATCTGAAGCAATGTTATTACTTTGTAAAATAGTCGTTTCACAATCATAAGTAATGAAAAACGGAAAACAGTTTCGACTTTCTCTAATAAATTGATCTTGTGGCTCGTAATAAGTCCTTTTGTCATTATAAATAAACTTGTCAGGAACGTAAAAACCTTTGCAAATTTTATTATGCGAGTTTTTTGCTGTAAATTTTTGTCCGCACTTCTCACAGTGATAAATTCCTTTTTCATGGAAAACGGTATAATTTTCGTTAAGCATACTTAGTGCGTGAAAGTTATCTTGTTTTTGAACTATGCAAATTTTAATGGTGTTGTCAGCATTTTTTCTTTCGTTTGCTTTTTGACGTTCTATTTCTGAAAGAAAGTCTTTGTAGGGATTTTGGTCTTCTCTTGTTATATTTGCACTTTCGTAAATAATTTCAAGTAATAATTCCAATTTTTTTTTGTATTGCGATTTTAATCGAGGATGTAAAAGCCGAACTCTTTTTGTTTGTTTTCTCAAACTAAAAATTTTAAAATTTAATTTGTCAAATGGAGGTTCGTAAAGTATTTCGCAAAGTTCTAAAAGATGTTCATATGTCATATTGTAACATTTATTTTTTAAAGATTGCAAGGCCGTATACAAGTGACCATCTTCGGTGTTTTCAAATAAAATTTGATATATTTCGTCTTCAGAACTAAAATCCGACAAGTTGTTTTCCAATAATTTAAGATTCCATTTTTTTATAGTGTTGGTTTTCCATTTTCGAATTAACAAACCGATCATTAAAGCAGCATAAAAACAAAGACCCGAATCAAATAAACCGCTGTAATCTAAAAACATTTTTTTTTTCTGATTATAATTTAAAACTGTCCACGTTGTCGGACGACGAACATTGCCGTCATATGGACGATTCCATTCTCCTTCCCATTCGTCCAATGTTTTGTCTTTATTTTTTTCATGATATTTTTCTGAAATATGGACTTTTATTTTTTCATAGTGTTCAAGTCGTTTTTCTGAAATTTTGTTTTTATTTTTTTCATAATGTTCAAGTCTAGCTTTTGCAATTTTGTTTTTATTTTTTTCATTATATTCAAGCTGTTTTTTTGCAATTTTGTCTTTATGTTTTTCATAATATTCAAGCTGTTTTTTTGCAATTTTGTCTTTATTTTTTTCATAATATTCAAGCCGTTTGTTTGCAATTTTGTCTTTATTTTTTTCATAATATTCAGGCTGTTTTTTTGCAATTTTGTCTTTATCTTTTTTATAATATTTATGGCATACATCTGCAATTTTGTTTTTTCGATATTTGCAAAACTTCTTTTCATCATTGTCTTCTTCATTTATTTTTCTTTCTCCAGATAAATTAAAATTCCTTAAGTTTGAAATTGAAGTTTCGGTCAATCGACTTAGACTTTTGACTTTAAAATTGCATAATCTGATGATGCGCCATTGACTGTCATTCTCTAAAATATTAAATACAGAACGGATATTGTTATCTTTAATATACTGTAAATTTACAAGTCCTGTTAACGGCTTAATGAAATAGACAGGAGAATTGTAACACCTTTTTATTATTTTGCACCAACCGTTATCGATAGTTTTAGCACATAATGTCACAATATTAAAAGCGATAAGAAAATTTTGAAATACTTCTAATAAAGATTTGCATTTGTCAAGTTCAATTTCAAAACCGTGTTGGGTTTTTTCGTTGATGTGAAAAACAATGTCATCAGGTGATTGAAATTGATAATTCAATTCTTTTTCTTCAATGACATCTTCGTTTTTATAGTTGTCCATGATGTAATAAAAGTATTCGCTATAAATGTTTCCATTTTTTAAGGTTTCTTCATTTTTAGTTTCTTTGAAATTCATTGTTTATATCTAAAAAAAAAATTATTTTACAAATTGTTGATAATAATCGTTAACAAGTTGATTAATCTTTATATTTTTAAAATTTTTTTCAAGTTGATCTTTATTTTTATGCAAAATATAAACATCGTTTATATTGCAACCTCTCGACAACGAAACGTAATAAAGAGTAGGGTTAAATGCGTTTTCATTAAAATCCAAAACTATTTTTTTCATGGTGCTTCCTTGCGGCTAATTGCAGCGGAATTCCAACACGAGAAGCGATGGTCGAATGGACATTGTCTAAAATACCTTCATTCACCGCTTCAATTTTAATTTCACGATTGTTCATCAATATCCAAACTCCGTCATTTTCAATTTGAATGACTTTTCTAATTGCACCATTACACAAACCTTCTTCGACATTTATATTTTTAATCAGCATAACAATCGCATTGACTTTAACTGTGAGAACTTAAGGAATTCGAAATAACGCCGTCGCTTTTGGATCTCTTATGACATCTTTGGAATAAAAAGTAAATTCTTTATATTTAATATCTTTCATTTTCTTATGATTATAAAATTGAACAGATAAATTTCTAAAAAACAAACGCGTATATTCGTCGTTGATTGAATCCTCGTCAATAAAATGCCTTTTTGTCAAATATTCTATCGAGTCGGCAGACACTTGGCCTAAACGTAACTCGTTGAGCACATTGAAAAATTGCAAGTCGTCTTTCTGTCTAAAACACGTTGTTAAATTGAGCACTTTTACAATATACTGTTTCCAAATGGAAGACTGAAAAGCATATTTTCCGTCAATGGGTTTTAATTGATAAAAATCACCGCACACAATGACTTGGATCCCTCCAAATAACTCGTCTTCACATTTTCTAATTTTACAACCTAATCGGTGCAATAAATCAAAAGTTTCAGCGTTTATCATTGATATTTCGTCAATAATAAGGATATCTGTTTGTAACCATCTTTTGTGTACTTCTGGATGCATGTACCGAATATAATAGTCATCACTTTTGGTGCCAGTTTCAATTCCAGCAAAAGAATGAACGGTACTCCTATTTAATAAATAGGCGGCTATGCCTGTACTTGCTGTGACAGTCATTTGTTTATAAATTTGCTCACTTTTGGCAATCGCATCTATTAAATAACTTTTTCCACAGCCGGCTCCGCCTGTTATGAAAAAATTTTCTCCGTCATCTAGCCATTTAAAAGCTAATTTTTGTTCACTTGATAGTTTCATTTTTTTTTAGTTGACTAAAAATAATTTATTCTGAAAATGTAATCAAAAATAAAAATTTTACAAACCATAAAAAATACATGATTTTATCTTTGTAAAAAAAACTTTTATTATTTAAAGAAGACAAATAAGCTGTCAAAAATATTATTTCTTCTGGATTTAGACTTTTTGTATAAGTTTCAAATTCTTCCTTTGTTTGACAGTTGATTACATTTTCAATAATTATTTGTTTGTTAATCATCTAAAAAAAATTAAAAATTATTTAAATAATTATAAGCTAAATAACAATATACAAATGAACTTAGTTGTTCGTTCCAATTGGCAATATTATCGTTCATCTTGGTTAAAAAATTACATTTTTCAAACATTTCCGAATTATAAAACTTATAAAAATTGTCAAAGTTTTCATTAAAATAATTGCCAAAATTTTCTTTTATCGTTTGAAAAACAATCCTTCTTAAATTTTGCGGATATTCGTTAAAATCAACAACGTGCATGAAAAAACTTTGCCACGTGTCTTCATTGTCTTCACACAACAGCATGGAAACTCGAATTTCGTTTAATGTAGCTGGACAAAAACAATTTTGTTCGTATAAGAGTCGCAAAAAGTCGTTCAATTTTTCTTCCGACATGATATGGAGAAGACACATTATTTTTATAACTAAATAAAATAATCAAAAAATTTAATCATCATACCATTCAATATTTTCAACATCTTTTATTATTTCGTTTATTTCAGTCAACCATTTTTCTTTATTTTTATAATTGTTATAGTAAAAATAAAAAGCATCAAAACTTTGACAATAATAAAGCGGACAACAGTTTTTAAAGTGTTGTAATAATATCAAAATTTCAACATTTGTCAAATTTAAACATTTCATTTCGAGAGTAAATAATTTAACCCAGTCGTCAAAATTTGAAATAGAAACTTGATAAATGTCCGTGCTATAATTTTCTTGTAAACATTTCAAAGCCGCCTGTTGAATAAATTTTAAAGAGCAAACTTTATTAAATTTCCAAATCATTTCAACAAAACTGTCCAACTGTATTAAAGCGATCATTTTTCGACACTGACAAAGACATAAACAAACAAACCAATCATGTCATATCAATATCTTTTATGAATTGGCGACCGACAGGTGTATTATTAAAATTGCACTTTGATGGAAAAATAATTATTAGTATAGCCATTTTCTATTAACTTTTCACAATCTTGAAATCCTTTTTCGTTTTCAAAACATATTCTTTCTTTTGTGTTTAGAGAACAATTGATAACTTTTATTTTTACTTAACTAAAAAAAATTTTTTTTTATAGATACATATATTAAATATTAATAATATCGTTCATAATTTTACAATACATTAAATACAAATCATTTCTAACAAATTTTTCAAACTCGAGTTTACTATTTTCTTCAATCATTTTGCGATATTTTCGACACGAGTTTTTAAACTCGTCAATTTTCTCTTCTGGAATATTATTTTCTTTTAAAAAAGCAAACATTTTTTCGTAAGCATACAAAGAATAGTTTTGGAGTAAATCTTGATTTAATTTAATACTTTGATTATATTCTACAATAACATCATTTAGACTTGTTAAAATAATATTTATTAAAGATATTCCGTCGTGGTCAAAGTGCTTTTGCACTTCAGATTGAATATGACCTTTTACACGGACATATAATTCTCTATTATCGCTTTCTTCTTCACCATTGCCTTTACACTCGAACAAACGGACAAACGATTCATATAGTTCAAAGTTTAACCAAGCAAGATTTCTCCAAGATTTAGATTTGTATACTAAATTATATTGTGACATTCTAAAAACAATTAGAAAAAAGGTTTTATAATTGATCCAAATACAGATTTTATTATTTTTTTATGAACTAAAAGTTTTTCTTTGCGTGTTACATAATTAAAATCTTGCAAGATTTGTCCTTTAAAGTCGTATTGAAAACATAGTTCTAATTATTTTGAAATGGCAACATCCCTCTCTTTAATAAATTTATTTTCTTCATTTATTAAAATTTCCAGTTCCAAAATGGCTTTGTGACATTTTTTAATTATTTTGAAAATGCAATCCATGTACAATAAACTTAATAAATTTTTATCAATGCTCTCAATATCGTGTTTTAACTCCATTAAAATTTTTGTTATTGTACCAGAGCTCCATTTTGTTTCCCAGTCGTCTTTGTCATATTTTAAAATTTTTCAAATTGTTTTGAAATGTTCATAATGTTTTGGATTTTCATCGAAAACGCGGTTCCATATATACAAACGTTCACATTTATGTTTTGCCCATTCCACGTTTTTATTAAAACTGCATTCTTTGCCAGAGTTGTTTCTACTGTTGCATTTCATTTTTTTATATCCTGAAAAAAATTTATTCTTTATAAAATTGTAACAAACATTCGTTTATTTCGTCAGAAATTTGCATATTACAAGTCAATTCCTTTAAATTGTCACAAAGTTTTGACATTCAGTTACTTTTTTTTATACCTGCCGACTTTTTTTTTTTTAAATTTTTTATTTAAAAATTAAAAACAACTGTCAATTTCAAAAAAAAAAAAAAGTTAACGAATAAAAAAAATAAGCAATGCTTGAAAATTTTGTGTTCTAAAAATCAAAAAAAGTTTTATATGATATTTATTGTCCAGTCGATCCAAATCCTCCAACTCTTTTATTTTCAATAACGGCTGATGCTACATGAAACAAAGATTGACAACCTTCAAATTCAACTTCAACCTTTTGAGCTCGAACAAATGGTACAAATGTGATTTGAGCAATAAAACTTTTTTTTTCGACTTTATAAGGTTCTTTACTGTTATTAAAAAGCATGACTTTTATCTCTCGAGTATAATCAGAATCAATGATGGCAGGCGAGTTGAATACCACTAATCCATATTTAAAGCAAGACCTGATTTTGCAGTTATAAAACCTTGAATATGGTTATCCATTTTAAATATAGAAACTCCAGTCGAAACAAGTCTTTTTTCAAATGGTTCAAGAATAACTTCTTGCGTACTTCTCAAATCAAGACCGGCGCTACCCGAAGTAGCATAAAAAGAATGGTTTTCCAAATCTTCAATTAAAACTGACATCTAAAAAAACATTTAAAAAACAATGTATCTAAAGAATTACATTTAAAAAAACATTTAAACTTTTAGCGCATACATACCTTTTAAGCTAACTTGCACTCTGTTTTTTTTTTAAACTAAACAGTTCCTTTTATACTCTTTTTTAAAGCGAAAAGTGCACAAAAAAAACGTCATCGAGTTCAAAGTTCAACAATCGTACGTTGCTTATTGTTCGAAAAAAACTTGTTTTATTCTTGTTTTTTAATCTTGAATTTTATTTGTTTTAAAAAAAAAAAAAGAAAAACAACGAAAAAAAAACGTATAAAAGGAAGTTGTTTAAAATTTTTTTTCATTCGACAAAAAAAAATGGCTAGCGTTGATTTTGAAATTACATATTGCAACGACAAAAGTTATTTGAAATTTGGTGATTTGGCTGCAAATACATTGTGGCTTTGTGACATTCAACGAGAGAAAGATGTCATTGCTGGGCAATATTCAAAATGCCCGGTAAAACCTGTCGCTCAATTCGATTTTACAAAAAACGAAGTGGTTTATTCTAATCATAACGACGAAGAATGGATATTGCTTCCTGAAAAATACAGGCAGCAATGCAAAAACAGAGAAAAAATTCATTTTCTGTATAGAGCAGAAATAAAAACGAGTAAAGACGACAAAAGTTTTTTAAATAAAAAAGGCGGCGAAAACAACTATCAAGCGTTTATACATCATGCGCAAAGTAAAGTGACAAAGAAATTTTTGGAAAATTTAATGAGCGATTTGGAAATTATTCAAAATAAAGCTTATGTGTACGCGTTCAACGTTACGAAAATTTATAAAGAAGTTAAATTTGCCAATTTTGCAATTCGACTTGCAAAAGACGACGAAATGTTTCATTATTCAGAATACGAAAGATTGGCCGCAATTGAACCTCCCATGATAAACGTCATTTTGAAAGAAAAAAGTTATCGTAATTTTAATCAAAATTTAAAAAGAGCTGCGAAAGAAAATGCCATTCAAGAAACTGGCAATAAAAAATTGAAAAAAGAAACTGAAGAAGAAGAAGCTTAATTTCAGAAATTATTTAATTATTTTTTTTTGAGATATTTAAATGTATTGTTAATAAAAACTTGAAAAAAACCAGTTTATTACCAGAAACATTGTTTTTTTTATTCCCTTAAAAGGTAATTTCAATGGGTATAAATACTTTGAAAATGTTAAATTACAGTCAGTTTTAAATGAATGACGAGCAAGCAAGTCGATCAATCTGTAGAGAAAGCCTTACAACTGTTTTATCCAAATAATGAACTACATCCTATACTTCAAGAATTTCATCATTTGGATCACACGTATGAAGATTGGCATAATATTATAAAAGAATATTTAACAAAATGGAATCTTCAATTAAATTTACCCGAAGAAAAATATTCGGTTCTTTATCATGTTTTTATAATGAAAGATTATAATAACAATATAGACTTGTTTGCAAAATCGTTTAGAGAATGCATGTCATTTGAAGAACAAACGCTTAATTGGACTCGGGAAATGTATCAAGTTTGCGCTCTAATAAATGAAACTTTTTTAGAAATTATCAAAAAGGAATCAAGACACCCGATATATAAATTGTACAAAGATAAGCTGGATGAATTTATTGCAAATTTTAAATACTTTAATGACTCGTTTAACACGTGGAAAAACAAATTAAAACTTTCTCTCAAATATTACTTTTTGTTTCCTTATTTGATTAATAATCATGGCGATTATTTGAATAACCATTACCGCGATTATGAAGAATTGCGAAAAAAGTACATACCTTCAAAGTTTACTCTTCAAGCCAATTATACCCGTTTTAGTTTTAATGACAAACTCTTTCACAATGGTTATTATACTATATACACGCCTATTCGCATTTATGATTATTTTTCAAAAACTGAAAAATACAAAATAGTGCAAGATAAAGTTTTAATTTACAAAGCTATTAATCAATGTAATTTTTACCACAATTCGCCAATTGAATTGTTTCCGCAAGCAAACTGGTTTTATTTTTTCAAAAGAAATTTTACAATATCTGCTATTCTTTACAAGAAAGACGACAAACTTTACGATTACTTGAAGCATAAAGAAAGAAATATTGCAAGCAAGGAAGAGTTGAAAATTGTCTTTCACTCATAAAAAGAAACATTTGTTATTTTTTAATTATATTATATTTGGAAAAAATTTCATTTAAAAAAAATACATTTTCAAAACATGTACACGTATTCTTATTTTTACAGTTGTTATCCTTTAAAAAGTTTAAAAATTCTCGAAAATTGTTTGATGAATTTTCATCTATATTAAAATAAAGTAAATCTTGCATGTATAATAACAACATTTTGGTTTCATATTTTGAACAGTGATGTAAACGACAAATTTGAAATGTCAAATGAGTATAATGATATTCACATTTTTGTTCTCCATACCAATAACGCATATTTTGCACTTTTGGAAATTTTAAATAATTCAAGTCAAAGAAATATAAATTGAGATTTAAAGATTTTAGAATACTTTTTTCCATGTCTCCTCCTTTAAACAATATTAAATTGTTTGCATAATTTTTAAAAATAAGAGTCAAATATTCGTCAGTATTACAACAAAGATATGTTCGCCAGAAAAGGAATTATCAGGTTGATAAGTTAATCCGTGAATATTACGATTGCAAAAGTTAAAAGTACTTTGTTCCTTGAAACTTAATTTATCAAAAGGTACACATGGCCAAATTTGAACGTGATAAATTTTGTTTCCATTAAACATTCGCAAACACAACTCTCTTAGACATCTTTTCCCCCATATATGTCGTTCTGTATTTTCAATATATTCGACATCCATAAATTATATCTAAAAAAAAAAAGAGTTGTAAATCATAAATAACCTATGTTTCTTTGAAAATTACTTTTACAAGTATAAAAATGTAAAACGTGTTTAAATTTTAATTTAAAAAAATGGAAAGAGTAGACAGTATAATTAAAAGAATTTACAACAACTGCGTTGTATGCGCTTTAGACGAAGTGAGTAAAAGATACAGCCAGTTTAATAAATCTGGCAACTCCTCTCCACATTCTCCTATATCAGATGATGAACATACAAAAGATGAATACTCTAACGAATTGCTTCAAAAAATATTAAACTCCAAACGAGCAAATCTTGATTCTAGCTCAATTGAAAAATGTTTCAATAATAGCAATTTTAAACACCTTTTAAACGAGCCTCAGCTTTGCTTTGACCATCAGAATCATTTTGAAAAATTAAAAAAAGACTATATGGATCAAAAAGACTGTATAGCAATATATTATCATTCAAAACTTGTAGTTTTGGTCATGGAATCACAACCTAATAAAAGCCAGTTTGAAGCAGAAGGTGATCAAACAGACGGTTTTATAGATACGTTTAGTACAAAAGTGCTGCCAGCCGCTTCAACTCTAATTAAAAAACTCGAGGCAATTTTGCGAAAACAAACTGTTAAAAGAAGCATTGACGGAATAATAAAAGAAGAACCGACGGATAAAAAAACTTTATTTGTTAATATTTTACATGCTGTTGTAACAATATTTATTTCAAGTTTTTTTAGTATTGAAGAATAATGTGCTCAAATGAGTCTTTAATTTCGTATTTTTCTCAACCTGCGTATAAGAATTATTTTAAAGGTGTGTATGGCTTTGACGAATTAAGTCGATCCACAGCCCATATCGACGTTATTAAACGCATGAACAAAAACGGTTCTTTTATTATTTATAACAATGAAACAAGTAAAGAAGATGGTCAACACTGGCGAGCGCTGATAAAATTGAATGACGGTCATTTTTTTTGCTTTGACAGTTTAGGTCCAGAAAGCGTTCTTCGTCAAATTCCTTTTCATCTAAGATATAACAGACATTTGTTTGAATCTGTAGACGAAGTTCAAACAAATTTAAAAATTAATACCTTGAATATAAATTATAACGAAATTGAAATTAATTCTTATATAAAAAACACAAAACATTTTCCGTACGAGTGGACACTTCATAATAAAGAATTTTATTGGTTTACACATTTCATCTTGAAATTTAGCGCAGAAACTGGACAACAAAATGTCATGTTATCTTACAACAAAAATTGCTATCAATGGAATAACAGTAGTTTGTGTGGCGCTTTCGCGGCATATTTTTTAACAATTTTATTTAACATACCTGATTACAGATATAGTTCATCTACTTACATACCTTTACTTGACACTTTGTTAAACCGTCATTTTTTTGAAATTTCTGAGCTTCATAATTCTGAACAAATTCTGCTAAAGACGGCTCCATTCTTTAAATTTGTAAAAAAAGAATTCTTTCCTTATCTTGATGCAACAGCCAAACAACTGTTTGAAAAAGACGTCTTGTTACCTTTATATTTCAAAAAACAAGAAAAACTGGAACGAGACTCGCTGTCGGCTAAATCCAAAGACAAAACAATTAATCGTGATATATATGAAGCACAAATATTGTCTGATAATACTGTACGCAACATTTTAAAAAGTCACGATTTGCTTAGAACAAATAATGAAACACAATGGAACAAAATCTCAATGCAGGATTTATTAGCTATACCTTCTATAATGAATGAAGAAAATATTTATTTAATGCAAAACAAAGAAAAAAAACAAATATGCTTGAATAATTTTTCTCGATTACAAACAATAGACAGATTTTTAGACAGACCTTGGGATGACGTCATCACAAAAGAACATTTAAAAAGGCTTTTTGATCTCAACTTGTTATAAAAAAAAATGCAAAGACAAGCTATATGTCCTTTACGCGACACTATCGAAGAACAATTGTGCAATACGTGTGGTGGTTACGGTCAATTATATTGTATTTTGGCAAAAGAAAATCAAAAAGCAGTTTTGGAAGAATTTAACAAATGTCTTGGCGTTATCAAGGACGATATATTATATGTTACATACGAGAAAAAGATGTTTAAGTTACCAAAGATTAACATAACTTGTGATTATTGCAACGGCAAAAAAAAAGTCTTTATTAAACGCAACAGAAACCAAAGTTTTCAAAAATAAAAAAACATTTATTTTTGTATATACATTTTATTTAAATAAAAAATAAAAGACAAGTTATAATTTTTTTCTTTATCGTACTTCAAAAGAGTAATCTTGCATATAAGGTTCGACAGCTTTTGTTAAATTTACCGTGTTTGGTTTTTTTCCTTTCCACGCTTTTTTTAAACTATACAAAAGAGAACCGACTTGCAAAGCGTTTGACACGTTTTTCGGAGTTATGTAATCGGCTAATCCGTGTCCCCGAGTTTTCTTCATTTTTCGTCTCAAAAAATGTCTTTTATTTTTAGCGCTTGTTTTTCTCATTCGCTTTCGAGTAGCCATATTTGAAATGTATCTTTTATCACTTCAATAAAGTCATTATATAGCATTTCAAATTTATTTTCTTTTTGCCGAATTATAAATGTAATAATAGCCATATCAGATGAACGTATTATTTTCATTTGATTGCTTGCGTCTACTCGGAAAAACAATTTAAAATTTTTATTTAAAGATTTTAACGTGCTATATGAAGAATCTAACGGTTGTAAATCCGAAATAGGCGAAGGCGAGGAAAAATTATTGTAAAACTCGGTCAAACATGTTTTGAAATCCATGATTAATACTTGTTATTTTTTTTAAAAGTCGCGTTATTTATTAAAAAAAAAATTAAAATTCAAACACTGTTTAATTTTAAAAAAATACAATTTTGTTTTCTTATAATAAAGGCAATTTCTTTCCTTCATATAAAACTCTATCATTATATTTTACAATGTACATATTTAATGCTACAACATATTCAAGTTCGAATCCGCCTAAAAAAGAAGTTAAACTCGAATCACCTTCATTTACATTACCACATATCATCTCGACCAAATGACCGTTTAAATATGAAAATAAAACAATATATTCTCCGCGATTCGAAACATCCATTCTGATATTTCTGATGTATCCTTTAACATCGCGTTTCATGTTTTTTACCAACAAAGAAAATGTTTTTACGTCATTTTGCACAATAGTAAAAAATGCGTTTAAAAAACAAGTTGAACATTTTTGTTTCTGATGATGAATAGTGCCAATTCGATGACAGCGTTTATACATTTTTTCTTTTAAAATATAGTGTTAAACAGTGGTCCAAGCAATGGTATACTACCAAGTACGCTTCCTAAAATGCCTTGTCCGCGTTTTTTATAGTGTTTTTGAGTGTTTACTCTTCCTCGTTTTTTAAATCTCCTCCTTCCATGATATTGTCGCGATTTTTTCATTTTTTTTTTTTAAAACACGTTTTCCGACTAAATTTAATCTTTAACTTTCTTTTGTCTTTTTATACTTTGTTTTTTTATATTTTTCTATTTCAAATCAAGTCTTTTTGACATATTCAATACTTTATTTTTTATCTTACTTTAAGTTCTTCATGGAGGATTATTTGGTTTTGTTGATAAAATATTTTGTTAATATAAAATTTATGTAAACATTTATCTAATGTTTTTTTGTCAAGACCCATATATATATCGGCTGTCCTGCACGTCCATTTTTGATGTTTTGTCTATTTCTTTTATACGTTGCCTTTGTTTTTCGCTTGCAATAAAGAACTTTTTTACAATCCAATTGATCTACAACTACTTGTAGATCTTTCATTCCCATTCCTAAATATAATAAATTTACTGGTGGAGGACTGGCAGGAAATACTCTAAAATCAATTTCTCGCCTAGATGCTATTGACCTTGTTCTTGACATTTTTTTTATAAATTGTGTACATTTTGTTAAAATATATTTATACGAAATTTATAAAAATATTTAATTTTACGCTGTATTTTTTCTTCTATATACACGTTTAATTAACTTTACTTTTTTACACAATTGTAATAATTATTTAAAATAATATTTTGTGCCTCCCAACACTACCTTACTTTTACACCTTATTTGTCTTACTTGCATATCTTACTTAGTAGACCTACTTTACTTTTCGAGTATTTTTTTCTTCATTTTAACTTGCTTATTTTTCCTGCTTACTAACTTGTTTTTTTTTTTTGTAAAAAATTTTGTGTCCCCGACACTGTCTTACTTAGCCTTACTTATTCATCTTACTTACTTATTGTCTTACTTATGAGTAGGCCTACTTTTTTTTATTTAACCGCGGTTAACTTGCTTACTTTTTTTCCTGCTTACTAACTTAATTTATTTCTTACTTATTTTTATTTTTGCATGCTTATTTTTTGCCTGCTTACTTATAACTTTCTAGACAGACATCACTAAGTCTCGTGTATTCACCAGAACTATAGTGTTAACATATAACTTTCTAGACGGACATCACTAAGTCTAGTGCACTCACTATGACTATAGTGTTTTGACATATAACTTTCTAGACATTACATCACTAAACCGTACGGTTATAGTGTTTTTTACACATAACTTTCTAGACAATACATCACTAAACCATACGGTTATAGTGTTCACTAAACCATACGGTTATAGTGTTTTTACATTTAATGACATGATAAAGATCGAAGTTTAAGGGCGAAGCTGAGATTTGAACCCATGAACGGTTCATGAATGGCGATTACAACATAGTGCAGAATGCGAACGCACTATGGTACGTATACGTGATGTGTTTATAAACTTTGAAATCTTTTAAATTATTGTTTCGCTCTAAGAAAGAGAACAGTTATTTGTTTTTCTAAACGCTTTTCTCAGAAATCATTACTCTTTGAAGAGAATGAATAGAAAAAGAAAAAGGGTTTATAAAGCTGAACAAACATTAAAGTTTATTAAAGTTTTTTTTAATTATTTTGATCAGAAATAAAAAAAATGTTTGTTATAACATATATTTAATATTTCTTTCAACTACATAATTCTTTTGTAATAATTTATAAAAAAATAAATATAGCTGAGCAAACATTACTTGTTTTTTTCAGATAAATAGCAGGTTGTTTTGAAAAAATATCAATTCGCCACAATGAACACAACAGAAGTTATCACTAAATTTGATGATAAGGATATGGAATTCTATGAAAGGGTGTTAAAACCAGACGGAGTACCTATTGAGGATTTTATTGCGGCTTATGATTTGGTCATGAGTTCAATGAAAGAAAAAGAAGTTAATGTGATTGATTTAACAGTCGAAGAAAATGATACGCAAGTCAAAGATAACGTTGAAAAAGTTGAAGATGAAGATTCAATCGACTTTAAAGTTACAGAGGTAAATATTTTTCAACCATAAAAATAAGTTTTGCTTTTTTTTTATTTTTTTTTTATTTTCTTTCACTTTTTTTAGAGAAAAAAAAAGAAAAGAAGAAGTAAAAGCTATAAAGCACGGAACAATAAAAGAAAAATTTTATATCTTTTAAAAAAATACAGCGTGTAACATTATAAATATTTTTTTTTTACAATTTTTTTGAGAATATATTTAGTTTTTTGTTTAATTTTCCATGTATATAATTTTCTTCTGTTTGTCGCCAACGTTTTATTTTTTTACCGACTCTTCCCAGTTTTCGATTTGTTTTGTTATCTTTATATTTTTTATTTGTATTACGTTTGCACATAACTATGTTTTTACAGTTGCTAGGAAGATTTTGTTGAAGAGTAATCGGATTATTTGTTTGTGTTAATTTTGAAAACTTTAAGCGTGGCACCGTAGCTTTTGATCGCGCCATATATTCTAAAAATAAATTTTTTATTTTATTTAAAAAATAAAAAATTTATTTTTTATAAAATTCAAACTGTTTTTTTTTTTTCAAAATAAAAAAAGTTACCGGCTGTTTCTTTAGTTCTAGGCGTATATCTTATTTTTGCCATCAATAAAACTATTTAAAAATTTTTTCTTTTATATATATATATATTTTTGGCAGTAACAATATAACTTGCTTTGTTTAGAATATAAAAATGAGTATAAATTCGAGAAGAGAATTGGAAAAAAGTATTGAAAATGTTGTGGGCGCTCGGTGGAAAGAAATGGCCAAGTATTTTGGATTTGCTGATAATACCATAGAAATCATTGATCACGATTACTTGCGTATTTACGATAAATTTTCAAGAGTATTTCAATTATTATTTCAACGCGAACAACACGAATGGGCAATCATAAACATTGTAAACAGTTTAAAAATATGGCTAAACGATGAAAAAAACCGTCTTGAACGCGACGAACTGTTTATAAGCAATTTAAACGCGTTGATTATTAAAGTTGATAATTAATAATTAATAGATTATTAATAAAATTTTGTAAATTTTCTCGGAAAATATCTTTCTAAATTTTTTTTTTTCGAAAAACACCTTTAATATTTTCTCAGAATTTTATCAATGAAAATCATTTTCTCTTTAAATTTGTTTTTACAGTTTACTGTCGTTTTTTATTTTAATCCGATCATTTAATTTTGTCGTTTCACACTTGTTTAATAAATATTTACTTTTTTTATATAAGTTTAAAGTTTAGAAAAAAAAATATTTCACACTTGAAATTTTCAATTAAAAAAAATGGAACCGTTTATCAAGTAAGTTTTGTTTTTAAAAAATGTTTTTTTTTTTGTATTTTCTTTTTCAAAAATGGGCTCATAAATTAATTCTTTAGTCGCAAAAACACTGAAAAAATATGCTGCTGTTATTGTGGAATGTTGCAAAATATCGAGAACCTGCTTGATCATCAACAAAACTGTTTGGAAAAAATTAATTCGACTTCTTGCTTTTGCTGTGGAATCAATGTAAATAATTTAGAAACGCACGAATGCCGATATGAAGAAATTCAACCAAGCACCTTTTTGTGTTTTTTATGCGTCCATCAAATACCAACTGAAATAATGGCAAACCATGTCACAGATTGTTTATCACATTTAGAAGAAAGATTTATAATAAAGGCAACTGAAAATATAAACGAAACCATAAAATCAAACACAAATGTCTTTAACAAAATAATTAATAACTGTATGCTTTCACTTTCCAATTCAAACAAACAAATTGCTCAACTGTCAAGTTTGGTCACTTGCAAAAATAAAGAATTTGAAAATCATGTCAAAAGCTCAACAGAATACTTGACAAATTTGATAAACGAAAAAAATGAAGAAATTGCAAATTTAAAATCTCTTGTTTGCGATATGAAAATATCAAAAGAAAATTTTCCAATCACTGATAATCAAATTATCAAATGTGACCAAATGGATCTCAGATTACTGTCCAATGAACCGTTTTATTCCGACCCTGCTTACACCACAGACGGTTATTTTTATCGAATAAAAATGTATGGGTACGAAATTGCTGAAAAAAAAATGGCCATTTACTTTCAACTTTTGCAATCTCCACATGATCACGTTTTAAAATGGCCGTTTAAAAGAAGAGTTATTGTTACTCTGCGAAATAATGGTCACGAAATGAAAAAGGAAATATCATTTGGTAATTATAACCAAGGTCAACTTGAAAATGCCGGATATTGTCGATACTTTTACCAACCTGTTCATGAATATAATCCGGCTATCGGATATACAGAATTTATAAATCACGAACATTTGAAAAATTTTATTGTAAACAACATGCTGTTTATTAATGTGTCTATTGAAAATCACATTTAAATATTTTTTTTAAATTGTATTAAATAATTAATATTAAAACTTTTTTATTCTTTAGCAAAAAAAATGATTGAAAAATATTTCAGAGAACTTGCAGATCATCTTACGAGCGACAACACACGTAGTTTAAAATTTTGTCTATCTATACCGCTCCGTTTGAAGGAACAAATAAAAGATGGCATTGATTTAATGGAACACTTTAACACATATTCCATTTATCACGACAACAAAGAGTTCATATCACCTGAAAGCAAATTCAATCTTTTATTAGAAATGTTAGCAATAATCGGAAGAACGGATTTATATATAAAAATAAGAAGAAAATTCCTCAATTGCCAACATATGAAGACTGCATAAATTTATCAAATGGTCAGACGCCAAAAGCAGCGATAATTGACGGTCAACCAAACAAAAGCAATTATCCGGTCGAAGTTGTGGTTGCAAAACAAAAAGAACTTTTAAATATTTATAGCAAATGATACTTTATAATATTAAGAATAAATATTAACTTTAATTTTTGTTGTTATTCACATGCAGTATAATTATTTTTGTCATTTTTTTTTGTTTTAGAACCAACTAAAAAAATGCTCACAAAAATAAGGTAAATTTACAAAGACATTCAAACGTTTTCAGAAAATTTCAAAGATAAGTTATCAAACTGCTCGAAGATTCTTTGCCAATGCTGAGATTAGCAAATTTAAATCAAAATTGAACAAAGAAAAAAACCAAAAAAGAAAATATGACGGAGAAAGAAAGGAAGACTCTTAAAAGAAAATACAGCAGCAATTTATTTGTTATCAAACACAAACGTCCTCGAATGATAATGGAAAATGGAGAACATAGTTCATTTAATCCAGAGTTGAGACGATACACATACTACACTAAAATGTTTATTAATAAAGCTCAGATATGGCTTAATAAAGATAATCTTTCTCGCACGTTTCAAGAACTTTATACCGACAAACCGATACTTTCTTTATTAGATTTATGTAAACGCAAAATGGTATTTATTCGAATAAAAAAAGAAATGACAAATTTAACTCAAAATGTACTTTGTGTGCTCGAAAAACATTTTGATAAAAAAACTCTTCTTTACTACCTCGAAAAAAGAAAAGAAAATTCGATGAAAAAAAAAGTTGCCAAATATATACTAAAAACTGATAAAGTATCAACAAAAAACTTGGACAAGTTTATAAAACCTCATTTAAAATTTTTTATTTTGCAGCATAATGTTTTAATAAATTTAGTTTATTTATTTGCACAAGTATATTATGAAACTGAATATTCAAAAAAAAAATATTATCACTTGAATAAAGATTATCTGCACCATTTTTTTAAAATTATTTTAAAAACTATTGAATGGTTTACCGATCAATACAACTTTGTCATTTATGAAAAATTTATTTGTAATAATAGTATACTCGATTATCTTTAATAACAGTTTTTTTTTTTCAGAATGAAAAACATTAAAAAATACACTCAAGAAATTGGTGACACGGAAAATTATGAAGAACCTAATGTTGATTTTTTTTGTGTTTTTCATCGAGATTTAGAAGAAAATATAGTCTGGGAAGAAATAATTAAACGGAAAAAAGCAAAACGAGAAAACAAGTTTATTCCTTATTCTTACTATTTAAAAGAGGTGGCACAAAACACAAGAATTTGGTTTAATATTGACATTTACGATCAAATCATGAAAGAAATAAAATGTTACCCCAATGGAGAAATTGATTTGTCATTAAAACAACTCTGTTTAAGAAAATTATCAATAAAAAAGTTAAAAAATAAAATGGAAGCAGTCATGGATGAAATTGAATCTATTTTGGTCAATTTCAAATTTAATTTTGACAAAATCTTGCGGAGATTTCATGACGAATATGGTTTTTCTGAATATAGGACACATAGAATATTTATAAAAAATTTAAACTATACTCGCGGGCCGTATTGGCTATGGAGAACTTCTACAGATTTGTCTTTTTTTATTATACAAAAAGCTTTAATAAAAGGACTTGAAAGTATTTTTAGTTGTATTTTTGCAGAAATAAATTTTAAACCTTGTTTGGTTAACCAATGCAAAAAATATCTTGACAATATATTTAATATTATTTTAAAAACTATTTATTGGTTAAAAAATCAATACGAATTTATAAATGCAAATTATTTTCTTAACCATAAAATAATTTACGAATATTTTGTATAATTTTTTTAGATGGATAAAAAAATTATGAAAAAAGGAAGAACAGGAAAAAGAAACAGGTATTGCAAAAAAAAAGAAACGAAAAACACAATCTCAACCGAAGGTATGTATACAGTTACATTTATAAACATGTCAAACTTGAGCACAACCTAATCACTTTTTTTTTCTTTTTTAGAAATAAATTATGCCTACAAAAAAAAAAAATGAAAAGGAGAAAGATATGAAAAGAAAAAAAATGAAAGAGCTTGAGAAAATTAAAAAAGACTTTGACAAACCGGAAAAAAGATATTTTTGCTCTGGTTGCTGTTTATGCAGTTGGCCAGAAAAACCATGCTGCTGGAAAGAATGCTCGTTTATATGGGATATAGACGAACAATGTGCGGGATGTCATTTTTGCATCATTCTTTTATATCATGTCTGAAGCGGTCGAATAACAAAAAAGTTTTTTGATTTTTTAAAAAATCTTTTTTCCACCATGACTCTCTTTAATTTAATACACAGGGAAACTATAGTGCGTGCTATCGTACGGAATACCATTATGATACTTGATCGTGCTATCGTCTTGAGGGTTGTACGGTTTCACGACTAATACTTTTTCGGCTGCTTAAACTGTTGCAACGGTTTATTTTTCTCCATCTAAAAATAATGTCAATGCCGAGTTTTTATCGATTATTTTTATCGTTTTCTTGCGTTTTTTTTTATACCATTTTTTCAACACCTTTTTATTAACAGATTCAAATTTATAAACTTGAAAATTTTTTTCCTTAAAAAATAACCCGTTTAAAAATATTTTTTTTAGATTAGAATAAAAATGCCAAATTATTCGCCATCATTGACACAAAAAGAAAAAGATTTTATTGCAGAAGAAGCGCTCAGTTCTGAATTATCTTACAACTGTGAAGAAAAAATATAAAAACATTTTTTTTTTCTTTTTTAACCGCCTAATATATGGCAAACGACCCTATCGAGATTATAAACCGTTTTTTTTTTTAATAAATTCAATAATATAAACGCAATTTTTTTTATTCTTTTATAAATCGCCATGTCACAACATGCACACTGTGACAAAAATGACCCTGTCACGCATGCGTTATTTTCACTTGTCACTATGTCACCATGTCACCATGTCACCACTTGTCGCCATGTCACCACTTGTCACCATGTCACTTGTCACCATGTCACCATGTCACCATGTCACTTGTCACCATGTCACCACTTGTCACCATGTCACCATGTCACCATGTCACCATGTCACCATGTCACTTGTCACCATGTCACCACTTGTCACCGTGTCACTTGTCACCATGTCACCATGTCACCATGTCACCACTTGTCACCATGTCACACCCCTTGACGCCCCATTTAACGCCACTTTTTTGGTCAGTCCACCTTTTCGGTCATGTGAGAACCATTACAACCAATCACGTTCTTAGGGCGCAATTTTCATGATAATAATGATGAAAAAAATAAAACCCGATTATAACATCTCATCAAACATTACCGTCCTATGATACTCTCACATAAGCAAAAAGACTTCTTGCCCCACCGGTCATCTTGCTCCACCCTACCCTAAGTGTTTTAAAAGTGACATAAAGTATAAATAAAATTGCGTTGAACGAAGTTTTAAACTTTAACCATTATATGACGTTACTTTAATGTTGCATAGTTTATGAATGTATAAAAATGTTAAAAAAGTTAAGTAAAATAATTTTTTGTTATACTAATTTCCGATTGTCGTATACTTTTTTTTCATTATAAATAATTTTGCCTTTTACTTCAATTTCAATAAAAGTGATTATTTGGACAAAACAACCAATTTTTAAATTAAAAAAAAATCATTATTATTATTAAAGTGCAATCTATAGTAAACTTGTAATATTTATTTTTATTTTAGTAATAATATCATTAAGTGTGGTGATGAATACAAAAAAAATAGGCATTATACAGTTTCTAAATTTGGTATTATACAGGGAATTAGTCCAATAAAGAACAATATATAACCATTACTAGAGGAAATGCGAAATAACATTATAGCAGCTGTGGTGCAACGGTTGGAGCTCTTGTTCAGAATCAAAAGGTCTGAGGTTCTCTGATGGCTCTGGCCGGATAAACGGAATTGGTAAAGAAGGAGGCATGAACTTCCTGGTTAGATTAATCCCCTACAATTACTTTTTTTTATTTTTTTAAAGTAATTGTAGATAATTATGGATTATTGTGCAAATTTTTCAAGTTTAAACTTTAAATTATTAGCTTAATCTTCTGTAGATGTCGTTTTTTGTATTTTAATCAACAATTATGGTATTAAATGGAGTGAACTTTGGAGGCAGTAATCTACTTGTATCCTTAAAATGAATATCTCATTCTTTAATCGTTTTCGGCGTTTAACAGATCTTTCTCTTTTTCTATATATTTATTTAGATCTGATTCTCAAGTAAAAACGCCTTGTAACAAGCTAAGAAAGAATTTCTAAATCTTCTAAACCCATAATACTTACTTTATTTCTGTTGAAGAAATAAAGTAAGTATTATGAAATTAAAAAATATAGCCAATTTCTTTAAAATTATATTTGTAAGAATAATACAAACATTCAAGTTCTTTGATGCGAATTTATGAATTGCTGAGCAGGAATCTTATTTAATATTTGCAATTTAACAAAGACAACTTATTGTTGACTTTATTAAAGACAGCAACAATAACAAACACTAGTAAAGAAAACTTTGTATGATAAAACTTGTCCTCTACTGGGAGTTTCTGAAGAAGTTTATTAAATCTAGTTTGTTGCTTCGTGCTACAATATATTTCATTTTAATTGGAATCTGAAATTAGTCTACAAAATTAACTGTAAAGTATGTTATAGATAAGTTTAGTAAAAGGAATTTTTTACACTATATAAAACTAATTTTTGTTTCAACGCAAAATTTTGTTCTTTCAAAATTTATCCAATCAAATTTTAAATTCAAGTCTTAAAAATATTAGAAATAGAAGTACAAGGCCAACCACCAAGAATAACAAAAACTGAATTGCTTTTAAACATTCTTAACAAAAAATTTATTAAAAATAACAGTATAATAACAAACAAAATAACAAACAAACAAAAAAAAGCCTCCCTCCCCCGTCCCCCGTTGCAAACGTAATAATGGTTTAGATTCCTTTATTAACTTGATCTACTTTTTAAATTTTGTTTTGTTTTAATCTCTCTAATGTATAAATTTTTGATGCACCATAACTAAGACTCAAAGAAAAATTGAACTTTCTTAGCCGTTGTAGACTTAGTAATGGTTGAAAACTCTTTACTCTTTTTTTCAAATAGATATAGAAATAAATATTCTAACCATGTATTAAAAGTTCAATATATAACTTGAATTGAATTAAGAACGATTATGCTTGTTTGTCAGGTATTACATGCTTTTTTTTAAAGCACCGTTACTGAGACTTACTAAGTAAAATTTTTTTTATAGATTTTGTTTTGTTTCAATATCTCTAATGCACAAAATTTTAATGTCCCGTAGCAGAGACCGAAAAGTCAAACTTTCTAAGCCATTATAAACTTAAAAACGGTTTAGAAACCCTCATTTTCAAAAATATATAAAAATGAAACTTCTAACTATGTATTGAAAGTTTATTATTTAATTTAATCTGAACTAAAAATGTTTATGCCAACTTGTCACGTATTACTCGCTATTATTATTAAACCACCGTTACTAAGACTTTTTACGTAAATCTTTTTTCTAGATTTTGTTTTGTTTTAAACTCTTAAATAAATAAACTTTAGATGCACCGTAACTGAGACTCAAAGAAAAGTCAAACTTTCTAAGCTATTGTAAACTTAATAACGGTTGAGAAACATTTAATTTCAAAATGATATAAAAAATGATATTCTAACCATGTATTTAATGTTCAATACTTCATTTAAATTGAGTTTAAAACGTTTATGTTTATTAGTCACGTATTACACGCTTTTCTTTTTAAACCACCGTCACTGAGACTTATTACTTTTATCTTCTTTCTAGATTTTGATTTGTTTTAAACTCTCAAATGTTTAAGTTTTAGATGCATCGTAACTGAGGCTAAGAGAAAAGTCAAACTTTCTAAACCATTGTAAACTTAATAACGGTTGAAAATCCTTTGATTTTAAAAGTATATACAAGTAAATGTTCTAACCATGTATTACAACTTCAATATTTAATTTAATTTGAATTAAAAACGTTTGTATTTTTTGTCACCTATTACACGCTTTTTTTTTAAACCACCGTTACTGAGACTTATTACGTTAATCTTTTTACAAGATTTTGTTTTGCTTTAAACTCTTAAATATATAAACTTTAGATGCACCATAACTGAGACTCAGAGAAAAGTCAAACTTTCTAAGCTATTGTTAATTTAATGACGGTTGAGAAACCTGACATTTCAAAAATAGTCCAAAAAAAAAATTCTTATTATGTGTTAAAAGTTCAGTACTTACTTTAAATTGAACTAGTAAAGATAATGCTTAATTGTCAGGTATTACATACTTCTTTTTTTAAGCACCTTTACTGAGACTGATTAAGTAAATCTATTTTCTAGATTTTGTTTTGTTTTAAACTCTCAAATGTATAATTTTTAGATGCATCGTAACTGAGGCTCAGAGAAGAACAAAAACCTTCCAAAGTTAAATCTTCCATGTCATTTTAAACTTAATAATGATTGCAAATCTCATTCATTTTTTCTCTTTTCCTTATCAAATAAAAAAAAAAAAAAAAAAAAAAGTTTCTAAAACCCCTGGTTTTTTAGATGATCTGGATTTACCCAGGCCTTAGGATTCAGTAAATGTTTTTTCAAACGCAATAGCTAGGCTAGGTTCTCTGCTAAAAAAGGTAAATTTAAAAAAAAAAAAAAATTAACCGATAATTAGCTCAATTTATTTTTGACGTCCCCAAAATCTTCGAACAAAAAAATCTCTAAAATCAAAAGACTAAAACTGTTGTATTATAGAAAATTGTTTAATGGTAAGTATTTAAAATTATGGTTGAAGAAAACAAGAAGATCGAAAATTAATAGAAATCACCATTAAACGAAATTAAATTTTCAAAACATTATATGTAACACCCGCTATTTAAGTTTACAATGGTGCCCTTGAATACCGTCAACATTATAAACATCATTGCTTTGTTTTTGATTTCAAGTTTCATGCAGTAGCATAACTTTTTT
>NC_088933.1:5875000-5930000 GCF_038396675.1 Hydra vulgaris
ATACCAACGTTCCTAGCAACATATTTTAACTTGGTGAGAGCCTCTAAAATAGGTTTTCTAATATTCTAGAAACCTGGGTTGGTTGCTGCAAAGTCATAAAATTATTTTACAGAAATTTAAACTGCATATAAAAAGTCACCAAATTGATAAATGTTTTTTAGGAGGTTTAGCTTCTCTAAAAGCTGGAAATATATAAATATTTGTTCATGTTTATTGCGTATTTGATTCAATGAATTGGTTTTGTTGTGCAATTTTTATCTTTTTTTTGTTATAGTTTAGGTTTATTATCGTTAATTTTATTAGTTTTATAGTATTATTTTTTCCTTTTTTTGTTATAGTTATAATGAATAACAACAGAAATAATAGAACTTTGTTATACCTTTCTGTTATTTATTTCTTTAAAGTTATAATAATGATAAATAATGAAAAAAAGTAGTGTTATGTTACATGGAGTTGTGTCTGGCCGCTCAAAGATTTTTTTAAGAAACTCATTTAAATATAACTAATATTCAAAGATTTTTGGAGAGCCGAACTCTCACTATTATTTCCAAATTCACCTATTTCTTTTTCTAGAAAGAAAGCCTAAAACATTTTCAACAGGTATAACACTATTATCTTAAATCACTGATAAATCCAGACAAATTAACTTTGTATTATTATCGTCCACGTCCACTAATAACACCAGGTTAAATACCCTATGAGAAATATTTATACTCAACTTTACATAACCAATTTTTTCTACTTTTTCTACCAATAATTTTACACAAGTTGTTAATTTAGAAACAACTTGTCCGGATTTTAATAAAAAGACAAAAACTTTATAATAAAGCTTAAAAATAATTGGTATTTAAAAATCTTTCATAGTTCTGGTGCAAAAAAGATTTTTCAATAAAATGTTGGTTTCAAACCTGTATCTTATAAAAAATAACCACATTAGAAAATTTCGAATGCAAGGTTTAAATTAATCATAAGTTATCTTATAAAAAATAACCACATTAGAAAATTTCGAATGCGAGGTTTAAATTAATCATAAGTTATATGACACATCGTCTAATAATTTCATCTTTGAGATAAATGCAATTGAAGTACTAAAAAATTTCTAAATTTCTTATTTATTAAAAAATATTTGTTTTAATGATAAATAATCAGAAATAAAACATAATAAAATCTCTTTAACATAAACCATAACCATACTTGAAATTATCTTCTAGATCTAAGAAAGTTATGAATTAAATATTTAGCTTTTAAAAGTTAAAAGCAAGAATTTTAAACTTTAATTCTCTTTGATCTAGTTCAGGTCGATCTGATCAATCAGGTAGATTTTGCTCTCATTTCTGTAAAGTTAAACTATTACTGTAAAAACTTAGATGGTTTTTTTTAACATTTTGCAACCCTCTTGACCGTAAAACGGTTTTTTTTGTTTATATTTTACTTTCTCATTTCGGGTTTAGCTATCACTATAAATCAAATTAGTTTCTAGTACAAATCAAATTTGTTTCTAGTATAAATCAAATTTGTTTCTAGTATAAATCAAGTTAGTTACCAGTATAAGTTTTTGCAAGGCTGATGACAAAATTCGCATGAAAAATATAGTGAGGTATTATTTTGTGTAATATGTCCCATGTGTAATGTTGAGTTTGATTTAACTTTTCATTTAATATCCTATATATAAAATTTAAATCATTCAAAACAAGATATTGTTTTGAATGATTTAAAAGAAATGATTCAATATCCTATAGGCATTGTTTTGAATGATTTGAAAAATTTTAGTTAACATCTCATTTATGTATTATTTTCAATATTATTTAATTTACAAAAAATTTCAATAAAGCAAATTCAGTAAAACATCATAAAAAATTATAATTAACTATGCCTATTAAGCAAAATCATTATTTTATCTGCAAAACACATATTATCAGAGATAAACAATTTGAAATTATTACTATTAACTATTAATGTCATAATGTAACATTATTAGTGTAAACAGTATTGTCACAACTAGTGTTTACATTAGAGTACATTTTTTTTTTAAACCAAAATAATGTTTACATCATCAATGTTTACATTAGTTTATTTCTTTGATATGCATCAGTTGCGCCATGCTCAGCAACAGTATCACTATTATTCAAAACTTCTTTACTAATTGCGTCTTTTAGTTTCTGCTTTATATCGTTTGGAAGCAAAGAAGCACCATTCACTCCCCCATAAACATATCCGTTTGAAATCCAATTGGAAATAACTCTTTTGGCGTCATTGTTTCCATGTTGATGCATGATTTCTGGATAATTATTATGGTATATTTCTTTCAAAATACCGCAGAACGGCGTTTGGACTATTTCTTGAGATTTTTTTTTTAAAATAGAACTTTTATTTTCAAAAATTATGTTTACAATAATATCCATAACCATATTATCGAAGTGAGTTTGGCTAACAGCAAGATTAGTTGTATTAATTGCTGTCCGTATCATTTTTTCAGACTCCCATGCTTCCAAAGCTGCGTCTATGATTTCATTTTTACATTTACAACAATTGCAGCAACAACAACAAATCTTAACAATTAGCCCTACTATACGGCGTATAGTACCTTTTTTTAAAACAAAGTTTTTGCTTTTTACTAAAACGGCAGCTTGATAACATTCGCTCAATGTTTTATAAAACGCATTATAATACCAATACAAATCTTTATTCTTTTTAATTTGAGCAAGCCTTGTTTTTGTTATATAAACAGTTTCATTTTCTTCCTCAATACTTTCTTTAAACTCTTTGCTGTTTGCCATACTTTTGTCGTTTATCTTATCTTTAAATAGAATACTTTGCCTTTCTAATATTAAAGAGAGGGTGATAACACATTACAAGATAATTGTATGTAATACTTTTAAACAAGTAAAATAAAAATAAATAAAATGACACTTAATAAACAAAAACTAATGCATGACAACTGACCAGATTCATTATAGATATCTTTCAAGTTTATGAGGCTATAACATTGTGAAATTAAACATTTTCTACCTTTTCATTCAGATTTTTTTGTTGCGCTAATAATTTTTTAACTGTTTGTCATTAAAATTTTATTTGTTAACTTTGAATTCTATAAAATAAAGTAGCGTATAAAATATTTCTAAAACAAGTTTTAGTTTTACAATGTCATTTATATCTTTTAAAAAGAGTTTATACTCTGCTTTTTTTTATCGAATTCAACTTATATACTTATTAATACTCCTAATAAGAATATGACTTTTCAATGTAAATAAATAGGCATGTATATATATATATATATATATATATATATATATATATATATATATATATATATATATATATATATATATATATATATATATATATATATATATATATATATACTCAATATAATATAAAGTTATATATATATAACTTTATATACACACATATGTATATAAAGTTGTTCTGAGAAGATTTCAGAAGACAAGAGAAAAATGTTATGTAAGGAATGTCTTTAAACTTAAAAATTAATTAGATTAAAAAGCAACACTTTTTTATATTATTATTATTATTATAGTTTTTAAAAATAATAAACTATATTTTATTTAAATGTAAGTGCGGATTTAATTAGTTGGTTTTACATTTTTTGACAAAAAATAAAAAAAAAAAAAGAATGGGAAGGCTGTATATGTATTTTTTTGTCAAAAAATGTAAAACCATTTATTTTAGTCGGTACTTACGTTTAAATTTAATTTAGTTCATTATTTTTAAACGTATACCAATTTAGCATTAGATATATAAACAAGCCTTTTGACATTAAAGTATAAAATTATTTGCTTCTCTTTGCGTTTGGAAACAAAAAATAGTTTACGCAAATTAACATTCAGCATTGCTTTCGTCAACTAAATAGGACTGCATGTTTATTTTGAATATAATGATTTCTCAATCTTACTATGCATATTATCACATTCCGAAATGGAGCTATGCCCAGGCTCACAATAATCTTGCTTAATGATTTCAATATTTGGATGATCAATAAGAAACTCACGCAATGCTGCTAGCATATGAATGTTTAAATTCTGTGGAACACAAGAATCAAAGAAAAGTATGAACTTGTTAATATTAGGAAGATTTTTGTAAAACTTATTTGACTATTGCGATAGACGTGGTATGCATATACCACGTTACCAGAACAATCAGACGTACCGTTATGCCACTACAAACAATATCCTTTTTTGTTTTCTGAAGAATGGTCTGTCAAATTATAACAGCTGAGTTTTTTTTATAAAAGAAGTTTTCCACATTTTTCGTTTGGCAAGCTCAAGACATTATAAGGGTCAATACATGCTATAGGTGTGGTAGGGAAGTTCTTTTGATTTTTATCTTTTTTTATCTTTGTTTCGATTTTTAATGCATTATGCTTGTTTTACTTGATTTGCTCTTCATTTGTTTTTTCAATAATGTAAAATTGGTAGCTCGTATCACATAGACCTTTTTTCGGCTACTGAAATTCAATATTAAATTTGGTATTAAAAAAATTGCAATACATGCCTTCTTCGGCTGGTAAAATTTAACATAGGGTACAATAAATTAAATAGAACTCTTAAAGCTTCTTCAAATATACTGACCCATTAAACTATTGCTTGCAGCAAATGCTTCAACAATGTGACTCACTTCGTAGAAACAAGTGGTATGGTTTCTATTCTTTATTTAGCAAGTTCGAGAACTTTATTTAACAATGTCTCCCCATTTCGTCGGGGTAGGATTAGCAGTTTCCAGTTTATCCTTATAATAGTACAATACTTGCCTGCTGCTGTTGTCTAGTGTAGACAAATAAAACTCTTTGCACACGCAATGCTTTACATCATCAGCAAAGAAGTTAAAAAAATAATTATATTTTCGTCTTGAATTGTTTCCTTTATTTGTACGAATTCTTTCTCTTTTCCTAGTGGTTCAGAAATTTTACTAAAAAAGTGTTGCTTTTTAATCGAAGACATTTCCCACAGTCCATTAAATAATATTTTTGCCTTCTGAAATCTTTTCAGAACATCTAAACTAGCAACAATTTCTATAATTTTTTTTTTATTTTAATAGTTTTTGTTTGAACAATGACTCTACTAATATATTCTTTTCCTGATTGTCGAAGTCGTCTTCTTTTTGACTGCTTCCAGTAACGACAGTCTACCTTACATTTTCTTGTTTTCCCGCCGGGTTGAGGTAATCGCAGTTGACTATCGATTAAAGGATGTGCTGAAAATTAGGAACTATTATTTTAGCAGCACTTAGTATTAGCATGTCGCAGAAAATCTAAAAATAAAAATTAACAATAGTTTATAAAAAATCAAATAAGTATTAACTAATTATTTTATTTAATATATGAGACAACTTAGTTTAGGCTTAGAGCCCTGCCAGTAGTATATAATTTATAAGCGCTGTATGTAAACATTGGTGAGTTTTTATTAAAATGATTAAATATGTCCTGGTAAATATTATGCGGATTGTGCATTTTTTATGAATGAATAAGAAAAGGTGATTATTAGTATAAATAATAGAGAGTAAATAAGAAAATACATGTATTTGTGTTTATTACTTCAAGAAATAACCATTTTTTTCCCGCCTTTTTAAAACAAATAGAGAAAAAGAAACCTTTATGGGTTTAATTTATGTGAATTATACTCACTTTAGTTGGTTGGTGGAAATAAAACAAAATAACATTTATAGTTAATGCTATTTTGCGCATAGAATAGTCGCTTACACATGATTTAATATTATTAGACTATTTTTATTTTGTTTTAAAACTAGTAATCGTAGAAAAACAAATTATCTTAAAGAATAAAAACCGTAAAACTTATTTTTTTTCAAATTTGGAGAAAAAAATATTCCTAACCAGACAATTAATAGAAGAACCTGTTGTACCTTTGACCACGTTATGCCTTTAGTCTTTCTACCCTGTCAGCTTACTATTATTATTTTAAAAAAACGTGAAGTGCCATATGAAATAATAGTCCATGACGACTTATCTTACCGTAAAAGATCATATTTGAGATGTATTGTATTGATCCACGAGAGTCTTAAAGTATTGGCTCTTAAAAGTAATTATTCACGTTAATCTTATTTTGATTTTAAAACTGTCATAAATAGTTGTCTCATTCATCTGCGACATTATAATTGTTACCGAACATTTTTTTTTCGGTTAGGAAATAGTTTGGATGACTAATTCTTACCGTATATTGGAACAAAAATAGTTAAAAAAACCCATCTTATGTAGCTTTGACCAGACTTGACGTTGAACCATTGACCGGCAAAAATTTTTTGCCTTGTTATTTGCAAACTCTAAGAGGCAAAATTTATGAAATTGTTTATTGAGTTAGTCAGATTGCTAGTGCTCTTGAATGCAAATTTTTTTCTAGTATTATATAAATGAAATCATTCCATTGAATTGTAATGCAATTCACTATTTATTTAGGGACCACTACTACACTTAAAATAATCAATTTTGTTAATTTGGTTAGTTGGACAGCTGTATCAATATCATAATTAAGTTCATCTTATTACTTATTTTCTACACAGCTATAGGGAATTTAAAGCATAAAAATACTTAATCAATTCTGTTAAAATATTTTAATTTTAAAGTGCCATGGATCGAAGTTGGTATATTTTGGAAAAAGATTTCGAAAACAGATATGCTTAATACAGTAACTTATGGTATGCCACTTGGCAGATGCTGGAACTATGCATAATAAACTTACAGTAAAGCAGGTTATATCATTTGCATATGATTATTTTCTAGCAAATCATAAAAAAATTAAAGTTATATGAATAAAAAAAAATGTGTTGTTGTATAATGGCTGCATATATTTTCCAAAAAGATTTTATAATAAGTTATAAATCTCTAGTTAAACCACAACCTACAAGTCTTTGTAGATTTTACGCAAAAAGTGAATACTGAAATTTACATTTCTTATAATAGTTGCGAAGTTAAAACTGCTCCTATCAGTTTACCATTGACATTGTCTATTGTTTAAGAGGAATTGGTTCCTGTGAGTTTACCATTAACATCATTAATTGGTTCATCTGAAATAATACAACCTCACCCCAAAGCCTAGTTAAGAAAAAAAACTTCTACAAAAAGGTGTAAAGGAAAATTGCGTATTCTAACTGATACCCTGAAATTAAGGTTATTTTAGATTCAAAATCTAATACATAACAATAAAAAAGTTGTCAAAAATGTTAGTGAAGTTTACAAAAATAAGTATTATAAGAAATTTGAAGACCTTGGTAATTTCTTTATTATAGAATTATAGAAATGAATTATAGAAATGACACTGTAACTCATTAGAGTTAAAACTGAAATTACGTAGAATTTCAGTATATAGCAGCCAAAAAGTTTAACAAGAATTTAAAAACAATATACAAGATATGGAATTTGAGGTTAAAATTTAAAAAATTTATCAATGTGGTTCTTAAATTGATTTACGTTGGTTGACTCGATTGATTCTTCTGTTTGTACATTCTAGCCATTTAAAACTCTATTAGTGAAAAAATTTTTATTTTGTGTTTCAATTAAAAAAACTTTAAATAAAAATACAAAATAGTAAATTTGTGTTTTTTTCAGTCTTTATGCATTTTTAATTTTAAACCTTTTGCTTGACCATTAGTATTACATATATTCAATTTGGTTATGCAAATTTATTTCGTTATTTTGTTTTACTAATTTTGACATTTGGATTAAATCACGCCGCCTTCTTCTGTTTTTTAATAAAGACAATATTAGTTTTAAATTTCTTTCTTCATGACTGCAAATAACAAAAAATGATATTTTGGTCGCTCTATTTTGAACTTTTTCAAGTCTATTAATTTCTCCTTTCTATTGGGGATTCAAAATAACTTCTCCATACTTGAGATGGGAATGAACTAATGATTTGTATAAGAAGCTAACAATACTTTCGTCTATATATTTAAATGCATGTTTAATTATTCCTATTTGCTTATTTGCTTTATTATTTGCATAGCATTTATGATGACTTCAATCAAAGTCATTTGAGATAAAAATACCAAGATCTTTTTCATCTTTTACTTCCGCTATTGTAACTTCATCAATTCATATATTTATATATAGAATATATATTATATATTATATATAGAATATATTTATATATAGAATATATATAGAATTATATATAGAATTACATATAGAATATATTTATATATAGAAACGGATTACTTTACACTTTTGCGAGTACAATTTTATTTGCCAGTTCTCTTTTCATTCTTTTAAAATAATAAGATCGTTTTGCAAACTGATGTAATCTGATTCCGACTAAACGAATGCTAATAATTTAGTATTGTCAGCGAATAGTTTGTCTTCATTTTTGATTTAAATTAATAAAATATTTATAAATACCACGAAGAAAAGTAGACCAAAAACTGAGCCTTGAGGAACTCCACAATCTATTTTCTGCCATTTTGACACAAACTCTCGAACTATTACTCTTTGCAATCTTTGGCTTAAAAAACGTTTACATCACAAAAATAATTTGTTTCTAATCCCATGCCAATCAAGCTTTACTAATAACCTTAGCATCATCTACATTGTATACATATGGAAGTGCTCTTTTGATAAAATCAATCTATTCTAGCAAATTGGTAGTGCAATTTTTTTTATTAACAAGGCCATGTTATTGTTTTATTATCAAATTATACACTACGATATGTTTCGTTGTCTTATCATGTATAATACGCTCCATTAATTTGCCTACAACCGAAGTTAGTAAAGTTAGACAATAATTAGGTTCAAGTTTGCTTCCCTTTTTAATCAGGGGTATAACGTATGGTTTTTTTTTCAAAGGTTTAAAACAACTTTCGAGTTGTAAGAACTGTTAAATAATATTGATAAAGGGTTGCAAATTGATTTAGAAAATATTTTAGGAACTTTCGGGTGAACGTTGTCTACTCCTACAGTTTTTTGTACATCAAGTTTGTCGACATGAAATTTATTTATTGCATCTGTAAAGCTTGGATTCGGGCTTCAAAATTAAATTTATCTCTAAGTTTTGGGATGTTAGCTGAAATTTCCTCTGTGTAAATTAAAACAAATTAATTGTTCAATGTACTCGCTATTGGAGCACCATCTGAATTGGCTTGTTGATATGCTCCTAAAGTGTCGTCAGTCCAATAAAATGTTTTTATTGATTCCTTCGTAGGAGCTTTGTTCTTAAAACATGCATATGCCAAATTAGAATTTAGTTTAGAGTTCAATGCTAACTTTCATTTGAAATCCCGGAAACTTTTTTTTTCCTTTTTTTTATTTTCCAAATTTAAATGTTTGTATGCTGTGACCAACACATTATTACTAAGTTTTGTATTGCGGCACATAAACCATAAGTTGCACTTTCTTTCAAACATGCGTTTCAGTTCCATGTTCTTACAAAGAAGATTATTTACTCTCATTTTGCAATTCATTTTCAACCTAGAATTAAACATATCGCATTGATAATTATAAATTCATGACCAAATGTTTTAAGATTCATTTGCGTGTAAATTCAGAAAATTGTTAGACCTATAAACTTTATTAAAATTATAATTTAATTTCTCGTAATCTCCTTTGTTATAAAGTAGGTTACTCATTGGTCATTCTTTATCACTCCTATTTTCAGAATAAGAATAGTTGAAATTGAATAAGTGGTGACCGTGTTCAATTGCCCCCAAGTGTGGAAGATGAATGACTAAAAATACCCTGTTTTCACGTTCGGTCATTATCAAATCTAACCCAATACTAGTCAAACCAATTTCTACTTGTAATGTTGGAAATGTAACATTTTAGAACAAAATACAGTCACTTAGACAATCTATGAACTGTTTTGCTTAAATATCCTGATCATATTGAAGTAAATTGTAACTTGCATACCAACTTATTGACGGATAATTAAAATCTCCACATAGCAGGATTCCAAAGCGTTTAACATTTTGATGCTAATTTGTTTAACTTGGCGTGTTATAGCTAAGTTTTTCATTTTACTACATGAACCTGGACAAAAGACACGGCCACAAATAATCTTTTCTATTCCGACTTCAATAAGGCACCAAGTTTGCTCAATTATTTTAGAGTTAACTATATCATTGTCTATAATGTAGGATTAGATGTTGCTTTAAATGTAAAAACCTGCTCCTCCTTCTCTACTATCTCTATCTTTACTTAATAAATTAAAACGAATAATATTTGTAGATCATGTATCTGACCACCAAGTTTCACTGGTAAATAAAACCGAAGCATCATGTTGGATAACTTCAATTGTTAGCTAGTTTAACTTATTGTTTAGGGACGTGTATTTGTATATATGCATTTTAAATAAGTTTGTTTTTTAAATTGGTTGAATGGTCTTTTTTAAAACTTTTGTCTGACTTCTCGTGATTACTAATTTCATTTTTTTTATGACGTTATGTATTGTGTTGCTCCTGATACCATTTCGAAAGGGAGATTGTTCTAACAGATTACCATTGAGTTTATTTCTTTCCTTACAAAAATCATAATTTAATTTGGCTATTGCTGATGTAATATCATGTTACACATTTTATACAAATATTTAGAAAGTAAAAAAGTAAAAGTTTAACAATAAAGAATATGTGAAAATAATTATAAAAATTAAATAAAAGTAAAGATTGCGGAAATAAAAGAAGACTTAGAGGTCATACCATGAGAACCGCTAAAGTTGGATACGCGTCGATAAAAAGTTGTTACAAACTCATACAAAATAGTTTTATGGTAACAAAAATAGCAAATAAAGTTTTATTAAATTTACGTGAAAAATGGTAGGCTCCATTTTTGAAAGAAAACTTAAAATATGGTAGGCTTCACACTAGAACCTTTTTTCTTTAGACTTTTTTTTTCAGTATATCACGATTGTCTTGTCAAAAATCAAATATCAAAATACCTATTTTTTCTCAAGCATTGTAAAACACTTCAGGAAATGCATTATGGAGTAGATTAAGTCTATACATTATAACTATATACACATGTATGTATATATATATATATATATATATATATATATATATATATATATATATATATATATATATATATATATATATATATATATATATTTAGTTATTTTAGGTGCTCCCAGAAGTCCTTACGGTCTTATCACAGAGCACCGCGGGAAAGCATTAAACAAGAAGTTCACGCCTCCTTCCGTACCAATGTCGCTTATTTGGCTAGAGCTGGCATCGAACCTCGGACCTCTGGGTTCTGAGCCAGAACTCTTACCACTGCGCCACGGCTGCTCAAATATATATATATATATATATATATATTTATATATATATATATATATATATATATATATATATACATATATATATATATATATATATATATAAATATATATATAAATATAAATATATATATATATATATATATATATATTTATATATATATATATATATATATATATATATTTATTATTTCTATACTTTACACGGTATAATATTAATCAATTCTTGACATATTATATATTCTAAGTATATAAATATTATTTTAAACATTTTTAAAATAGACTTCAAATTATTTAAAAGAATAAACATTCAAAAAAGTAATTATCAGAAAATTAACAACAAATCAGATTTTTTCTACTTTGAATAAAAAGGCCAAACATAAATAGTTTTTAACAATTTAAAAATAAATGCAAAATTAACTTTTATAATGTTCTGCTTTTTTATATAATTTCTAATATACAAAAAGGTTCCTGATCTTTTCAATAGTTTTTAGTAAATTTTATAGTTCTTGGTGTTTACTATTATCCTTGATGTGTTGTTTAGCTCTTGGCGCTTTCTGTAGTTATTGGTATTTTCTATAGTTATCGGTTTTTGCGTTTTGACTTTAAAATATTGTAATAAGAAGTTTTGATTTTAACTAAAACTTTTTAATAAGTTTTAAACTAGACGTCAAATTTAAAGTCATATCATTTAAAAGTTAAGAGTTTATATTATTTAAAATAATAAAATTAGAAGTTTAATATATTCCAGTCATTTTGATACAAAGTTTAAAAAGAGTGAGTTTCCAGTTTCGGTTTTATAAAACTTGAAATTAGATTTAGAGTTAAAAAAAAACACAAATACTTTAAAAAAAAAATTTAAGATTGTTTAATTAGTTTAATTTAGTTATTACAGTTTAAATTTTAAGCGAGTTTTGAAAAATGACTGCATGATTCTGATTTTAGGAGTAAAACTTTTTTTCCTTGGTTAATACTGAACAACGCAACCAATAGTTTTCAAAAATAGAAAGTTAACATTAAAAAATAGAATGAAACATCAGAATGCAGAACACTGGTGATCCTTATCCTTTGATGACATATTTCTTTAATACACTGTGGAAAAAATGTGTTTGGTTTTAAACCATTTATTAAAAGTAAATCAAGTTGATTTGAAGAACTAAGAAAGTATCTATAAGAACGACAGATATCATCTAGCTCTCAATAAGAACGACAGATATCATCCAAATATCACTTGCTGCGTAAATGATTGAGCTGTTCAAGAGCGGATCCAGGTTGTAGCAAGTGTAGCAATTGCTACAGTCAGGTCAGTTTTTTTTTTTTTTTTCTTTTTTACATACATTTTTTTTTTCATGCAAAAGAGAACAATAATTTAAAAAAGATATAAAGGTTACAAGTATTCAAAATGCGGCGCTTCAAAAATTTATTCAAAATTGTAGCTGAGCCAAGTTGACTATGTTACGGTAATATTTCATTTGGAAAAATGAAATGATCCACCAAAAAATCAATGTTTTTAACGGGTTTTGTTTCACAAGTCCACAAAATTTTGAAAGAATGTTAAACATTTTGCAGCGTATTAACTTAAATTGAACTGCGAGTTAAAAAAAAATGGCAAATCGACTGTAGCAACTGTAGCAAAAGTAAGTTCGTCATATTTTGAAACAACTCTACCCCAGATATTTTATTATGTACTAAGCCTATTTAACTGCAATCTTTTTATTTACAAGGAGGTCTTACGCAGTGATTAAAGGTCATCAAGCAAGAACCTGTAGCAAAAAATAAAAAAAAGTGTAGCAAATACAGAAATTCTGTTAAACATCAACTCTTCGTTAATAAAACCTTTTTTAAATGAAGTGAATAGCAATCATTATATGAAAAGGTTTTTAGTCTATTATGAAAATGGTAAAATTTTTTTATCTTTATGAAAAATGGTGAAATGTATCTATTGCTGTTCTACGAGTTATTTATCATCGAAGAAGTCAAACGATTTAAAATAGTTTTGAAAATTTTATAGATTTCCCAGAGACAAAGAGTAGAAAACATATTGGATAGAATGTTTACCTAATGCGAGTTTAAAACACTTTATTATATGATCTGATTAACATCAAAACTTCAAAAAAGGTGAAGCCAAAGCAACATTTTGCACAGTTTTCCTCTAAGATAGATTTAGTTTATTCTAAATTTGCTCTAAATTAGTTTATTCAAAACTTTTGATAATTTTGCACAAATGGCTTGATCAGATACATGTGGAAATTTCAATGCTCCATAGGGCTTTATGCTCAAGAAAAATCTGGCGCATGCAACTCCTTTTCACTCAAGGATGCTTCGTTATTTGCCACTTTGCCTCTTTATTTTGACTCTTGAAATTAGATTAAGTTCTTTATCCTAGTTTCTTAGTTCTTCTTAGTGATAAAAGAGCTCTTTTTAAACGACATTTTACATTTTACTTACCGACTTAAACAGAAAAGGCCTAAATGTGTGTATTAAAAACGTAACAAATTGAAGAAACTGTTACTGAGTTTTGATATATTTTCTTTAAAAACAAGCAATTTAAAACTATAAAAAATAAAAAAAGTAAGACACTGATTAAATATTATATGCGCAGTTACATGTTTGTATATAAAGCACAAATATCAACGTAGCTTACCAAATAATACAAGATCTCCTTCAATTAGGCAATAATAGTGTTGGCACAAAATTGAGCTAATTTAAACTTAACTATTTGCTTTGAACACCACACTTATTTATCAGTTTATACCACACTGCAAAATAGCTAAGGAATATTTTACAACTCTGCAGCAGCTTCTTGAAAGCATAACGCTATACAATATTCTGGAAAGTTCCTAACAATATTCTCGGGGCAGTACCGCAAGGTCTTTTTGTAGGGTTCGTTTTTGTAAAAAAAAGAAATTTAGAGTAAAAAATAAATACTTTGCTAGTCTTTTATAACCAAACTTGCGTGAAACAAAGACCACTTTGTACAAAAAAAGGGGTCGATTACCACCAGAGGACGAGCCTCTATAATAATATGTAGTATTTAAATTATTTTACGTTAGTTTAATGATGTATATTATATATAAACATTATTAAAACAAATAAATACTACGCAAAAATGGTCTATATTTAATTTCAATTTGGTTTGCGCGTGACCTTTTTCATTACTTTATTGGATTATTGGTCATTTTAGTCAATAATAGGCAAAAGTTCATTCACTCCTGTTACAGGAAATGAATTTTATAAATAAAAGTTTAAAAGTTATCACCCTAATATAACACACATTCAACATAACAAATTTATCAAGACAATAAACCCTTGGAAATAAAATTAACTATATATCTATAAACGGATTTTGAAGTTATTTTTTTAAAATAGATTTAAAAAAAGAAAACTTAACATCAAATAATGAATTACTCAAATGAATCTAAAAGAGCATGGTGTGCTGATAAAGATGTAGCCTGTAAAAATAATCTAGACAGAAATATCATTTAAAGTATTCTTAAATTTAATAATAACTGTTTTATAAATGAACTCTTAGTAGCAAAAACGCTTAATCAACTAACTTTCTTAAACAATAAAATATTTTCTAATTCAACTTTGATGAATATTTTAATTTTATTAAAAATAACATTATACTTTTGTGACAAATTTACCTTCTTAATTAGTGAAAACATAGAACCAAATAATACAACTTATAACTAGTAAAATGATAGAACTAAACAATATCACTTTTGAACCTTCTATATATAAAAGATCAATGAAAGCTTAATACAACAGTTCAAAATATACTGAAAAACAATGTAGACTGCAATCTAATATTATAATCAGATAATGCAAACAACGTCGATAAACTATTTTCATGTCAGTTGTGTAAACATTATCAAAAATAAATAAAACACTTTTAACTCGCTTTATGAAATTAGACAAAACTTATAAAATTAAATAACTTTCAAAAGTTATAAAGACTTGATCGAGAAATAAAGACAGTTCTCAAATTATTTTATTATTCAAATTGTTTTGAATAATAAAAATATTTATTATATATAAAAAAAAAAAAAAAGGAAAAAATAATCAGTAATCAATACATTAAAAAACATGTAATACAAACAAAGTGTTATTTGATACTGATAATTTTTAAAAAAAGTAACATATCACATCTGAACGTGCTGAAAAAACATTTTGCTTGTAAAATATTTTTCATCAAATATTTCTCAAGGAACATTTTTTATCATAGCGGATACATGATAACTTTTCCTTCATGTTGTTGAAAGTCCCATTTTACATAAATTTCATAATGGCATAATAAACAATTTGTTTGGATGTCGGATTAGATTTTTTGTAATTCAACTGATTAAACTTTTATTTGATATAATTCATCAAGGTGTTTTTATGGTTTTTACCAACCCCCTTGTTTGATTAGGTTTTTATTTAACAACTATAAAGTATATATTTTTTAACACTCAAGACGTAATAACTTCAAGTCGTTTGAAGTAACATTTTACATTCGTTTTATCATCTGATATTTAACACCACAGGGTATGCTCGTGGGTTCATTTTGCTGACCATCAATACTTTAGACATGTTGTTTTTGATTTGCTAAGTAGCTATAAAACTATTGTAAAATTTTATTGTTTAAACCATAATGTTTAGTTTTTTGGATTTAATTGGATTATAAGGTGATGATTGACCGTATCACGAACCTTTCATAGGTCAACAAAAGTATCTTGTGTATATTGAGATTTTTAAAAAGATTTAGCAATATGTATAAAGTGAATATTGGCATCTTCAATTGAACTCCTTTTTCTGAAACCATACTGGTAGCTATGAAGTTAGTTATTGTAATTAATTTATTTGTATACCCTGTTGAAGATAACTCTTTCTAAAATTTTATAAGATTTGAAAGAACAGAGATGAAACGATAGTTACTGATATTGGATCTGTCGCCTTCTATATGAATACGGGTAACTCTAGCAAGTTTTAAACGAAAATAACAACGCGAAAAATAAAATAAACTTGACATAATCTTAAAAGTTAAACTTAAGTTAATATATTATTATACTATTTTATCATGATACATCATATTAAAATTTTTGAAACTAAGTGGCAAAAATTATACTTCTTTTTGACTTATCTCATCAAACTTTTTCGACCTAATACATCAAACTTTGTCAACCAATTTCATCAACCTTTCTTGATTCATCTTGTCAAACATTTTTGAGTGATCTCATCAAACTTTCATTTTGCGATTAAGGTTTTTTTAAATTTAAGTCTCCTTTATTTGGAATTTATTTATTTTTCAATCGCTTATTTTTATATAAAGGCCTTTTTGATTCTCTGTTTATGTTATATCAATAAATAATTAATACAAATTAACTATTATCAAAGCAGTAGTTTGCTATAAAGAACTTTTTTCAAATTTCTTATCAAAAAATAATAAAAGCATTTTTAAAACCTTATCACCACTTATAAAATAAAACTTTTGTTTTAATATGTAGGTCGTGTTTTGTTTCAGTGATGATTTTTTTTTTGACGCTTTGTTTGTTTTCATTTTATTGGATAGAGCGGGGCTTTTCGAGACAGTGGAGAATAACGGGACAGTAATGCCAGAAGTATTATCTTAACTAAGAGTTATTTTTTAGCTAAGAGTTATCTTAGCAAAGAATTATTATTTTTGAATGCAACATTTTAAGTTATTGTACTTCATTATTGTAAAAAAAATATTTATAGAAATTGATTTCCGAGAACCGTCCATATTTTGTGTTTATTGTGATTATTATTATTAAAAAATTTTCAACATACAATGTCCAATAAATCTAGTAAATGTCCGATAAATCTAATTTTAACAATAATGCAAATTCTAGAAATATTTAAAAAATTAGTCAAACATTCTGGCAGTAAGTTTAAACAAAATAAATTTGAAAACTTGATTTTCTCGGAAAAATAATAAATGGATATTTGGCCTCTTAGTTCTCGGCTAACGAATTATTAAAATGCATAATTATTAATTATCAAATTTTGCATAAAATTTCATATTTGCATTTTTTGCATAGAATTATCAATTTGCATAGAATTATCAAAGTTTGCATAAAACTACATATGCGTCTTTTCTTAAGCAACACAACGACGAAAAGTTTATCTTGAATTAATGCTATTTTTATTTTTATATACAAAAGTTATAATTTTCATCTTCAATTCAAGATATCTTATATAAAATATCTTGAATTGAAATTTTTAAACAGTATTAATTTCAGTAAAATAACTTTTATGGGGCATATCGGGACAACAAGTTATTTATATAATTGACTATATTACTACCATTTAGTAATACTGTTTACAGTTTGATGAGTTTTTTTTAAACTAAAATACTATATTTTTTATTTAGAAAAGCATTATTATTATTATGTTCCAAGAAATTTTTGTTTTTACGACTTAACTTTTGTTATTAATAGTTTTTGATGTAAACAACAATGATAATTAAGTAGTTTCAGTTTCAGCTGTGAGTAAGAAAGAACTCAAATTTAGAAAAAATGCCAATACAAATGGCATATTTAAATTTGCTCTGCTTCAGCATATTGCTATAAAGCCAGCGCATTAAAAATTTTGCCAAATAGTTTTTCATTTTAAGATTAATAATCATTAGTGTAAATAATGTGATGCATATTATTCTTTGTTTAGTTTTAAGTTTAGTAGTAGTTACTTTAATTTAATAGTATATACTAGAATTTTCCGAGTTAATGTGGGGAACTTTTTATTTAATTTCTAAACTCTGTTTGCAGGTATGTATTATATAATATAATAAATGAAAAAAAACCTATATTTTTTGGTATAGTTTTTTCATTTTAAATTAAAAATTATCAGGTTTAGATGTACCATTTAATGACGCATTTTTCATAATTTTTAAGGTAGACCTGGGCACGTCGGCCCTTGCTTTTATATATTTTTTAAGCTTTTCAAATTTTGTTAATTTTGTTTATGGATAAAGGTTTACAAGACACTAGACTAATAATATATATCATTATTATAATACATAATCGGATTTTAATTCACTTAAAAATTTTCTTTTCAGGTTATTTCTAATGGGTTATCATGCCCCAATATTGGGGTTAAGTTGGCCTAGGAAATACAACTTTAAAAAATTTTACTTTTATTTTAGTTTTACCTTAACTTTACTAAATTCTGTTGTTTTTTTTTTCATTATTTTGTATTTTATTTTTTTGATTAAAACACTACATAACTGAAATTTGAAGTACCAGGGCCTTTTTAGTATATTCTTTTTAAATTAAAAGGTTTGAAAACCTTTTTAAAATTAGAAGGTTTGAAAACCGAAATCTTTAACTAAAGTTGTTTTAAATTTTAATTATTTATTTTAAAATAGATTTCAATTACTTAACCTTTAATTAAACAAATTTAACTCTTATTACTTATCCCAATTTTGTTATTTGCTTTCAAAACGTTTCAAATATTCTATTTTTTGGACGGAAATGTGAGTTACTACCAACTTTCACCTAAACAACCAGTTTAGTCATTAATTAAACTCGAAATGGCCAACATAACTTTATGGCTTTATCCTGCCCCGGTCTACCCTATATGACCTAGCTATATAAAGATATGCTAAATTGAAGTATACTTACTGCTGTTACACGTTAATAACTACAAATTCTAAAAACAAAACAATAGTACGCTAACAACTTTTGAGTAAACGTTTTTTAAAGTTGAAAAATTAAACGACAACATAAATAAAAAATATGATACATAAATAAATGCTGGAAAACTTAAAACCTCGTTTTGAGTAATTTATTCTCAAAACGAGGTTTTAAGTTTTCCATTTAAGTTTTAAGGATTGCATTCATATTATCAGATTTTTGGTGAAATATAAAAAAAAACAAAAAGTTTAATAATAAAACATAAAGATTTGTTTTAGAAACGCTTGTTATGGTGCAGATCGCAACCAAAACTAACAAATATTTTGTTTCAGTGTTGATTCCCAGAGCGACGAATCTTGCAAATCTTATAAAGATCTGTAAGATCTTTCTTATCTTAAATAAATTAGTAAGAACTTATTAGTATCTTAATTAGTTTTGTCAGAAATATTTCTCTGAATAACTTGTTAAGATCTTATTAAAATCTTATTAAGAAAAAAAATGAAGGAAAAAACCACAAATCTTATAAAGATCTTAAAATAACTTGTTAAGATCTTAATAAGATATAAATGCAAGAAAAAACTACAAATCTTATAAAGATCTTACTAAAATTTTGCGAAGATTTTTATAAGTTAAATTCAAATTACATTTTCCAAAAAATCTCTTTCGGTCGTCGGGTTTTTAAAAATTAAAAAATTTTGCGTCAATTTTTTAAGTGTTGTCGGATATGAACCAAAAGAGAGTTTTATTTATTTTTTCTGCCTGAGTTTGTTTTTACTTTTTTTGCAAATAATATATCTTGTCTAAGATTATATCTACCTTTTCAAAAAAGAAAACGCTGTATATATATATATATATATATATATATATATATATATATATATATATATATATATATATATATATGTATACATATACATGTATATATATATATATATGTATATATATATATGTATATGTATATATATATATATGTATATGTATTTATATATATGTATATATATATATATGTATATATATATATATATGTATATATATATATATATATACATATATTTATATATATATATATATATATATATATATATGTATATATATATATACATATATATATATATATATATATATATATATATATATATATTTATATATATATATATATATATTATTCAAAAAAGAAAATACTGCATTTCATTTAACGTACTAACTATTTCCCAGCCAGCATGTCATACTGGGCCCCACATGGGCTTTCCCAAGTAGGCCCTACGTGAGCTTTTTAAAAGGGTCCTAAATGGGCCCCATGTGGGCTAGCCCTTGAATACAAAATATAGTTACAAAATTTTGAGCGCTTAAACGCTTGCTTTTATAAATGCTTCGAAGCGAAAAAAGGCTGACGATCGTACCTTTTTAACCTTTCTTGCAAATTTTGTACATGCGCAAGAGCAATTTTTCTGTAAGTTACTTATTTATAGTATTATTTATAAAAAAAAATGTTTTCATTATAAAATTTAGTTTATAAATATTGGTACGTGGTACTTTGCTACACAATTATAATATAACTGAAAAGTTCTGTATATTTTAAATTTTCATTTTTGTCCTTTGGTATTTTAAATAAGCTATTTATTTATATTATTTCATTACGTTTTGTAAATTTTTTTTTTTAAATGATAATAGATGTATTAATCGTTATATACAGGTATATATTAAGATGTTTCAAATAGTCTGACAGACTAATTGAACTATCCTGATATTCCCCTGGATACCATAATCAACTGACTGTAAATATTCAACGGATCATAGACTGCCTGTTGATTATCATTATAAAGCTTTCTTTATTTGTTAATTTTATTTATCTTTTTTTATATTTTCCTATGCTTCATGTACTGTTGTATTGTTTTAATGCTATAAGCTGGTAATATTTAAGACAGTTGCTGTTCATATCAAAATTTAAACTTCACTTTAAAGTTGCTTGCATTTGAGTTCATTAAAATAAAAAAGTATAAATATACAAGATAGATATAAATTATATTTAACTTATTTTGTTTTTGGTTTAAAAATTGTTATGACATTGGCTATACGAGTTGTATTTTTGTGCACACACTATGAGTATTTAGTGTACAGTTAATTGCAAATAACTAGTTCCAGCCTGCTATAGTCTTTGCTGCATTTTGCTGCAAATTGCTGCATACAACCTCTATGATTCCCCTGAGTGCCCTGTATTACAGGGCACTCAGGGGAATCTTTTTTAAAGTTTAGAAGATAGAGGGAATACCTAAAATTCAGGACATTTTAAAAAAAAAAACTTTGAAATCAGGGAAAAATTAGGGAATATTATTTAATTTTATATTTTAAACCGAAAGATTTATTTTAAATACTTTTTTTGTCTGATAGATTTCTTTTCTAATTTCCTTTTCAGTCCTAAACCAGTGGTTTTACTGCATTCGTAATATGCATCATCTTATATAGAATGTTGATAATTGCATAATGACCACAGATAAAAAAATTCTATTTAATTGCATCAAAAAAATTTATTAAATTTAAGCATTTTATGTATTTTTTTTGGGAAAATTATTGATTTGGGAAAATTAAAAAACTTTAATATTTTATTTTATTAGATATCACAATGGCGTTCAGTATTCGAACTATACAAAGGAAAGCTAAAAGAGCGTTTGATTCGGTAATGTTGAATCTCAACGACACAACTAATAGTAAGGATTCAGCCAATTTTCAAGAACAAGCAACATTGCCTACTATGGAAATGCAATTGCCTGAAATTGCAAATACTATTATTGAGAAATTCGATTAAGAAATACATGGATACTGTACCTGATTTACAAATAAATGGTGACTGCTGCATTCCACATGATTACGAAAATGAATTAAATGAAAGCTCTGACTCAGATAGTGAGGCAAGTGAGTGTGAAAATGATTTATATGAATATAGTTAGTTTGACATTAACAGTAGCTTACGTGACTGGGCTACTTCATTCAACATTTCTCATGCAGCTGTAACATCACTACTTCATATTTTGTGGCAAGCCGGTTTATCAGTACCAAAGGATTCCAGAACTCTGTCAAAAACACCTAAAAGTACACAGATTAGGCAGATTCCTGGCGGACACTATTACCATTTTGGTATTGAAAATGGAGTAGTCACATCTTTAAGAAAAAAAATCAATGTCACTCATTTTGAAATCAAGAAATTGTCTCTTAATATAAATATTGATGGTTTGCCGCTATTTCGCAGCTCACGTATGCAATTATGGCCAATATTAGGCAGTATTGTTGAATTACTAAAAGCAGATGTTTTTATCATTGGCTTATATGCTGGATCATCAAAGCCTTTTTGTATCAACACATTTTGAAATGATTTTATCATTGAAATGAAACATTTATTTCAAAATGGTGTGAGATATTTAGATCAAGTGTATCTTATTGGGGTAAATGCAATTATTTGTGATGCACCAGCACGATCATATTTAAAGTGTATAAAGGGGCATGGAGGTTATAATTCATGTGAGCGTTGTGCAGAGGAAGGCACTTACTTGGACCATAAAATGATCTATCCAAATTTGCATGCTTCTCTTAGAACCGATAATGACTTTGTTAAGCAAAAAGATGAGGACCACCATTTACCCAATGCACGGTCACCATTGCTAGAACTTAATATTGGTTTAGTTTCTAAATTTCCACTTGACTATATGCACCTTACTTGTTTAGGCATAGTTAGGAGAATTATTAGCCTCTGGGCGAAAGGGAATTTGCATTATAGGTTGCCATCAAGGATACTACAGAATATATCTGAAAACTTAATTATGTTGAGGAGCCACATGCCTCGTGAATTTGCCAGGCGACCACGATCAATTCTGGAATACAAACAGTGGAAAGCAACTGAGCTGCGTCAATTTATGTTATATTTGGGAGCAGTTGTTCTTCGTGATGCTATTCCCATTAATATATACCGTAACTTTCTAACATTTTCTGTTGCAATGATATGTTTACTTCGACCTGAATATGCAAACAGTTTGCAGTACTGTGACTATGCAGAGAAATTGTTGCTCCTGTTTGTTAACGAATTTGAAATTATATATGGTACAAACCAGCTCATATATAATGTACACTCTGTCATTCATTTGCCACAAGATTGTAGAAACTTTGGAGCACTAGATAGAATATCATCATTTCCCTTTGAAAATTTTTTGGATCAAATAAAAAAAATGGTGAGAAGGCCTCAGAATCCAATTGCTCAAATAATGAGACGTTATTATGAAAAAGACTGTATTTTCTTGGATGCAGAAAATACTAGCACTGTTCAACAAAATATGCGTTCAAAAGAACACTATACTGGTCCTGTACCATAAAATTTCTCTCAAGAAAGTTTTCAACAATATAAACATTTGAAAACAGATCATATTTTTATTTCATCAACAGTTGCCAACAATTGCTTTGAAATTCTAGGGAAGCTATCAATTGTCAGAAATATATTGCAAACATCAAAAAATGATACATTCATTATTTACAACAAATTCATTCATTTGGAACCATTTTTTATTTATCCATTAGATTCTACTCATTTAGAAATATTTTTAGCTGCTCATTTATCCACAGATCTAAAGTTTGTACTGTCTGAGAAGATTGGAAAAAAGTTTGTTATTATGCCTTTTGGTGATAACTTTGTTCTTATGCCTTTGTTGCATCAAGAATAAATTTAGTAAGTCAATATGACTAATAATTCTTATGATAAATAATTCTTGTAGACCAAAAAATTTGTGTTTAATGGCTCTTTAACATAGCTGAATGCATATAAAAAATCTGGCAATGTTTTTTTATTCTTGCAAAGTTCTTTGTAAAATTTATTACATTTTAGAACGTCCTTAATTCAATTAAGTGGCGTAATATTATATAAATCCTCAAAATTTATAATATTCCTAAATAAATTATATAAATTAGTTAAAAAATATCATGTATTTTAATGTAATATCATTGCTGATATAGTATTAATTTTTCTAACTGTGGAATCAGATTTAGGATTTAAACCATGGATATTATTACAACATATTTAATTAAATATTTATTTATTATATTTATATTTATTATAATAAATCTAGTATTTAATAATTATATCCATTAAATATTACTATATTTCAAATATAGGAAATGACAATTATTTAAATATAGTATCATTTCCTCACTTCCTAATTTGTATTTGCAGCAACATGTCATTTAAGTTTGCTATTGTCGAATTTATAAGTAATCATAGAGTAGCCACTATCCCAGTATCATGGTTTGTTTCAGAAGAGGAAGAAGAGTGCTTCTTTTCTTTTAAAGTAAGCAGAAATACAATTAAAAAGCTTGTTAGTGATCAATGTGAGTCATTAGTAACTTGGCCAAAGTTTTTTGTTAGAGTTCTGGGAAGAGCAGGTACAATATAATGTTTTTGTAGGCATAATTTATATTCACACAATAATTTTTTGATACAAATGATGCAAAGAAATTAAAAAAAATGTTGAGCATGAATTAATATCAATTTTTAGCTGTATATTTTAGCAACTTATGAAAAGGCTGAAGAAAAGGTGACAAAAGCCTTGAGTCAATCAGACATTGGCACAACTGACCAAGATGCTCCAGTGCGCAAACAAACCTCAAAGAGGAGTAAACATGGGTAAGAAAACCTTGTTGTTTCCTTATTATTACATACAATCCGTAATTAAATTTCGATTTAATAGATAATTTTCAAACAATGTAACTCATTTGTAATGTATATATATATATATGTAACTCATTTGTACATAAAGTATGTAACTCATATTTCAATCATTTTATTAAATTAATATTCAGTTATAGTCAGGTCAGGTTATCCTTACGTAAAGTAAGGTTGTTCTGCTATTAGTAACATGTAATCCAGTACAACCTGCTTTATGTTAATGCCATGAAGGTCATCCTGTTGTAAAACATTGCTTCTACTCTTTTATAATGGCATTTATATGTCACTATGAAAAACCATCCAAACCACCTAAGTGTTTAAAAATGGATATAAAACTTACCCAAACAAAAAACAAAATTAAATACTAATACCAGTTTCCGTTGGATGGCCTATTTCTCGACTATATATAATAATTTTACACTTTCAGGCGTTTCATTACTTCAAAGCGAATTTCTTCAGGTTCTGATACTGACAATGAAGAATATCCTAGAAAAAAGTCAAATTTGCTGCAACCTCCCAGTCCACCTCCAAGAATAAATTCTAATGTTCAATATAATCCTTCCAGTTCTACATCTGTTCAATCATTACAAATCACTCCTTGTCAACCGCCTTGTACAACAAATTCTCCTGTTGGTTTTTCTGTTGGACACGTTTCACCAGCCATCTGCAGTACGCCTACTACTAGCTCAACCAGTCAGCATATACCATTGACTGCTCATGAAACAGCTATTGTTTCTGTAGCTGAAGTTGTTCCTGATATTGGCCAAGATATCCAAGGTTAGTATAACCTTAGATGTATTGTAAAGCCTAATTTAATTAAGTTTCTTGGCTGTAGTCTTTACTAAATTATCTATTAATTTTATTTCTGCATATTTTATAATGTATTCAATTAAATAAATGTAAAACAGCTGATCTGTGCACCTTGCTTACTGATGTGCCGAGCTCTTCGTCATTATCAGCAATGAATTTTCATTCAGGAGGTTAGCGTATTTTATATTATTTATAGTATACGATTACGTTCATGCCAAAATAAACTTAATAAATTATTGTTATTATACAAATTTTTGCACACACAACTTTCATCAATTTTGTCAAAGGGAAGCAAGATTTAATGCAAATAGTTCCTGCTGCAGTAACTGCATAATTGTTATGTATATGACACTGATTTTGCTTACAATTTTTGTTGACGATAACACCTTAGAGTTTGCTTATACAATTTTTAACTATATCAGAATTAGTAGCGTGTAGCGTTAACAGCAGTAATCAGTTTTTTAAAATGCTCAGTTATTCTGTTTTATAGGCTCAAATTTGAGACCTTATCTCGAAGCAATTTTAAAAACTGTTCAGGAAATAAAAGTCACCCAAACTATTCATGGAAATATTTTAAATGCTTTAGTGCAACAAAAAAATGTGGTAAGCCAAGCGTCACAACTTTCCCGTGGCAATATTCCTAAAAAAGAACTCCATGACTTCCAGCTATTAAACGATAAGCTCAAAACAAACTACAACATTTCTAAAGCTCTGGTTAGAGAACAGTTTATATTTAAATTACATTATATAATTTAAGCAGTTTTTATGAAAGAAGTGCTATTTGTGTGTTTTTGAAAGAATTGTAAACTTTATTACCAAAGTAGATCTAGTTAAACAATTTGTACAATTAAATGCTTTTAATAAATAGAACTCTACAAAGCAATCAAACAATTTTGTTTAATTAATTAGAAAGACCTAGTATGAAATACATTTTTATTTATAAATTTTAGTAAATGTTAAAATGCATAGTAACTTTGAATATAGGTTTCTCATTTGAGCAGTCTTGGAGGACGGAAAGTTTTTGAAGCAGTAGCAAGGATGATGAGAGCAGTGATGCCAGATAACATAGCTCTTTAATTTAATTATAGTGGAACCAACAATAAAAAAGGAATAAAGGGAACTGAATTTTTCAATATATTGTGCAGTACGTATAAAATTGTATTTTGTATTTGTTATTGTTTATTATTGTAACAATATTTTTTATAGCCCAAATAGGTTTTTACCCCAAATAATTTCTTAGTTATGAAAATTAAAGATGCAAATATATTTGCATCATAGTAGTACTGTAGACTACTATAAGATTAGTCTACATTTAATTAATGATACTATTTCAAGTGTTTTGTGTTGTTGTGTTGAATTTTTTTATTTAATAATAAATAATAATATTGCATCACTATAATATGAGGTGATAAGTCTATGACCTAGATTTTTTCTCTTTTGTAATTTTATATCAAGGAAATAGCAAGTGTTTTAGTAACTATAACCTTTTTTAGGTGCTGTTCAGCAAAATGTGCTAACTTCAAGTGCAACTGTGAAAGATATAGAGATAGCTATGGGCAAATGGTTAACTGGGGCGCGAGATCGGGGTGGCAAACGAGCGGAAAGAGCCAAAAGAACAAATGAAACGAGGCTACGTCAACAGGGAGAGACAACCTGAAAGCAGGGAGTGATCAAAATATAAATTTATGTATCAATCCAAATTTGTTGCCTGCTATGTACATTTTTTTGCTATCTTATTACTTGATGTACATATCTCTTTTTTTGAATATTTCTATATATGGTGTTTCTTGTTAAGTTTAAGAACATTTCTATATACATTATATACTTGAATTTAATTTGTTTTTGTTATAAACAAATTCCTGGTAATAATGCAACATTTTGTGATATTTAGATCAACGGTATATACATTTTTGCAATTTTTTGTTTGACTTAACTCGAATATTTTATGCATTTTTAGAACAATTATTGCTTCACTTGTATAATATGCATTTTCCAATTTTGTTCGAGGTGTTTATAATGTTGTATTTTACTTAGTGTTCATAATAATTATATTGGCAGTATAATTTAATTATGCAAAATGTAAAGGTTCTTTAAAATATGTTAAAGATACGACCTGCAAAATTGATCACTTATTTTTGTGTTTCGGTGTTGCAGTATGTTTTTCGGGCGCCTAAAAAGTAATCCGACCTATTAAAATTGTAGCCTAATCTAGTACTAGATTAGGCTACAATTTTCACAGGTACACGTGTAAACGCGTAGCAGCGTATTTTTTCTGTTCCTTAAAATGTTGAAATTTTATAATTGGTTTTTGAATAGTTTTAATATAATTTGAATACGTCCTGCATAATTAATCTAAATCACATTGCAAAAAATAAATCCTGGTAAAATTATAAATTAATTTTAATTGATTTTAGATAATCTAAAACTTAAATAACACTTAAGTGTTGCTTAAGTTGTTGTTTTTTTCACTGCTTTAAAACAATTAAAAAACAAACCTAGGATTCTGTCGCTGGGCGTGAATTGGGGCCCAAGCGGGCAGCTCAATGGGCGTGCCAACTGGGGCCCCAATTCACGCCCAGCGACAATTTTCCTTGGGCGGGATGTGGGCAACCCATATGGGCCCCATAGAGCTGCCCACTTGGGCCCCATGTGGGGCCTAATTGGACATGCTGGCTGGGTTATTCTAATCAATAATCAATATCTTTCTATTTTAATTTATATATATATATATATATATATATATATATATATATATATATATATATATATATATATATATATATATATATATATATATATATATATATATATATATATATATATATATATATATATATATATATATATTAAAGCATTAGCCTATAATTTTAAATTCTTGTAATAATATTATGTAATTAGTTCAATATATATGTAGAAACAAATAATGACAAGCAGGTGCAACAAGCCACTAATAGTTTAAAGGAATAATTTGAACAACACCAACAGTTCTACTTAAACTACTTATTATGGAATGTAAAGTAAGATAAGTAGGATACTTTATGTTTTCCACAAATCTAACCAGTTTTTGATAATTTGACAGTAAGAAAGTTGTAAATTTTTTTTAAATACTTAAAAATGTCCTAATGTAATATAGTAGCTTGTCTAATATAATGCAATTTTCAGTTAATTTTAATATGTTTTCAGAATATGACGAACATGATGAACACAGAACAAAAACCTGTTAATGGTTGCGAAAACAAAAATTCAAAGATGTTACCTGTGGCAAAACTATTTAATTATGGCAAATCTTGCGGATGAGTAAGCAAAAGCAAGCTCTTTAATAAAAGTGTAAGATTTAAAATGTTTAATTGTAATATGTCAGAATAATATATAGTATATGCGTTGCTAATTATAATATTATAAAGACAATGGTAAAAATTTATTTATTTTATTGAATTTTAGTTGTTTAAGGAAAAGTACATACCCCAATAATTTCTCATTCCGTAACAGCTGTGAAATCAATTTAAAATAATTAGTTTCAATTTTTTTTTAAATTATGTAATATTTCATTTTCAGAATATGCATAAAGATTATGCGGAAGTTATTACAAGGTGTCGGCCAGATCAAGGCAATCAGGCAATTCAGGTTTCTGCAAAAAAATCGGGGAAATCAGGTTGAATTTTGAAAAACTCAGGGATGTGGCAAACTTACATGACGTATGTCAGTCTTATATCATACGCATAATGTAAAATTTATTCAGCAGAATTTTGTTATGGCCTTCTATTGATAATTTGAATGTTGCTTGTAATTATATTTATATATATATATATTTGCACAAAAGCATTTTTTCGAAAGAATTTAAGTTGATTTTCTCTGAAGTTGAGCTGTCGTAACTTTAAATTAAGTCAGCAAAAACAGGTCAGAAATCAGGGAAAAGTTAGGGAAATCCATCTTATATTAATTGGCAGACACCCTGTATTATATTTAATTTGTTTTCTTAAGGGAAACAACATCTTCCATACCCTGGAACACTGGGAATTGAATATATATAGTTGTAAGTTAATAAATATTGTATTTATTTGAAGACTACAGGACAAAACCCACATTAGTTCATGCTTTTAATTTCAAAAAAAAATAGCATTTTGTATCTGAGGAATTTGGTCTAATATATGTTATATATGACCTTTAGTTGATTTCTATACATAATCATATTCAAACATCTCAGTTATGTATAATAGTTTTTTTTGTGTAATGTCAGAAGTAATAATTAAACACCAGTGCACAGTGAAAAGGATGTATATCCACAAACTAGTGCCACTGGGTGCACAAATATGTGAAACTGTTGTTTTTACTGTATAGTCTTCAACAGTGCTAAACAGTCTTGCTCTTTAGTGTTATTCTTAGTCTTGAGTAATAACTTTTTTTATTTATTTTTTTAAATTAACTTTAAAATTGATAACAGTTAATTAAAAATAATAATTTTTCTTCTTTAAACTATAGATTCAGGAGGGTGTTGATCTATTCATCATTGTTGGAAACGAATTGTCATAAAAACACTATTAAATTGGCATAAAATCTCTTGGTGCAGAAAAATTAAAAATTGACTAAGTCGATCCAAAGATAAATTATACTGGTAAAAACACTAGAAAAAGCTACCCTAAACAAGTTTGTGTAGACGCTACGCAATTGTAAAACACTTTAGTGAACATACACAATTGTAAAACGCTTTAGTGAACTGGCTTTTGACACAGCTGTAAACAATATCAATGAGATGGAACTTGATTTAAAACAGAAGTATTTAAACAGTTAAACTGCGCGCAGTTTTATATTGCATAGTTTTATCATTTATAGAGAGATTGACTCTCATTATTTGTGTTTTGTTATTTGTGTTTTGATTTGTAAACACTTGATAAAAAGTTCAGTATATAATGTTTTTTATGAGTATTAATATATTTCATTGGTAATACCTTTTTTTCAAAGTTTAAAAATACAATTTTCTCATTTAAAGTGTCTATGCAGTGTGGAATAGTCTTGCATCAGTGATTTGTTGTATTATATTTTATATGTATTACATATACTGTTAACATGAGCATGTTGTATTTATAAGGTATTTATGTATTGTTATTTATTGTAATTATAAATTTGTTTTGAGAAAAAAGTTATTTAAAGTACTTAATTGTTTTATTAATTAATTTATTAGTTTTCTACGCGAAAATATAAGTGGAATTTAGTAGCATCGGAATAAATACAAAATAATCTTATAAGATCTTACAAATCTTACTAAGAATTCTTCCTATAACTTGGAAATTTTACTAAGAAATTAAGAATAATCTTACTAATCTTATTAAGATCTTTCATTTCATCCAAATCTTCCTAAGAAATTGCACGAAAACTTACAAATCTTAATAAGATCTTATTAGTTTTTTTGCACGTCTTGCTAGTCTTACTAATCTAACTAAAATTCTTATTAGGAAATCTTATTAGGATTTGCAAGATTCTTCGCGCTGGATTTTAACCAAGACAAAAATATATTTTGTTTTCGTGTAAATTATAATTTGGTGTAAAGACAAAAAGATATTTAACTTTTATGGCATAAATAATATTCATAATAACATAGTATTATTTATGAATAAATATAAAGAATAAAATAAGAATATATATATTCAAAAAATAAGAAAATACCTTTAAATTATTCCAATTTCAAGAAAATATCCAATTTTTTTTTTAATAACTTGACAAAGAGATGTCAAGTTATTAAAAGAAATATATTAGAATAATAAGGTAAAACTATCGATATAATCTGCACAATAATAATATAAACTTGAATGTTATTTTTTTAAATTAAATCAATATTTATATTATATTTAGGATATATTTTGGTTTTATATCAGTTTAATATCAGATTGTTTTACTTCTGAAATTTTACTAAAAAAGTTATACATTAATACAAACATGCATTTTTATGTAACGCTACTGATTCTTCGACTGTTTACAAGAAGTAAAAGATTTCTATAACCAATTTAGTTGTGTTGCAAAATCCTGCAATGAATCATAAACAATGTTATTTTACAGAAAATACGATGTTTAGAATAATTATTAGCCTCATAAACTAAATTAAGCTTGACTTAAAAACAATGTTGATGAACGTAGTAATAATATCATACAATAACACGTTTACCATTACATTTGAATTTAAGTAAATCATTTCTTATAAATAAATCAGTCTAAATGTCTAAAAAATAAAAAATAAAATAAAATTTAGTCTTTTTCAAAAAATTGTTGAACTACGTGAAGAATGTACTCACAAGTTGTCAAAATTAAGAGCTGTAAAATATTAGAGTACTAACAGTGTCATGATGCGCATGAATGGTGTCTCTGTACTTTTGGCGATACAGTTGGAGCCCTTTACCACAGCTTTGGGGTTTATTAACAGTATTGAGGCAATTGCTTAGACTATTAAAGAGTATACTAAGTAAGATATGTGCTTTGAGTCAAGCACTTTCATAAGTTTAAAAATGACTGAAGTACTAAACACCATAAAACTCAAATAGCCATCGTCATCACCAAATTCTCTAAATTCTTCATTCACTAATATTTGTGGTCTTCAAATTAATTTTTCATATTTTGAGTCTTATATCTTGCAAAGTTCATATGTTAATGCTATGAAAGTTCACCAGACCTACTTGCTCTTTGCAAGACTAACTTGAGTTCCGGTTTTATCTCTTGTGATCTAAGTGTCAATGCTTATCTTCATTTAATTTGTAAAGATTCCAATGGCCAGATTCTTTCCTGCGCATTTACATTTGTTAGAACTCACCCATATGCCGGAAACTTGGTTTAATTCCTCAGACTATTCTTTTATGTGCTTTCGTTTAGCACCACTTCACTCTATTGCCTTTTTCTTTCATCTTTCTCATTCTGTTTCATCTCAAGATTGCACTCTTTTTGATGTTAAATCTGATCAAATTGACCAAGCATTTCTCTTTATCTTCAGCCATTATTGTTTTTGTTGATGACTTTAATGGTAATCACATGGAATGGCTTGGCTCTAGTGTTAGTAACTCTGCAAATATTAAGGCACACAGTTTTTGTTTTTCTCAATCTATAACTCAAATAGTTTTTATTAAGAATCATTTTTCTTTTAGTTTTCAAAATCTTTTTTAGTTTTCAAAATCTCACTTTTCTTCATCATCAGAATCCATCTATCATGTTACCTCTTACAACTGCCTTAAAGCTGACTGGGAATCTTTCGTGATTTTTTGCGTAATGGCGCTTGAATAGAAATCTTTCGTCTTCCTGCTGACAAATAAGCTTTTTACTTAACTTCTTGGATTTATTTTGGCATGGTGTTTTTTATTCTGCCTCAAAGATCCTAATTCAAGCCTCACTCTTCTAGATGGTTTTCCTTGCATTGTGCTGCTGCAATTTTTAATTGAAACCATTATTTTCACATAAATTAGCAGAATAAGAAATCACATCATCACAAGAAAACAGACGGCTGTATACTGTTGCTAGAAACCAGTGTAGAAAGATTTTGTCTAACGATAAAGCCAGCTATTCTCAGGTTACAAAATCTCGTATATCGTCTCAAAAATTAGGCTCTCGTGACTTCTTTAACAGAATCTTTAACAGTGTTCATAATGGATAGAATATTTAACAGTATCTATAATGATAAAAAAGCTGTTATTCCACCTCTGTTGCATGGCTAAGATTTTGTCATCTCACCTATAAAGAAAACTGAATTTTCGCTGAGCACTTTCCATCAATATTGTTTCTTGGTTCCACTACTTGCGTTTTATCTGATATAGCTGACAAACTTGTTAACCCATTGCTTGATATTCGTATAACTCTAGCATCTGTATCTAAAGTGATTTCCTACTCATACTCTTCTACACCTTGTGGTTTGGACAACATACCTGTAATAGTCTTGTAAAAGTGTTTTCGGAGCTGTTTTCTATAGTTTTAAAATTATTTAACAAGTGCTTATCGAAATCGTGTTTCCAGCCTGCTGGAAAGCTGCATCCTTCATCCTTATTTTAAAATCTCTGGAGAGTGATCGTCTAACTACCGTTCTATTAGTCTTCTTTCTTTCATTATAAAGTTTTCGAATCTTTTAATAACAAACACTCTCTCTTCTTGAATCTTGATATTAACTTACCTTCTGATAATCAATATGGATTTTGATTTTCTCTTTCTACAGTTGATTTGCAAACAATTATAATCGTTACGATTAATCATGTAATTAGATAGATGTGGAGAAGCTAAGGCTATTGACATTTCTAAAGTTTTTAGTAAAGTTTTGCATGCTGGTCTTCTCCATAAGCTTTGTTCTTACGGCGCATCATGTAACATTTTTAAGATTATCGAATCCTTTCTTACCGTAGCAGGAAGTTATTCTCAGTCAACAGCACTCTTCTTCATATCCTATAATTTCAGAGATTCTTCAAGGGCTATCCTATACTCTTTTCATTTATATTAACGACAAAAGAAACAGTCAATTAACTTTTCTTTAAAAATCAAACTGAATAAGTAATATAAACTTTATTTTATCTGAAACAATAAATACTACAACAAGATGTGCTCAAGAGCAAAATTTAAAGTTCTCCGAAAAGTAAAGTTTTCTCTAAAGTCATGAAATCAATCGGGTATTATTGTTAAAACCATATTGTCTTTGAGCACGCACACCAAAAGCAATCAGTAAAAGAAACAACACCATGTGATGAGTTACTGTCCTTTGACTGGTATATATAGCTTTACAACAATTTTAACTTCAACCCTCACGAACCTAGGATATTATGCATCCCAGAACAATAGGTAAAAAACTCTTTTAAACAAAGATTTTCTTTCTTAGTTCTTAGTAATTAGTAATAGCAGTTATTGTGATAAAGAACCTCTTAATAATTGTCTGCCGCTTCAGGATCGATCGTCTATTGAACTAAGTTTTATTTCTAAAGCATTTATCAGTCATTTGATTGACAACCATGCAGACCTTGGACCTTGAATATTAGAGCGCAAAAAGAAATTAAATGTTCCACCTGAAAAAGGAATCTGACTCAGAAGAATCAGATTTTGTACATTCAAAATTACCCTAACAGCGTCCCAGATACAAAAGAAATGTTAAATGTGATATCTCTTGTGCAACATCTAAAAGTGAATACAAGTGAAGCTTTGTGCTTTCTAATCTGACTAAAACTATTTTTAAACATTAAATATTTATATAGAGTAAGTGCTACCTAACAATTTTGTTATTGTTTATTGTTATTACAGAAAGACAAAAAAAAAATATTTAATACAATATACAAAGTTTTTTAAATTTTTTTTTTTTTTTTCTTTGTATAGATCAAAGGACATTGCTTTAAACAAGTTATTATTATTAACATTATGAAAGTAATTATTTAAGTAATTTGAATGTAAATGAATCAAAACAACACACCATATATATACATGGCCTAAAGAAACACCAATCCAGGGTAACATATGGCCACTTTTTAAAAAACTTAAAACTATTTCTGTTTTTAATCTATTTTATAAGATAATTAGCTCGAATTAAAGGTTGATATCTTTATTAATAATTTGAATAAAAAAAAGTTTGAAAATTTTTTTTGAATAGAGCAAAATTGATCGTTAAAACAAAAAAATCGCAATAAAGTGGATTGTAGTGACCCCCTGTTACGGTATGTAAAGATGTTTTATTTTTACAATTCTAGCCGTTGTGCTACTTTTACAATTTTAAATACTTTTTTATTTTCGGTACGAAAAAAATTAATTTCTAATTGTTTAAGTTCTTCGAAACAAAATCCGAATTTCGGAACACTATTATGTATATAAATATTTGATGCACCATATTTTATAATAATATTAAAATTTACAGAGAAACAAGAAATAGAACTAAAATATAAATAATAGATTGAAAGATAAGATTTGATATGGTAGAAAGTCAAAAATGAACTGCTAAATAGAAAAAGATTTCATTGCTTTCGATTTTTTTTCTATGCCTAAAGTTGTTTACACCAAGTTTGCATTTTATTTAGTTTGAACTATTGACAGTATTGTAAAAAAGGTATATTAAAATATTTAAAAAACGTACTTGGTCCTCTCATTAGTAGTTAACATAAAAGATTTGGTTAATGCATCATTAGAGTTTAACTCAATTATGTTGCCAAAGGTAATGCCAGTCTATATCTTTTTTTCTTGGCTTCCCCATATTAAGTATTTACTATAAAAAATTAGGAAGACCATTTGCCTGTTGTTCGTCTATATATAAACACAAATGGTCTGAAATTAATAAACTTCTCTCAATTTTTTTCATTATTTATTCTAATATTATATAGGGTAGTACACAATCAACAATATTTATATACTTTAAACTTTCGCGTTATCATAATGTTGATTTAGTGCAATAGGTGTTTTTCTTATGAGGCGCAACTGTCAGGGTTGAAGGGATGGTTAAATCCTTACTGGGATTTAACCATCTGTTGTTTATTCCCAGTAAGGATTTAAGGCTATTAAATCCTTACTAGGAATATTTTTTATTTTTAATTATAATGTTTTATTTCTAAGTAGCCTTTTATTTTTTAATTATAAATGTTGTGTATTTTTAGTTATGTTTACTATTATCTTTCAAAGTTTCATAGAATAAGTTTATCAATGCAGTTCTGGATTAGGTTGGGTGGTGGATGGTTAAGGAAGGTGCTATAGCCCCGGGCCCATATAATTTTGGGGGCCCCTATTCAAAATTAACCAGATTTTATTAACTCTGAAAATTAAGTCTTTTGTTAAGTTAAAAAAGCCAACGTTAAATTTACAATATTGTCTAACTGAAAACAAAAACACAAAAATAAGAAATAAAAAGCGCTGCATTAAACATTTTTTTTCCGGTCTTGGACTAACGGAGGAGCGCTAACCACTTCTACGAAAAAAACAATTCCCATTGGAAAAATATTAAAAACTTGAATAATTATTTTGTATTTGAAAATGAATTAGCGATTGCAACTCTTCAATTCTAATGCACTTCCGCACAAAAGAACTCATAAAGCTAAACTTGCGAAAGAATTGATTCAAGTGAAAAGACTTAACACTTAATTAAAGCTCAACACTTTTCATGCTGTACAGTTATTATTAATACTAGCAAAAAGCAACCCGTAGTACGGGATACGGTCGGTCTGTTATTTAGTTTATAGTGGCTGCTTTCCACGATTTAAAGTTGCCAAACCTTTACTAATACCCTTTTAGAAAAACGCCTTTAAATTAAAAAATTAAACCATCTGTAAAAATAAAAAAAAAGTAAGTGGAGGTAAAATAAGTTACCAATTATTTAACGTTATTTGAGTAATTTACAACTGACATAGGTCATATCAGTGTATGGCAGGACCATTTTCCTAGACATTACAAAGTTCAACACAATAAGTTTTAGTTACTGACACAAAATAATAACACTTCATCAAGCTTTAAATTGACGAAAACGTAATGCTAAATTTTTGTTACATTTTTTATAACATGAACTTTAATTAACAAGATTAATATGAAGTGATCGTAAATTATACATGACTTAATAATTTTTGGTATCCCCTTAATACATGTTTCTTTAAAAAAAAGGAAACTGTCTTTAAAGAGTTAAATGCACATAATTAAATAGATTTATTATAAATAACTAAGCCATTGAGTACAAGTACGTTTCAAACAATAAAAAGTTAATTTACAATCAAACATGATCATAACAAATTGTAAAAAATGTGTAAACTTTGATCTTTTATATTGCATTAATGCGTCATATGACGAACCTGAAATAAAAATTGTATCAGATAAGTAAACATGAAAGAAAAAAAAAAAAGAAAAAAAAACTGGAAAACAATTTACCTGCTTTTCGGTAACCTGTTGTCATACTTAAACTGCTATCATGGTACAGCTTGTCGGTGTTGTTTTATGGCGTTGTTTCATGTTGGCTTTTAGTAAACTTTAATTTAATTTAAAAGACGTTACAATAGATTTAAAATATTTTAATTGAAAAGCAAAAAAAAAATGCTTCAAGAAGCCAAACTAAATACATTAAAGTTAAAAAATCAAATAGAGATATAAGTAAGTTGCATTTATATAAGCTAAATAAATTGTCTTGGCATATGGTAAATTTTAAAAGCAGTGAGTTCAATAAATTAAACTACCATTTAATTATTTTTAACAATAGAACGTAGCATCATATTATGATGATTGGGTAATGAATCAATTTACTATATTTAAGTTTAATTGGTAAAAAACAAATAAAATTACAAATTAAAAAAGACAAAAACATACCAAATATAGAACAATATATCATAAAAAAAAACTACAAATTATAAAAAAAAATTACAAAGTTAAAAAAATAAAAAATCACCAAAAAAAAAGCGGCAACAAAAAAGTTATATATATCTTCACTGATTAAAGACATTTACAACTTTTAGGTTGTTGTTTGTTCTTCGGTGTCTCCCAACACCCCGGTATGGATGAGCCATGTTAAAAAACGTCATTGAGAAGGTTTATTAATTTGAGTTTAAATACTTGAATAACCAAGTCAGATCTATCATTTGCTGTCTGACCCGGATATAAATTTTCAGCTTTCTCGCGCCATTTTGGGTTGCAAGTGAAAGTAATTATAGCCATAGCATCTTTAAAGTTTTCTTATAAAGCTCTAGGACCTACATAAGTTGATGGCAAAACTACAACACGCCCTGGTCTAACGATATGATCATTTCTAAGGTTGTTTACATGTTCGTGTAAGACATCATACTGCTCGCTTTTTAGTTTGTTTTGGTTATTTCTGATGAAAGCAAGGCGCTGGCCTACAATTTTAATATGCGCATCAACAGCATATTGCTAAAACTGTTTTTTTCCATAAAAGAGTGAAGAAAAAAATTATCAAACTGAAAGTTTATAATTGTAATACTGAGATAATGTAACATGATTTCTAACCAATCTAGCACGTTCAGAGTTGTGAACCAATTGATTATGCCAACCAGCATCACCCAATGGAAAAAATAGCAGATAAACCATAGGATCTATGTTTGCAGACATACTTGATATAGTTTTAAGAGGATGACCTCTTATGTAAATAACAACTTCCCTGGAATCAGGTGGTACATCATCTTCACCAACAAATACAACTGCAACTTCATTATGTGAAGGAAGATTGTAACAACGACTATCATGCCCTTCAAGTAAAGACATTTTTACAATTGACACTGAGCGACATTCAAGAACTGCTCGACGAATTTCTTCATCTTCCACTTCAGCCGTGTTTTTAAATGCACAAGCAAATGGGTTTTCTTCACTAATAATAGTTTGAAATCGAAACCATAAATCATTTAAGCGAAGATCATTACCACGTTAATGCATTCTAAAATTTACTGCTGCAAGTGGATCATAGATGTATAGTTGACAAAATGTTGGCGGAGCATCTTGATTTGGTCTTAAATTACCAACATGATGCAAATATTCTAAAACATGGCGGCCCATGATTTATGGGTTAAGCTACATTAGCTTCAAATAAAGCAAAAGAAAGACAGGCATTTTAATTTCTAAGATATTTAAAAAAATTCAGATTGGCATTTTTATTAGCATCGTTTCCTTTAAATAAATCTTCCAAATCTTGTGGAAATGATGAAGGTTAGGACAAAACTACCTTTCAATTATGGCAATATAAAAAATGTGTTTCATCAAGAAAATTTTAAGTACCACAATGCTGAAAAATATAATTTATTTCTCCTAAATAATTATAATCTAGAGTAGTATTACTTCTTGCTATACAATACATTCTTTCGTATCTTGCAGCAATTCTCGCATTTTGTTGATTATTAATTTCATCTTGCCTAAGCCTATCTCTTTCATTTCTGCGACAATTAATTTCAACTCGCCTAACCAAGCCTTCTCATTCTCAACAATAAACGTGCGCAAACAAAAATGTTAAAAATGACGCAAGAAATTTTAAAAAGATTTAAAGTAAACAAAATATATATTTACAAACAATACCCCTTACCTTTTTTTTTTCATAAGAACTGTAATCGTCATAACAGAATTTTACCTTTACATACAATAACATTTGATATGCCATGTCAGTGTTGGCACAAAATTTTAATTTAATTTTTTTAAATTTTCTAAAAAAGAACAAAAATAGTTAATAGCTTCACAGAAATTTCAAAGTAGTAATAACCATTTTATGGAAATAACATTATTATAACTTTAAGTAACATCCATACCTCTATTTTCCTTTTAAAAAATAAAGTAATATAAATAAAACTGCTAAAAGAAAAACTAAAACAAACAAAATATGAACGATTTAAAAAATTAAAATCCTTTCTACTTTAAATCCTTGCTACTTCATCTCATAAGAATTTAAATACTTTCCACTTTATCTAATAAAAATGTGTATATTACTATTTTATATACTTACTTCAATTATAATATGATCTTAACGATGATTATTTATCTTAGTAAGATTCTTTATGTAATATATCTAAATTAATAATTAAATACCAAGAGGAAAAAAGTTTTAACTCGCTTAAGAGATCTTTCTCCAATGACCACGTGCATTTTAAGAACGCGCTCTTTCAAAGCCTAGTAACTAATGAAACGACGTTAAACGTTAAACGTTAAACATTAAACGTTTCTGTAGCGTTCATATTTAGATGCTAAGAAATTATAAAAGTGGAGCTTCTAAAAACAAATTTAAGAAAGGGAGCGAGGAGATGGCAGCTAAACTTCTGAAAATTAAAATTTTAGTTTATCAAGCCAAATCAATATGCAATTTCCTCAAATTGTAGAAAATTATAAAAACGATGAAAGAAAAGATAAAAACAATAACACAGAAAATGAGATGCCCTGCCTCGATTCTTCAAATAACATTTACTCCATTTTTCACAATCTTTCATGACACCTCTAACATCTGCTAAACAAACAATATACTTTTTAAACATTCAATATTATTTTTCTAAAAATTGCCACTTTTTATGCCACTCATTACATACGCGTATTAATATTTAATTAAGCTTATGTTTGTAAAAACTTTTTTTTCCTAGATACGATTCTACATCAAGACCCTGCTTTATGGCCATTACAATTAAAGGAAAATGAACATGTGAAGTATTTAAACAAGAAGTATGCTTTTTTTTAAAATAAAGACTCTAATTTTTAATCTTCGAAACGAATGTTCAAAAACTAGTAGAGATATTATTTGGTTTAATATTTTTAAAAAGTGATGAGAAATTGCGAAAAGTGTAACCGGAAAAGGTTACTGTTTTCTGAATCCACTTTAAATTTTTGCAAATTGTTTTTAACCGTTTACGACATTGTAATTGTCAAAAGTGGCTTTTACGATTAGGAAAAAGCTGAGCAAACTATTTTTGGCCAAGAAAACAGCAAGAAACATATACAATGTATGATTAAGTGGATAGAATTTATAAAACAAAATACTCATATCAATGAATATATGGTAAACCATATTAAACGCGAGATTAATTATTGGGCTGCAATCTTTAATATAATAGTAGCAGTTATTCGCTCAATTTTAAAGCAACACTTTAACGCTTTCGCAAACAAAGGCAAATGTATCTTATTTGTTTAAAACTGTTTGCGTAGAGAGAACTGATATTATGTCTCAGAAGGTTTTAACGCACATTATTAGCACAAAAAAGGAAAATTTTGGGCATTTATGGTAGATTTTACGGCTGATATTTCTCAAGTGGATCAAGTTTCTGTGATATGTTGTTATTATTTAGACGTTTTTTGTTTTCCAAAAATTAAAAGCCTTGAAGGTAAATCCTTGATTACTGATATTTTTGATCTACTGGAAAAACACGATATTAATAGAAACAGTTGTCGCGGACAGGCATACGATAATGCAAACAATATTTCTGGTAAATATTCTGGAATACAAACACTTTTAAAAAAGCAGAGTGAATTAGTTTTTTATATTAGCTAGTTAAAATGAAGTTGCAAAGGAGTATACTGACTTAAATAGGGACAAGCACTGTGAAGTACACATATATCAACAGACTTGAATAGAAATAAACGCAGTGGCGTGTACACTCATCGACTAACTTAATTAGGGATAGACGCAGTAGAGAGTCCATACATCTACTGAGGGTTTAGGTTTGGGCAGACGTTCATTACAAAAAAGGGAAAGTTTTTTAATATTTATTCAAATTGCGTTTATAAATTAATTTCATTGGTTTAAAAAAATTATTAGGTTAAACTAACCAATACTTTTAAGTGAAAATAGTCAAAATAATTAGTAATACGCGTGTACAAATAGTGCCTACCATCTAAATATCTTGCAAAAAAACAAACTACCCAATGCATTTCTGAACAAACCACAAACGAGCGTGTTTTGTAAATTATTAACTTAAAGAAACAAAAAAATCAACCTAAAAAAGAAATATGTTTAAATGGTTATCAATTAATCAATTAAGAGAATTTCTTAAAATACACGACGCTATCGAACAAAGAGACCGCCAAATTTCATTCTTAACTTGAATGCATTACCTAAAGAGAACCAAGTTTTTGAACATTTTTAATGAAAAGAATTTGATAACAAATGGTAACAAATCTTATCATTGTGGAACGCGTTGCAATTTTATTTTTGTTTTAACTTTTTATTGATACAAATGGTGCTTATTTTTTAAAAATGAAAACAAATCGTTATTTAAAAAATGTAAAATCATTTTCTTATTTTAGACGAATAGTTTAAAAAAAAATCATGCAAATTATAAACAAAAACTGTATAGTAATTTTATAAAGTATCCTTGGTCAGCTCCTTTTTTTAGTATAAAATAATGATTTAAACGAAGCTTCTGATCTCATTGGCATTATGTTAGCTAACAATACCAGTTACATTTTATCAGACAAAGACATAAACAAACTTTCTTTAAATATAAATGATAGCTTAAACAAATTTCTGCCAGGTTCATATACAATAAATTAATTTTTATAAACGAAAAAACAAACTAGATTCTTTTCCGTTCCTGAACAAAAAACACTTTTGTTTTGAAGCCCATTACAATATAAAATTCTTTATTCAATATGAAACTATTTTCTTCTACAACAAAAACATCTACAAAATTGAACTTGCTATTTTTTTGCAATAAGGTTTTTCTAGATTGCTATTGTTACGAAGGTTATATTTGTTTTGGGGTTCAATTTTAAAAAGATCAACAATAATATCAGCTCTTTACATTTGTACATAAATAACATAAGCTCTTTACATTTGTACATAACACACAAAGCAATAAATATATTTATTTGATAAGCATTTAAGATAATTTTCAAATCGTTTTTCAAATAAAAAATCTATATTTATAAATAAGAATTTATTAAACGTTTATAAACTTATCATTTATATTTTCTTTTGTCCTCTGTTTCTTTGTATGAATAAGCCATTATTAAATATTTTTAAAGATTTATGGACCCTTCAAACAACGAATAATTATAGTCTGGGAAACAAAGGGATTTTTAACAAACCTATTTATAAAACAAAGTTTAACCATATTTGTATAACTTATCGAGCACCTTATCTTTGGAATAAAATTGTACAGCCCAACTTTAATTTGTCAACCTCTTTTCCAGCTTTTAAAAATAAGTTAGAGAGTATTTTTAAATAAATACTACATTAAAATGTTTTTAAGATATGATCTTTAAACCATTTTTGATTTCAACTATTTTAGATTGTTATTTTCATTTTAACTACTTGTATCATATTATACGTATACCTTAGTTTTTATATAGTTCTGGACATAAGATAGTTATGATCATCTTGAAGTTTTCAAGTTTGTATTATGCGTTATGTAATTAATTTTAAAAAAAAACTAAAAGATATAAAAATAAAAAAAACAAATTACCAAAAATAAATATAAAGCTATATAAGAATATTTTTACAACAATTTAATCAAAAAGTGCTACTATATCTGGAGGGAGAACGAAGTAAAAAGGATGTCATTTTTTTCAGGAACAGCCTTTGTACACAGTGCAGTTAAGACAATTTTAAAATATTGGTTTCTCTGTATGGTATTTAGCTGATTTCGACATTTTTTCATTACATGATCAGATCTCTAAAATATGACAGGACGATAAAAATTAAAGTAATAGGAGTCTTTAAATTTTGCCGTAACATTAAATAAAATAGTTTATGGAGAAGAATCTTAAACCGAAGTTTCGTTTTTACTTTTACTCTCCTTAAAATCACAGTTTCTTGTCCAGATTTAAATAAGATTTTTAATAACAACGCTGTTTAGATTAAATGAACATTATAGTTTAATAATATGATCTATTTTGATTGTTTATTGGCAGGTTTTCTGAATTGAAAGCATTTTCTTGGCAAGAGTTCTTCAATTTGTGAAATCGACAGATATCTGGTTGACCAAATTAAACATTGAGAAGTGCAAAATGATGCATGTAGGTCAAAAAGATCCACAAATGAATTATTGTATGATCAATAAGGACAAAGAGCATACGTGAGATACAACAGCAAGTGAACAAGATTTAGGCGTGATTATTTTATCAAACACTAAATGGCATAATCAAGTGACATCAGCGACGGCAAAAGACCAAAGAACTTTGGGTTTAATTAAACGTACACTTGCATACTTGGATTTGGAAATCGTGAAACCATTATATACAACATTTGTGAAACCGCTTCTTGAGTTCCCTATATCTGCATAGAAACTTTATTTACAACGGGATATTGATGAGTTACAGAATAAACAAAGAAGAGAAGTTTGTCTCACAACATGAAAAGATTCATACAAAAAAAGACTTAAAGCAATGGGTTTAACAAAGTTAAAGAAAACAAATGCAAGATCCCAAATAAGTAAACATTTTTGATAAATTGTGTTTTAAGTTGTGTTGGCTGTCTATAACACAATTTTTGCAACATCTTCCACTGTTTATTTTATTTTCAAATTTTTTATTATGTTTAGAAAAAGTGAAATTGTTACAGTAATAAATGTTTCTACTATTACTACCTGTAAGATAAATAAACTCTCTATTTATTTCTATCAGTATAACAATTACTAACAATTTTTTTTTTTTTAAATTTTAAAATATCACAATAGTGGAATTCTTTTCCCATCTGTTTTTTCCAAACTTTTTTTTTTTATCTAAGCCTACCAACATTTACATCTTGATAAATATCAATATAATAGCAAAACTTGCAATCTCTTACAATTTTTAATTACAAACTTAATGGATATAAAAAACTTACAATTTTATTTATATCCGTTAAGTTTGATTGAGCCTTTACTGGTAAAATAAAGAATAAACTGATAAACCATTTGCAAAATATGTATAAGAAAGCTAAATTCTAGTAATTAATCAAACTCTAAACATTTATATATTTACACTGATGTTAAATCAGTATACTTTGCAAAAAATTGCTCTAATTAGAACCTTGGAACAGAAAGCCCTAAATATTTAGTCAATTTGCCTCAAACGTGAGAGCAACAAGATAACCTTTTTTTTAGTATTTAACTAAATAAAAATATATCAATAAATTTTAAATTTCATAGTATAATCTGTCAGCGTTCAAAAGTTGTGACCATATAAAGTATGAACCCCTCAATTCGAGAGGGTTTACAGTATTTATATGCTCATATTTTTCGAATTTACAGTTTAAAAAGTTTTATGGTCATGCTTTTTGAGTTTTAAGAAATTATAGTTTAAATTTGAAAATAGTATATAAATATAAATTTAGTGGAGAATTTTGAAAAAAAATATTTTATCAACGTGTTGTTTTAACGTTGCGGGGCAGGCTGGTATAATGCTATGCAAAAATTGTGTAACTTTTTTGGTTCCTATCTCTAATATGCGCAATTTTCTGCAAAAAATCTTTAGTTGACATAAGAATGAGCTTATAAGTGTTTGGAATTTCGTCTGTGCTGGTGGTTAGCTATCTCAAACACCTAAAAATGCTGGATCTGCTCCTGATAAAATTTTATAAATAAAGTATTTATTTGAAATGGGTTAATTTGAAAAACCAGCTGTCTTGTTAGAAAATAATTGCAATAACAAGCTCCGTTTGCTTTAAGTAAAGAGTAATTTGCTTATAAGAATTATTAAGTTGGTTGCATATAAAGAATTAAATAATGATTTAACTTTTATTGTTGAAATTATTAAAGTATTGAGAGAATAATTTTACTTAATCAGCGTTATGAATGCAAATATGTTGCTTTTTTTTGCTTTTTTAACAATGGATTAATTTAGGAATAAAAAATCAAACATTAAAACAAAAACGCTTGAGTTTAAAAATTTTGAGTGAAAACTATTTTAAAATACAAAATTTTAAATTCCGGGTAAAAGTTTTAATTCTCTTATTTGAATTTGCACCATATCTTTTAAAGCTCATTATTCTGAGTTTAAATTTTATTCATTTTAGTATCAATTTGAAAAAATGTTAAAAGTACTCTAAATGAATGTTAAAGAGGGCATTTGTGAGATGTAATACTTCAGCAACATTTGTGAGGAGTAATACTTCCACAACATTTGTGAGATGTAATACTTCCACAATATTTTTGAGGTTTAATACTTTCCCAACATTTATGAGAAGTAATACTTCCACAAAGTTTGTGGGCTGTGGTACTTCCAAAACATTTGTGAGATGTAATAATTCCAGAACAATTTTGGGATGTAATAATGTCTGAATAGCAAGAAATCGTTCTCTAAAAAGTCACAACGGTTTTGAAAAATGGAAATATTTTAAACAAAAAAAAAGAACAAATAACAAAACTTATTATTTTATTAAATAAAATAAAGTATTGTAACATCTCAAAATGTTTTGTTACATAAAAAAGTTAAAATCTAAAATTAAAAAAAAAAAAAAACAATAAAAAAATGTATATAATCTGACTTTATTTTTAGTAAAGTACCAGCAATACAAAATGTGTAAGCAATTTACATAAAAAATTCAAAATAAAACTATAAACAAAAACATGTCGCAAAACAACTACACTGAATAGTTAGCGAAATAAAAGGCAAAATCTTTTCAAAGTTAACAAAATAAAAGATATAATGTTTTGGAGTAATTTTTCGAAGTAGAGTAGGTTTAAGTATTATGGGCAACTAGGTGAGTATACCAAAAGATTTTTAAGACTTGTGTAGTTCAAGAAGCAAATTTGGTTAGTTACGCATTAACTTAATAGGCTAGCAAAAGATTTGTCAAACTATGATAATTTTTGCACTGTTTTGACAAAAATATAGAATATTTTTGTCAAATCAGGGGGGAGAAGTTGCTATTTTTGTATGAGTCATCGTAAAATTTATCTTGTGATAATTTATTTTTGTGTTTGAAAAGCTTTGTGTTATTTATATTATTTAGTGTAATTTATCAGTTTTAGATTATATATTTTAGAATATTAGAATACTATATGTGATGGGAAGGAAAAAAAGAATAAGTTTAAAATGAAAAAGAGCATTTTGTGGCAACCAGTGGAGCAAAATATCTTAGAAGACATAAATGTTGAGCATGTTTCAGTTAGTGCCAGCAAAGTTTCTTTAGGAAAAGTTGATAATCATAGTAATGCAAAAAACTATAACATTATGATAAACTTCGCTATTTTAAGAAAAGTTATTGATAATATGACAGTTGTCCAGAATGTAACAGTTGTATTTATTATTATTAGTGTATTAGTTGTATGCTGTTACAGATGACAACGATAAACTAAGTGAATTTTGTCACAAGTTGAATTTTAAATGTACCAAAAATAATTTTCATTGCAATTATGCATCTTATAATATTTAAAAAACTGTACCAAAACAAGGCATAAACTGTTTTGATATCAACTTTAAAATGGTTATTGGTTTTCGTGAAATTGGCAAAGGACGCCAATCTTTAGTGGACGTTGCTCGAGTTGCAAACTCTTCTTGTATGAATAGCAATTCATTCAACAAAATCAACAAAACTATTTAAAATGCTTATAAGTTATCAGCATAACAATCCATAAAAGCAGCAGCAATAAAAATTAAAAATAGCAATAAAGTTAAAAAGGAACACATTGGGTCAGAAAAGAAACTTATAAGAGTTTCTTCAGATGGCTCATAGCAAAAACGTGGACATGTATTTTAGGGGATGTAGAATGTGGAAAAAAGGTGTTTCTACTGATAATGCGTTGATTGGTGTTTCACCAGGCAATTACTCTATAATTTATACGTTACCGTGATCATTAGCACTGATCAACGCATTACCAGTATGAACAAAAAAGATACTTTTGGAAAATAAAAGTAGAAGAATGCCTTTAAAAGCCATTAGAACAACAACTGGAAACTCATAAGCCATACTAATCAGGAAGTATTTTCTATTTTTTTTAGTTATAAAATGTTTACTGTTGTTTTTCAGCATTCGCTTTTTTGCGCAGTTTGTAGTTTTTGAAAAATAATACCTTTTTAATGGCTATAGCTTTTTGCTTCAAATTTTTAGATGTTCTACATATAATAATGGAGGGCCTGTAGCAAAATTGATGCCAAAAACAAAGTACTTAACGAATTATTGATCTTTTTCGATTTGATTTCATTAACCAACACTGGAATCTTTGATGTTTTTAGCAAAATAATCAAAAATAACAATTTTTACTAAGAATTTAGCATTGATTTTGGTACAGGCTCTTCATTTTATGTTTTGGTAAATATGAAGCTCTATTTTTTTGTGGTTTCCAAGTTATTGTTTTTTAAAATTTCTTTCAAAATTGACTGATTTTGCAACCTTTTTGACATGTTTTCATAACTTTAGGATTAAATAGTTGTAAAATTACACTTTTACTGTTTTTTGTTTTTTTTAACTTATGCTCTGATACACTTTTTAATTTGAAATTATGAAAGTTGGAGAATTTTATTTTTTTAGTAGTGAATCACCTTTAATAGCGGCACTTATCTAATAAAAAGGCTATTCAAGTGTTTCAATCTTAAAGTATTGATATATTTTTGGTTTTTGGTTTTTGTTTTTAAAATACTGTAATTACACTAAAAAAAGTCTTGCAGCGAAATACTGTCGTTTCGCTGCAAGACTTTTTGTAATGTCGTTTTTGTAAAAAAAATTTACAAAAGCAGTTATTGACTGCTTTTGTAAATTTTTTAGAGGCTTTAGTTAATTGCTAAACGATGCAATATTTATTGATTGATTTATTGATCAACATTTAATTTAGTTTTACACCAGTAATAAAATATGTTGAATATAAATACATTATTTTTAATTTTTTTTATACTATTTTAATTGTAATTAAATTTTCACTATTAAAATCTACAATGCACACAAAGTAATAAATGATTGTGCCACTAAATCTCCCCATTGAGTATAAACTTTCCGAAAAACGAGTTGAACTTAAAGCTATTTAAAGCTTACTAAACAAATATTTTGTCGATTGATAAGCAAATATAGCTTCAAACAAGCAATATTTGCTTATTAACTATTCAAGCAAAAAAGTTGCACGCGAAGCAGCAAAGCAAGCAACAGAATACTTTCGTGTAATATTTTAAGTTAGTAGCGCTACAATGGGCTTGTTTAAACCTAGTTCTAAAAGATATTGAAAAAGAAAGACAATTAGTAAAACGAATCAAATCTCTAGAAGGCGGATTAGTTACTCTCAAGTCAAACAAAACAACAACATCATTTTCAGCAATCCTTGAAGGTAAACTCCAGAAATGGCAAAACAACGTATCTAACTTATTTAATTTGTCACCGCAGAAAAAAAATCTAGAAAAGAAAAAAGGTCAAATATCATCGTCATTGGTCTTGCCTCGTCCAGAACGAGCAATGAAAAAAAACGCTGTTATGTAAATCTTTGAGGCTGTAGGGCTAACAACAGTAAATTTAACTACATACACTAAATAAAATCTAGCAAAAACAACTAACTCTTGAACATCATACGTGTATTACTCTCAATTTTAACAGATTAAGCAGCAATCATACAAGCTTATAGTCATCATAATATAAAAGAGTATCGGATCATCTTTACTCGAGAGGACCAATCTCTAGAAGAACAAGCAAAGTTTAAATAATTTTATGAAGAGAAACGACGATTTGAACGCTTTTGGACTATTAGATAGACTATTATAAAGATAATTAAATTAGATCGGCCCTTTCAGAACGTCATCCACTGTAGAACTGGTGGAATTTGCTCCATTAACGTTGTTCAACCAAACTCTTAAAAACGTACCGTTTTTAAAACGGTACGTTGGTATGGGTTGTTTAGCAACTGCAACAGATACACCACAAACAACTTTTTCACCTGCTAAACAACCCATGGTCAACAATACTATCACTACAGCCAACAACATCTCGAATACTAGTCCAACCGACGCGTCGGCAACAACCGTCTAAATTCAGATCTAAGACAGATTAGCTGAATACCAAGACCGTCAAAAAATAGTACATTAGAAACACAACAGTTTTAACACCCACTCATTAACGCTTTTAACAGTTTTAACACCCACTCATAAAGCCAACAACCCTAGCTCTCTAAACAGTACAAAATTGAACGAGCTAACGGCAACACTAACAGGTACACTAGAAAACCAGCCTTATAACATTTTTTTTTTCAAAACATGGTTTAACGGAACATCAGATACAATCATTAGTGGCTACCAGCCGCACCGAGTTGACAGAAATAGTAGTGGAGGCGAAGTTGCCATCTACACGAACGACGACATAATGATGCCAGAATTCAGCATTAACTAACTAAATTAATACTCAATAAAAAAATGTGGAGAGTAATAAAGAGATAATTCGTTCTTGCTAAGCTAGATCTACAGGACTTATGATCACGACAACTTACTCCTTGCCAAAGTCATAGCATCTATAGGCGCAGCTTAAAAATGCACGAATAATAATTTAGTCAGACGTGTTATGAGCATGTTAAAATTGGGGGTGATGTAGCAACTGCTGAGCGCGTGATTAAAAAAAGATCTCAAGACTTGAAGTTTTAAGCATGCCTTGCAAAAGCGTAGTTAATACAGCATGTGCTTTTACCATTTAATGACAATAAATTTATTTGCCTCGTATTGCTAATAACAACTCTTGATCTAATAATCAGCAACAAACCGGACCGAATACTAGATGTTTCAGATTCTAATCCTCTCGGGCAAACCCCAACGGAACATTCGCATTGTCAAATCAAGGGCAAAACGGCCATGACTGGCCTCTATACTCATGCGTTATCAAAAAATAAGCGTCTAATCTTGAGTAACGCAGATTATCATTTGTTTTCTCTGAATTTAAAAACTATCAATTGGACAGAGGTTTTTCATCGTTGTTAAAAAGATCATAGATGCAACATTTTTGTCAAAAAATACAACGAAGCCCTTATTCCACATTTCGACATCAAAGAGGTCTTTTATGGCGAAAACCAAAATCTAAATCACATCATATATTATTGCTGCAGTAAATAAGATGCACGAACATTGGGCAAAATATCGAGCATCTGGTAGACGTACTCATCTGGCATTTTACGAGGCACATTTGGGTACATTCAAAAATGTAGCTAAAGTAGTGAAGTTGGCAATATTGACTTACGTGGAGAAACTTGTGAAAGAATTAGGAACAAATACAAAGCTTATTTATGCAAAGGTGCAAAACAAGTGACGCGTTCAAGATATTAATAAATGGAGCAACTAAAAATACAATCATATACAAAGTATTGAACAACTTTTTTCAGTCAGTAGAACCTTAAGGACTTATTCCTCAGTTTTACAACCAAAAAGAATACAAATAAACTTTTCTTGAAAGTGACATAGCCGTCAGGTTAAAACACGGCTTATAGATCAAATCAAAACTAAATTGATGGGGTACGACGGCGTTCACCAACGCATCTTTAAAAAATGATCAGCTGCTTAGCCCCATTAATTGCGCTTATTTTTGAGAAATTTATTGCAACCATAAATGTCCCTTATTAATGGAGAAACTGAAACATAACGCCAATGTTTTATAAAAAAGGGAAAAAATCTCTAACATCAATTGGTTGCAAAAGCCAAAAAAGAATTATTTACGATAAAGTTATGTTTTCATTGTGTATGTCTGGCAAATGTGTTGTTTGGCAAATATTGTATACAGATTATATTTTCCTGCATCTCGAGTTCGAGGTACCAGTCTGGACGCCGTTTCAAAAATTAAACATCGAACTTGCGACAAAAACGGTAGCACTAATAAAGCATTTACCATGCACCCAAAGACTGTAATATTGGGTTAAACAGCCTATAAGACCACAGAACGCAAGGCAACCTAAATCAACAGTTCTAGATCACTCGAAACATCAACGACGTCAATTTTCACGTGCCACAGACACAACACTAAGCTAAAACAAATTTACGATCCTTGAGATCACAGGTAGTGCCTTGATAAACAAAGAGTAAATCATTTTATTGTAAAAGAAAACAGTTTTTTACAAATCGAACTGTACGTTTCATGGAACACTCTCCCGTAGAGGCGAATCAATGCGCAAAGTATCAGCTGCTTAAAAAAACTTTTTATTCAACTATGGCTGCTTTGTATGCACCACAAGACTTTCAGAACAGAGGAGCCTGGCGTTGCCTTTCTTCATTGATTATTTTATTTTCATTTTTGGCTTTAACTTTTGTTAAAACTTATTTTAACTTTTGATCAATTACTGAATAAAATATACTAAACTAATATCTTTCTCCCTCTCTCTCTCTCTCTCTCTCCCTCTCTGGCTTTCTCTCTCTCTCTCTCTCTCTCTCTCTCTCTCTCTCTCTCTCTCTCTCTCTCTCTCTCTTTATTTATATACATATATATATATATATATATATATATATATATATATATATATATACATATATATATACATATATATATATATATATATATATATATATATATATATATATATATTACTAGATATATTCAATGGCGACAAAACGTGCTAAAAAAACGCACTTTAAGGCACTATAGGCAACTATTTGTTGTCACCTCAACGTTTCTGACTCAATTTTTATGTCTTTTTGGTTGCGCTTTATAAACTAAACTTTACCTACCTGAAGGTATCTGTTTAAATAATATAAAAATTAAAATTGCATCAAACTAAAACTTTTTTGGAGATATGGGAAAGACAGTTTTGAGAGTGTTTATTGTATAAAAGGGTAAGTTTGCACACAAATGCAATTTATTAATAGATTGTACATTTAATAGTTTTTATGTGCTTTTATAAGTATATATTATTATTTATATGATTAAAAACAATAGTTTAGGAGTTAGTCGACTATATTTAACTATTTTCCAAATTTTTAGCACGCAGTGTGTGTATAAAATGCGCGACTAAATAGCATAGATTTTTCTTTCACTACTACTATAATTTTTTTCTTAAAGCGAAACGCAAAACTTAGTATTTTACTATACTATTTAAGGATCAAGTCTTATTAACTTAAAATCATTCATTTTGCTAACATCTGTTTAAGCTTTCCTTCATAGTGAATGACTTTGCACAATGATGGTTTACATTATAGTCACGCAACTCAGTAAAAAATCAATGTAAGAAAATACGTTAAGGTCAAACTTTTTTTGTAAATCACGTTGGGGAGGCGCAATTACTTTGATTTTAACTGTATATGCTCTTATGTAATTATAAACTTTAATTTTAATTGCATATGCTCTATGTAATTATAAAAAGTTGTTGTAGCACACAAAAAAAAAGTTTTTTGTGATGAAAACTGCAACGTTGCCTTATTGTTGAATTTTCGCTTATGTCACCGTAAAGACGGTCTAGGAAACTATATATATGACCGTAAAGACGGTCTAGGAGAACATATATATATATATATATATATATGTATATATATACATATATATATATATATATATATATATATATATATATATATATATATATATATATATATATATATATATATATATATATATATATATATATATATATATATATATATATATATATATACAGGGTGTATACAGGGTGTATACTTAATTTCTGACCCCCCACATGTTACAAACACAAGATTTTGAGTTGCTCTCTTTAATGCTACTTTAGCCCGAAAAATACTATAGAATGTATTTTGGTGTAACTATACTTTCTGCACGTAAAACGCTCACTTCAGATAGGATATGACCTCAGAAAATGTTTATGGGAGCCATTTTGTCAATATACATAAAAATGATATTTTCATTCTCTTTGTCTTCCACGGCCTTTGGCATTATGACTATAGTTTTAGCACGATTTTTAAGTAAATTGTCCTTATTACTCTTTAATATGTGATCTTAGTTTGCCAAATAATAACTCATTTTTTCTTCACTGTTTATGACGTATTGCTACTCTTCGAAACCGGGGTCAGAAATTAAGTTTACACTTCTTTAATGTTTAGCATTTTGGCTACAAGAAATAATCAGCATTATTTTTATTTGCCTTATTTATATCAGTGATACTTGGTGTCTGTTTATGATTTACATTAATTACTCTGTGTGTATTTATATGTATTATATGTATATATTACTAACATGTATTATATAACATGTGTTTTTTAGCAATTTACTCTGAAAATGAGTTCTGATAAACAGTTACTTCGTCAACGAATTCAAGTTTTATGAAGTCAAGGATTAAGCATTAAAGAAATCACTAGACAGTGTAAAGTTTCTCAAAATACTCTAAGGAAGTGGGCAAGAAAACAAGAGGGTGACGTCACAGATGCTCAGCGACCTGGAAAGCCAACAAAGTTTTCACCAAGAACCAAGGACAAGGTCAGAAAGTGGGTCAAAGACAAAGTCGGAGTTGGAACGAGAACTGTAGCTAAGAAACTGAATTTTTCAGACAGTTACAAAGAAAGTGGAAAAACAATTTCACACAGTGCTATCAGTAAATACTTGCGCAAGACCACATGGGGAAAGCATGCCTATACACAGAAAGTGAAACCCATGTTGTCGCAGAAAAACATCACTGATCGCATAAATTTTTGTACTCGTTTGCAAGAAGAGGGATTCGCAGATGACTCACCGGATGGTAAAGTGAAACGAGCTCACGTATTGTGGACTGATGAGAGTCCAATTGAATTATATCCGGCTCCAAACCGTCAAAATCAAAGAGTACGTACAGCAACACCAGAGTCAATACCTTATGTTCGACGTCCGAAATTCGGTCTCAAGATTATGATAGCCGGCGGCATTTCTCGATATGGCAAAACTGATCTGGTTGTTGTTGAGCAAAATAAAACTGTTGATGGAAAATATTACCGTGATATTATTCTACCTGTGTACAAACGTGTAGCTGATGATAAGACCATCTTTCCTGTGAGAAATAAAGTTATTCTGATGCAAGATGGAGCAACTTGCTACACGGCAAGAGCAACAATGAATGTGATCAACAGAGACTTTCCAGCAGTGTGGACCGACTGGCCTGGCAACTCGCCCGACTTAAATGTCATCGAACATATTTGGTCAAGACTCCAGGACAGTGTTTTACACAATCCTCGACCTCGTAATCGTGAACAGTTGATCAAACGTGTTGAACAGGAGTGGGCTGCCATTACGCAAGAAGAGTGTTTTCGCCTAGTAGAAAGCCTGCCAAGGAGAATTACCCAATGCATAAAAAGAAATAGACAAAATACTGATTACTGACTATTAACATATATTCTTTGTCTAATTAAATTGATATGACAGTAATAAAATGGTATGTGTT
>NC_088933.1:5932500-6157500 GCF_038396675.1 Hydra vulgaris
GGTGGTGAAATCAGTTCAGCATACTGTAATTGTATTGCAGGTCTTCTTGGTTGCTGCAACCATGTAATTGCAATGTTATTTCGAGTTGAAGCTGCAGTGTGTACAGGGGCAACAAAGCCATCATGTACTAGTGTTTTTGCAAAATGGAAGGTTCCAAGTGGTATCAAAACTGTTTTAACACACAAACCACTTTGCGATGTTGTATTCAATAAACATCATTACAGAAAAGGAAACAAACCTACAGATATTAAAATAGAAGAATCCAACAAATCATTAAAAGAATATATTTTTTGTACGGACCAGCAAAAGCAACTTCTTCAAAACAAAGACCAGTTTAGAGACTATTTGTATAAATCGTTAAAAGATGTTTCTCACAATAGCTGTTTTGTTGAATTGTGCAACGGTAAATCCAAAAAAGTGGAAAAATCTGAAGCTAGTCTGCCTTTAGGCGTGGTTGAAGCAGCAAATATTTTTAAGATTGACAACAACCTGTCATTGACTGAAAATGTAAATTGTTTTACAGAAAGTTTAACACTTAATGATGCACATATTAAAAGTATTGAAGAAGCAACTCGAATGCAATCTTCATCAAGCATATGGTTTAACCAACGCCTAGGCAGGATTACTGCTTCTAAATTTAAGTCAATCTTTACCCAACTTGAAAATAAACATGGTTCTGCTGCTCTGTTAAAAACTATAACTACAATAAAAAAAATTGAAACTTTTGCAACAAGACATGGCATTGCTACAGAAGCTCATGCTAAAAGGGCAGTGATAAAAATTTTAAAAGAAAATGGTCACAAAAAAATAAGGTTTTATGATTCTGGCATGCATATCTACAAAAGTTTTCAATTCATTTCAGCTTCGCCTGATCTTATTGTTGAATGCTGTTGCGGTATTGGATGCATAGAGAAAAAATGCCCTTACATTATTAGAGACACTATACCAATGGTTTTAAACTATAATTCATTGCATATAAACGCAGAAGTAAAAGTTTGTTTAAAAAAGACCCATGATCATTATTTTCAAATCCAAGGTCAATTGGGAGTTCTGAACTTTTTACATGCATGGTACTTTGTTTTTACACACCATGGACACTACTTAGAGAGTATTTTATTTGACAAAATATTTTTCGATAAAATGCTAAAAAATCTTTCAGAATTCTGGTATGATCACCTAGCACCATTTCTTCTATACAGTAATAGAGATACTAGCAATAATGAAATTCAGCAATCCTCTCCATCAGAAAACTTAAAAAGTAGAATCGTTGACGTCACAGAAATTGTAACTGAAAAAACACATGCAAAAATAATTCAACCGAAAATATCACTTAAGTCAAAATATTTATCTTCTTTTGTATCAAGAAAACGTTCAAAAAGATCCCAGCCTAAAAGATCGCAAAAATCAAAATCCCTTATCCCAGTTGTATCAAAACCATTGTATGTTTGCATTGTGTGCAAAACACTTGTTCCATATATCGCAGAGATATTTGAAGAAAATTCCATAGCTTGTGAAATATGCAATTCATGGTTTCATTTTCACTGTGTTGGAATTAAAACTGCAAACGATATACCATCAGATGTGCAAAAAATGCAAAAATATATTCTTAAAAAAGTAAAGATAAAATTTAAATGTAAACAATTTTTTTTTTTACTTAATCAAAAAATGTATTACATATTTGAATAATTTCATTATATTCAGTGAAGTAATAAGACTTTCATTCTATTAGTGGCGGTATTTTTTTAAAAATAGAACCCGGTTATATTTAAAAAAACGGAACGGGTCTTCTTTACGGCAAAGTCTAAAAAAAAATTGTTCCGTCAAAAAAGGCTACTTAATGTGCGTGGCCATGTGTTTTAGCACTTATCAACGCAGTTAAGAAAAGTTGGTAAAATTAACAGGGCACTGTGTACCAGACGAGACCGCCAAGTTTTTCTCAAATAAAACCTTTTTTATTCAAGAGTAATTGTTTTATAAAAATACAAAGAGCGTTTGGAAATAAAAATTATTTTTTTGAAATCTCAAACACTATTTGAGCTTAAAAAAACAACAACAGCTATTGAGGGAACCTAAGCCCATTTATTTATTTTAGATGGCCATTACATTAAAATATATATTTTAGCGTAAGATATTAACGTAAATATTGTATATAATAGTGTAAATTCTTCTTCATAATTTCGAGCTGTCTGTGAAAGTTAATGTTAAATTAAACTCTTTTTTCATTATTAACTACAGAGTTCTTCTGCACGTTTAAAGCTACTCTATGTATGTTAAAATTTCAAACAAACTCTTGGATAGACAAATATGAGTCTTGTAATACAGCTTTATATCGAGGTTCATCAACTTAAACCTATAGTTCGGTGTATGAGAAACATTAAAAATGTAAAAATCTCTTGTTTAGTCAAACTCTTCTGAATGACAGCTACGTATTATTTGCGCAACTAAAACTTTTACCTGTCTAACCAAAATTCGTATAATCTAAGTTTGCCTAACAGTTTATAATCAGTTTTCCAAGCAGTTTATTCTAGATTTAAATCTATGAATACCTGACCCGTTTATATAAGTCGGGTCGGTTCCACTGAAACCGCCCCATTACTTATAAGTTTCCCTAACGGATTTAAACAGTAAGTCTACACGTTTAAAGTGGGGAAGGGGCCTGATTGAAAGATCTTATTAAAATTTGTTAAGAGAGTTTTGTAACAACAATAAAAAATAATACAAAAAAACGAGCGGCCTCCTCGGCCTTGGCGAATAATTAAAAATATGTAATATGTACGACGGATTTACAAAATTTGGCATAAGTACGAATTTTTCATGAGTGAATCTTCAAAATTATTTTAGCTCACATGCTGGTTTTTCAAATTTGCGAACTTATGTAGTAGTTATAAAATTTGCACTTAGTCAGACGTTCCATACTACAATGTATTGAGAATGTTTTTAAATCTAGTCAAATGAATGCCTAATATTCAAAAAAAGCGACCAAACTTAATAAAATAATCTGTCTATTAACAGATTCTTTCAGCAACGGATACGGGACTTTCGTAGTTGTATTTACGGTTACAAAAAAAAAATCCATATGTGTATAGGATTTCATTCTTCTCTTTGTTATTTAATTTTTATTGTATTCAAAATTAATTTCAGTTCTTATTTGTGTTAATATAATATAATATAATATAATATAATATATATATATATATATATATATATATATATATATATATATATATATATATATATATATATATATATATATATATATTTATATATATATATGTATTGTATATATGTAAATTGTATGAATGTTTATACAAATACACATACAATCTTTATTTTTTTTGTATTTAATTAAATTTATCAAGTGAACCCAAACTTTCAAATAAGTACTCAATAATATCATTACAAGTAAATAGGTTTCCGTAAGTTTGACAATGCAGCACAGACTGTAACTATATCATCAAAACATCTTATCATATTAACATGATATTCTACAGCCAAGATTCTAAAAGTCTTTAACCTCCGAATAACTTGTTCCACTAAAATCCTTAGATTTGCAAATTTTTGTGTATTAACGATTTCAGAAGGTGTCATTTGCTCGGAACCTTTTCTTCCAGGTGGCATAGTTAAAGTAATGTGTCGAGCATCACATTTTTTTTTAATAAGGAAACCTTTGTCAGCCATAATTTGAGAATGTGGTGGAACTTTGTCAAGATATGCACTAAAATTAGTAATTGCTTTGTCAGATACAGATCCACCATAACAATGAGATAAAAACATTATCGCAGAAGTTGGAGCTATACAAACAAGAACTTTCATTGTGTTATGGTGCTTGTATTCACTCCATGTTAACTTTTGTAGATCTGGATTTTTGGGAGTTTCAATAAAAAATTCTGTTGCATCCATAATAGAGTGAAGATTTTTGTAATCTTTAAAACGACCTGGGCGAGTATTTATAATGTTAACTTTATCAGGAATATAAACAATTGGTGATAACACTGCAGAAGATGCTTTAAGCCATGAAGATATTATGGAGCTAATTAAAGCTTCTGAAACATTAAACCTTTCTGCTAAATCTCGATTTAACAATCCAAGACGCAATTTCATTAAAAACAAAAGAAATTCGTCCTCACTTAACAGTTTCCTGTGAGGTCCAAATTGCTTAGGTACTTTTTTAAACTTTCTTGTAACAGTAGTAGTGTTTTTTGTACCACGCCATCTCCTGCGAACAAATGGTGAAATTATCGTACGAAGGGATTTGAACTCAGCTACCGTTTGAACCCCAGTAAAAAAGTCACAATCACTATCAGTTTTTAAAATGCGACTTGTAACACTATGCATACAAACACATTTTATAACTTGTGTATGCAATGTAAAAATATCTTTTGAGTTTTTTAAATAAAGTTTCTTAAACAAATTTGCTTTTTTATGTAAGGCTTTATTTTTGCTCTTTCAACAAATGTTTTTGTTCTTTAATCTTAAAATTTCCAACAATAAGTCATTAACAAGGAGATCATTATTGCTGCAATCCAAAACAGGTTTTTCAATATTATCTTGATATTTTAGCAAATTTATCTCATCATGTGAGTCATTCAATGATTCTTTGTGTATGTCCTGCAATGATTCATTAACAATAGAAAAATCTACACAACTTTTTTCTTCTGACTCTACACAACTTTTTTTTTTTATCTTTACACAACTTTTGTCTTCTGTATTTTCTAAAGTTGATGGTGACCAGAAAGATATAGAATCTGAAGTCAATTTTAATGTTGAATTCTTTTTAGTAGCATCATCAGTAAAGAGATATTGCATATCAATTTTTTTCTTAGAAAAATTCAATGGTAAAAGTGATGTTGCAGGAGTTGATTGTAAAGTACAAGATGGTAATTGTTCACAATTTAACTCTAATTTTTTATTTATTTTCGATCGTCGAGATGGTGCAGGTAAAATAGTTCTGACTTTTTTTGATGAATCGTAACCGAGATTAATTATTGGATATGGGTTTTCTATAGATGGCTCACTATCTACAAAATGTTGAGAGCATACTGTATGGTTGGCTCCAATTTTACAGTATTTATTTTGATGTGTTGGGCTTTGACGGTTAATTAGTTGTTGCCACTTTATACGCTTTGCTGGCAATTTTTTTTCTGATAGAAATACAAATAATCTAAAAAGAACTTATTCGATTAAAAAATGTATAGCTATATAAATACAAATAATTCTAGTGTATTTAAATATCAGTTTTAAACAATCGGTCATCCGTACTCGTGAACACTTCACAGATTCCACTGTTTTTTTAAATAAATTATATACTCTGTAAAAAACATATCACAATAGACAAGTTGTCTAACAGGATCTTGAAGTGAATTCCCTGATTTAAATTCCTTTTATTATGAGTTAATCATAGTTTGTCTCACCAACCATCTGTATCAACAATCAAAATACAAGAAAAACAAAGACAGATAAATAGAAATACAATACCTTTCATAAATTTGTCGGTGAAAGATCTTACATAGACTATTATGTGTATTTTAGATACATTATAGATTATTGAATATACATATGTTGACATATTATGGAATAAGGTATATAATATCTGCCTACATAAAAACGTACTATGTACTATACATGTATACAGTAACTTCCATGAAAGTAACTACATACCATATTCTGGATATATTTTAGGCTTATTTCTATATAGGTTGTTTTTTTTACCCTAGGTACCAGATTAACCAGATTTAAAATGATAATTTTAATGTATATGTTAAGGAATAGGGGTATATAATAGGTGTTAAGGGTATATAGAAAGATATTATATAGTCCTATTGTAGATATATACTATATAGACATATTTTAGATACATTACACATCTACAATATGTCTATATAGTATATATCTACAATAGGTCTATATAATATATATAACATATATATTATAATGTAGGCATATTACGGAATAAGGGTATATAATATATGCCTACATAAATAATTATTTAACTATACAACTACTTACTAAGCATGCATGATATTTAGATATGATATCTGCCTATTTATATATAACATCTGCCTACATAATTATGTAGGTGTTATAGTTCAATATACCTTGCAATATAACTTGCCTACATAATTATTTAGTTAAGTATTATATACCCCTATTCCATGACAATGTTATTGAATATTATAATAATATATTAATAATATATTATAACATATTATTATTATTAGTAATATATTATTAATATATTATTATAATATTCAATAACATTGGTTTTTTATTCCATAACATTGTATTTATAAATAATATATTATTAATATGTCTACATAATATGTAACATATGAATCGCTTTATACATTAGCCAGACTGATATTTTGTTTAAATTTATAATAAATAACAATATATGTAGTATACATACTTGTAAGGTTCCAAACATGTGCAAGTCAAAGAGCTTCTTAAAACCTTGTGTATTTCACAAAATTTATTACGCCAAACTTCAAGATTATATTGGCTATTGTTGCAACCAAATACAGCACATCCCATTGATCTTTTTCTTTTTAAACTTTGAGGTTTCATGTTTAAAACAATCAAAAATGGTAAAAACTTACTAAAAAAAATGACTTTCTAGAATAGTTTATTGATAAAATTGGGACTCTTTCATGCGATTCTGCGCAGAAGGTACTAGTGAAAATCGGTGTCGTAAATATATACGCGCGAAATCGAAACTGTGAAGAGGTGTATTAATTATAATTTAGAAGATGGCTAACTATACAAAAGATTTCTCATACTCTACTATTCGTCAAAAAAGTAAAAAACAAGCTGATCTTGATTTAAAAAACATATATAACAATCTTTCAAATCGTACCAATTTTTGTGAAATAAAGCTGCTAGTTCAGCAGAAAAATACAAATTTATTTAAAGATGAACAAGCTTTTTTTTTAGTGAAATTACAACAAATGATACACAGGCAACAAGTTTTAATTTAAATAGTAGTTTTAACTCTGATTCTGACAATATTTCAATTAAAGATTCAAATTTAGCAAATGTTGATATTAATGATATCGATTCAGAATCAAATGAATATCTTCAATCTAGCTCTGACAATGACAATGAAAATTGTGATACTGAAATAAATGAAATACTTCGTGATTGGTCTCTGCAATATAAGATAACCCATGTGGCACTTGCATCACTTCTATGTATTCTTAAACCATTTTTCCCTTCATTACCGCAACATCCAAGAACATTATTAAAGACGCCTACGTTGTTTGAAGTTAGAAAACTTAAAAGTGGTGGGGATTACTGTCACATTGGACTTGAAAATGGGTTGAAAAACCTCATTGATAATTCTGTTATACCAGAGCATACTAACATTAACTTACAACTTAATGTAGGTGGATTACCTCTTTTTTAAAGCTCTTGTGTTTCAGTTTGGCCAATACTTTGTGTTGTAAAGAACATTACTATAAAACGGCCATTTGTTGTCGAAATATATAGTGGAAAAGAAAAACCATCAAACGCAGCAGAGTTCCTTGAAGAATTTGTTGAAGAACCTAAGCGCTTGGTAGAAGAAGGTCTTTTCATTGATAACAGAAGCTACTCTGTTAAAATACACTCATTTGTATGTGATGCGCCTGCAAGAGCATTTATCAAGGGAATAAAAGGTCACTCCAGATATAATGCTTGTGAAAAATGCACAACTAATGGTGAGCATGATGGCAAATTAATTTTTCCTGAAATCAATGCACCACTACGAACAGACTTATCTTTTTTTCATATGATTCATATGATTAACAAAAAACATCATCACCACGTGTCTCCTCTAAAACCTTTATATGTTGGTTTTGTAGGTCAGTTTGGATTAGACTATATACATCTGATTTGTTTAAGAGTCATGAAGCGATTGTTTCGTTATTGGAAAGGTCCGGAAGGCCCTTTGCATGTTTGAATCGGTACTCGTGCAATGGGTCAGTTGTCCGATAGTCTACATTCCTTAGCACAATATATCCCATCTGATTTTTCAAGAAAGTGTCGCTCTGCTCATGAAGTTTTACGCTGGAAAGCTACTGAATTTCGTCTATTTTTACTTTATCTAGGTCCATTAGTGCTTTCAAATACTTTACCATTGCCCTTGTACAACCATTTTATGTTGCTGAATGTAGCAATAACAATATTAATAGATCCAGTGTTTTCGAAGAATTGTTTTGAATATGCTCACAATTTACTTGTTTTATTTGTAAATGAAGGTAAAAGACTTTATGGTAAATGGTTTCTTGTTTACAATGTTCACTGCCTTATTCATTTATCTAAAGATGTGCAAATGCTTGGTTCATTAAATAATTTTAGCTGTTTTCCTTTTGAGAATCTGTTAGGCCAGTTAAAAAAAATGATTAGAAAACCGCAATTTCTGATTCAGCACATAGTTAGAAGGTTAGGAGAGAGAAAACTATGCCGAAATTTAAAAAATGATGTTACTAATAACTTGCTTAATTTACTTAAAGGTGAGCATTTAAATGGCCCTTTGTTTCATGGTTTTGAACACGCAAAACAGTTTAAAAAAGTTCAGTTAGAGAAATGGGTATTGTCAACATCAAATAGAGATAAACGTTTTATTGCTGATGATGGTGTACCATGTCTTATTCGTAATATACTACTTATGAATAATGATGTAACATTTGTTTGTGAAAAATTCCTAACTGTATATGATGGATTTATGTATCCTATTTCATCAACAAAATTAGGAAGTTGTAAAGTTTCTAGATCAGTTTATCTAAATTGCAACTTTTGTCTGTTTCAGTGGTTTTCAAGAAATGTCTTCCTACAAATGATGATTCATCAGAATATTTTATTATACCTCTGTTGCATTAAATTTTGTTATAGTTTTTATTTATTTTATTTTAAATCAAAATTTTATTTTTATTTTAAAAAATATATTTTTCTCATTGAAATGTGCTAGTTGAACTTAAACTTTATTATAGTTTAGTATAAACTTATTAATCATTCATAATTACTGTCTTAATTGATTGAAATGTTGTTTCTATCTGTAATTTTTTCAGAAAATATTTTTTTTCACTTTTTTTTTTTTGATTCATGAATATTATATATATATATATATTATTGGATATTATCCATAATAGGATAACTATCCTTCTTGTGGATGTGTAAAGTGTTTTACAAAACTTGAAAACTAGATGTTAACTTATAAAACTTATGCCTTATTTTAATGGATTAAAAATGCATTATTCATTTTGTTGTTTAATATTCTATTGATCATTAAAAATTTTATTTTTATTTTGTTTAAAAAAATTTATTTTTTTAAACATATAGACTATATAAGAAGAAAAGTGTTTAGTTAAATGTGTTGTTAAATATGTTGGAAATTTTTTTTTTATTTTTTAAATGATGGGAATAGCAAATCAAAGTTAATTAAGGTAATTAATATGTTTGCAATAATTCGTACTTGAATCGTTATTATAAATTTTTTCTTAGGTTATTCAAAGAAATGGAGTTTGCTATTATGCACTTTATAAATGATAACTTAGTAGCCATAGTGCCATTAAAATGGATTCTCAATGTAAGTCTATGTTACTGGCCCCCTTATCGTGGTAGTCGATTAGAAAATTCTATACAAAAAAAAGAAGAACCAAAAACATCTTGGGAGCAGCTGCCAGCTAGAACATTACATTTATACGGTACTTGATAAATATTTTACCTTTGATTAATTATATCCTTTTGACATTGCATTAAAATCAATTCATTAAAATCAATGAAACTAATGTTAATTATTTTACAACTAGATATTTTTATTTCAAATAACTTTTACATAGGAGAGTTTTACAATATTTCTAAGAGAAAGATTTATGCTCTATTTTATTTTTTACTTTAGCAAGTCATGAGAGAGCTCGTCAAAATTTAAAACAAGCTGAATTGGACACCTCAGCTCTTGACACAGATCATGATGAGCAATATTTTTTTTAAAAAAGCGTAGAAATAATTTTTCATCTTCTGGTGAAGAACATAATGAGGATAGTAATACAGTGCTTATAAGTCCAATTGTTCCTTAAGGACTGACCAACTCTTTAGTGAAGTCAAGCATTCAGCCTAACAAGCTTACATTTCATCCTAGGCTTAGAAATACTAAAATTACAGCTAAACCATTGCAGACAGTAGTATCCAATACAACTTTAGGTAAATATAAATTTCTTAAAACAAAGTTCTTTAACAAGATTAAAAGCTGCTTTAACTTGATGATTTACAAATATATTATTCCACTATGTAAATATTTCTGTTTATTATTTATTCTACATGTAAAGTTTACAAGTATTTAATAAGTCTTATTAACTGCTGTATTATGAAATGTGCTGTAATATAATAATAATAACAACAATAATAATACTAATAATAATGATAACATTTTTCTTTAGGGGAGAATAAAACAATGAATTCATCAGGTAAAAAGCAAATTTTACAATTTAAAATTTCTGCAATGAATTTTAATTGTTTTTTTAAAGTTGATTTATTGTTAGTTAAATAATAATTAATACAATATATATTTATTTTATTATATTGTTATTACAATTTTTAATTCTTGTTATTTGTTTACAATTTTAAAATTATGATTTTTTTAAATATTTTTGAATTGTTATACATATAAAAATTTTCATCATTGCTACACATGTCACATGACATAGTCAACCTGCAAATCTTTTATAATGGCCTTTGAAAATTTTATGTGAAAAAAATTTATAATACAATAGTTATTTATATAAGGGTTGTCCATAAAGTGCGTACGCCAATAAATTTGTAATTTGACCCTCCCCTTGTTGCCATGCGTACTTTTAAGATACTCCTTTAAAGTATGTATGCTTGTGAATTACCCCCTCCCCCACCTAAAAAAAAATTGAAGTGGAATTTATGTCAATGTACTTTATTTTCATACGTATTTTATGGACGACCCCAAACTGTATTATAGTTGTGTTTTTAATGCTATAATATACAAAGTGGTTAATGCATTTAACTGCTATGTATTCAATAGGTTGTTTTTCATAATCCATAGAAAATAAGAAGAAGCATATCTTTCAATTGATTTGTTTTTAGTTAATTCTGTGATAGCTGCTCCAAATTTAAAACAACGGCAGTTAAACATATCAAATGAAGAGAATGAGGAGGATTTTATAATATAATCTTGTCCAGTTGTATTACCAGAAACTTTTAAATCGAATAATCAACTTCAGCAAAATTTCAACTTGTATTCCCCATGTATGACTAATTCATCTCCGTTGTCAACAACCAATGCTATCTCTGGTAATGTTTTTTATGCCTAGTATCAAGTTTTTATCGTAATTTTATTTCAACTTTTATTTCAAATAATTTATACATATACAATTATTTGTGCTGGAATAAATAGTTTAATCGCAATTTTTTTGCTAATGTTGTTGCTATATTTTAAATGTTGTGATCTTAGGCACATAACAAATAGTTAATTGGTTTTGATGCGTAATGACGCTCTTGCCAAGCAATCAATAGCTAATAAAGTTTAATTTAATGACATTAAATTGTAGGAATACTGCCAAAAGATCTACAAATGATTCTCACCAGACTTGCTTCAATAGAGACAAAACAGGCTATGCATTCACAGATTTTGAATGCAATACTTAATTCTGTAACCCAACACAAAAGTTTAGAAACTTTGCCGAAAGGCATAAGCTTTCCTCTTGATTGCATACAAGCACTAACAGATTTTGATGAGAAGCTGAAAGAAAATACTACTTTTAAGTTATTAGTATGTTATTTTCATAATTTGTATATATATATTTTTTAATATTGTATATGTTGAATAATATTCTAATCTTAAAAAAATTGAAACAGGATTTTTAAAAGATTTTATTTTTTAGCTTTTTATATCTATTGTTTTAAGACTAATTAGAAATAACTAGTAAATCATATTAATTGATATTAATCAAGGTAAATCATCTTGGTCAAAATGGAGGAACAAATATTAGCGATACAACTCGCAGATTGTTAAGAACGCTTTTCTCAAAGGGATTATCGTTGCAATTAAGCTTTGCTGGCAGAAGTGGAAAGATTGGAATTGGCAACATGAAATAACTTCTCTTATTGTCAGTAAGTCATAGAGTTTTCAATAAGCTATTTCAAATAATATTTTTGTTTTATTCGGAATTTAAAAACTGTTTTGATCATTAAAATGGTTATATATATAGATTTATATCAGAGGCGCCAATTAGGGGGAGGGGGGCAAAGGAGCCATAGCCTTCCCCTAATAAACAAAAGTCTTTAAAGACTTTTCAATGAAAAACGCTCAATGTTTTGATTTTGTTATGGCAGATAGGGGTAGTCAACTTGTTTTCACAATTTTCCCCCACCCAAGTTTTTGCTGAATTGGCGCCACTAATTTATATAAAAATCCTTTGAATTAACGTCGGCAATCTGAAAGACTAACACTAAACTAAAACAAACAGAAGCTAAAATAATAAAATTATTTGTATTTATTTTATTTATAACCTTTTTATAATATGGTGTAATCATTATTTTTGCAACAAATAAAGACCCAAAACAGTTTAAGTTTTGCAGTTTTTTGACCACCTTATATGTTTTTGTTCTTTTAAAAAAACAATTGTAAATATTTTAATTAAATAAACTAGTTAATAGATAATTTTTAATTGTAAGTAAAAAAGTACAAATAAAGATATTACAATTTTTTCTTAGATATTGTTAAAAAGAACAAGTTACTGAGCAATGTAACCACCTCAAGTGTTGAGCAACTTTTAAAGATTTGGCTGCCCCAGTCATGTGACCGCGAAGGAGGGAGAAATGATCCTGAAAGAGGGAGTAGACGATTACACACACAAAATGTAATCCCAGATTCTATTGACAACCAATTATAATTAATTGTAAAAATTATATAGTTTAAACAATTGTTTATTTATAAGAAATATTTAAACATTTTAACCAAAAACTTTTCTCTCAATATTTGAATTTATTACCTTATTGACCTGCTTCATTTTAAACAGATTTTCTTTTAATTTTAACGAAAATTGGTTTAACATATTTTAAGCATCGGCTAAACGTACGTTTCTAACATTAGCCAAAGAGCATTGGTAAAACCTTGCACCAATGATCATTTCGGTATTGGCCCAACGCATTATTCCAACATTGTGCCAATGTAAGTCGATGCATTAGGCCAACATTGGGTCAATTATTTTTTGCTGGCTGGATATATATATATATATATATATATATATATATATATATATATATATATATATATATATATATATATATATATATATATATATATATGTATATATATATATACAACCCTTAGATGTTGTCCGAAAGTTTTTTCGATATTTTGTTGACAAAAAGTAAAAATTAAAATGCAAGACCGGAATTTTTTTTTTTTAATAATGATAGACTGCCTGCCCCAACCAAACCCTCAGTCGATGTAGCAGCACTCCCTTGCGGGTCAGGCTATTTGTCAGTCGATGTAGCAGCACTCCCTTGCGAGTCAGGCTATTTGTCAGTCGATGTAGCAGCACTCCCTTGCAAGTCAGGCTATTTGTCAGTCGATGTAGCAGCACTCCCTTGCGAGTCAGGCTATAAGATAGTCGATGTAGCAACACTCCGCGCATGATTTACAGAAAAAAAATAAAAATAAAAACATTTTATTGAAAAAAATAAAAATAAAAACATTTTATTAAAAAAAATAAAAAAAAAACTTTGTTTATATTGTTAAAAACATTCAAAATGTTATAAAAACATTCAGAATGTTTTTAAAAACATTCTGGTCAATTAAATTTGCGTTTTTGTGGTTTTTTTAAAAAACGATTAATTTGTAATTAAATTAATGGTTTTTACTTTCGTCCAACACGGAAATGTTGGACGAAAGTCAAAAGTAATTAAAAGTGACGTATGTGTTGGCGTAAGAATCACTTTTTTCCTTCCGCTCTTCCTAAAGCCAACAAACTATAGAACTATATATATATATATATATATATATATATATATATATATATATATATATATATATATATATATATATATATATATATATATATATATATATATATATATATATATTATATGTATATGTATATATATATATATATATATATATATATATATATATATATATATATATATATATATATATATATATATATATATATATATATATATATATATATATATATATATATATATATATATATATATATATATATATATATATATATATATATATATATATATATATGTATATGTATATATATATATATATATATATATATATAGAACCCTTAGATGTTGTCCGAAAGTTTTTTCGATATTTTGTTAACAAAAAGTAAAAATTAAAATCCAAGACCGGAATTTTTTTTTTTAATAATGATAGACTGCCTGCCCCAACCAAACCCTCAGTCGATGTAGCAGCACTCCCTTGCGGGTCAGGCTATTTGTCAGTCGATGTAGCAGCACTCCCTTGCGAGTCAGGCTATTTGTCAGTCGATGTAGCAGCACTCCCTTGCGAGTCAGGGTATTTGTCAGTCGATGTAGCAGCACTCCCTTGCGAGTCAGGCTATAAGATAGTCGATGTAGCAACACTCCGCGCATGATTTACAGTAAAAAAAATAAAAATAAAAACATTTTATTAAAAAAAATAAAAATAAAAACATTTTATTAAAAAAAATAAAAATAAAAACATTGTTTATATTGTTAAAAACATTCAAAATGTTATAAAAACATTCAGAATGTTTTTAAAAACATTCTGGTCAATTAAATTTGCCTTTTTGTGGTTTTTTTAAAAAACGATTAATTTGTAATTAAATTAATGGTTTTTACTTTCGTCCAACACGGAAATGTTGGACAAAAGTCAAAAGTAATTAAAAGTGACGTATGTGTTGGCGTAAGAATCACTTTTTTCCTTCCGCTCTTCCTAAAGCCAACAAACTATAGAACTATATATATATATATATATATATATAGATATATATATATATATATATATCTATATATAAATATATATGTATATATATATATATATATATATATATATATATATATATATTTATATATATATATATATATGCATATGTAAAGTAGAAAAAAATCATCTACTAAAAATTTTTTCTCATTTCAAATTGTGTTTCATCAATCTACTCATCAGAAAATCTGATCCGTCTTTATTAATGAAATACAGTGTAAAATGAGTAGAAAGTTTTGTTAAGTGATTTTCTACTAATTTATATATGCATATATATATATATATATATATATATATATATATATATATATATATATATATATATATATATATATATATATATATATATAGAACCCTTAGATGTTGTCCGAAAGTTTTTTCGATATTTTGTTGACAAAAAGTAAAAATTAAAATGCAAGACCGGAATTATTTTTTTTTAAAAATGATAGACTGCCTGCCCCTACCAAACCCTCAGTCGATGTAGCAGCACTCCCTTGCGGGTCAGGCTATTTGTCAGTCGATGTAGCAGCACTCCCTTGCGAGTCAGGCTATTTGTCAGTCGATGTAGCAGCACTCCCTTGCGAGTCAGGCTATTTGTCAGTCGATGTAGCAGCACTCCCTTGCGAGTCAGGCTATAAGATAGTCGATGTAGCAACACTCCGCGCATAATTTACAGTAAAAAAAATAAAAATAAAAACATTTTATTAAAAAAAATAAAAATAAAAACATTTTATTAAAAAAAAATAAAAATAAAAACATTGTTTATATTATTAAAAACATTCAAAATGTTATAAAAACATTCAGAATGTTTTTAAAAACATTCTGGTCAATTAAATTTGCGTTTTTGTGGCTTTTTTAAAAAACGATTAATTTGTAATTAAATTAATGGTTTTTACTTTCGTCCAACACGGAAATGTTGGACGAAAGTCAAAAGTAATTAAAAGTGACGTATGTGTTGGCGTAAGAATCACTTTTTTCCTTCCGCTCTTCCAAAAGCCAACACAATATAGATCTATATATATATATATATATATTTATATATATATATATATATATATATATATATATATATATATATATATATATATATATATATATATATATATATATATGTATATGTATATATATATATATATATATATATATATATATATATATATATATATATATATATATATATATATATATATATATATATATATATATATATATATATATATATATATATATATATATATATATATATATATATGTATATGTATATATATATATATATATATATATATAGAACCCTTAGATGTTGTCCGAAAGTTTTTTCGATATTTTGTTAACAAAAAGTAAAAATTAAAATCCAAGACCGGAATTTTTTTTTTTAATAATGATAGACTGCCTGCCCCAACCAAACCCTCAGTCGATGTAGCAGCACTCCCTTGCGGGTCAGGCTATTTGTCAGTCGATGTAGCAGCACTCCCTTGCGAGTCAGGCTATTTGTCAGTCGATGTAGCAGCACTCCCTTGCGAGTCAGGGTATTTGTCAGTCGATGTAGCAGCACTCCCTTGCGAGTCAGGCTATAAGATAGTCGATGTAGCAACACTCCGCGCATGATTTACAGTAAAAAAAATAAAAATAAAAACATTTTATTAAAAAAAATAAAAATAAAAACATTTTATTAAAAAAAATAAAAATAAAAACATTGTTTATATTGTTAAAAACATTCAAAATGTTATAAAAACATTCAGAATGTTTTTAAAAACATTCTGGTCAATTAAATTTGCGTTTTTGTGGTTTTTTTAAAAAACGATTAATTTGTAATTAAATTAATGGTTTTTACTTTCGTCCAACACGGAAATGTTGGACAAAAGTCAAAAGTAATTAAAAGTGACGTATGTGTTGGCGTAAGAATCACTTTTTTCCTTCCGCTCTTCCTAAAGCCAACAAACTATAGAACTATATATATATATATATATATATATATATATATATATATATATATATATATATATATATCTATATATAAATATATATGTATATATATATATATATATATATATATATATATATATATATTTATATATATATATATATATGCATATGTAAAGTAGAAAAAAATCATCTACTAAAAATTTTTTCTCATTTCAAATTGTGTTTCATCAATCTACTCATCAGAAAATCTGATCCGTCTTTATTAATGAAATACAGTGTAAAATGAGTAGAAAGTTTTGTTAAGTGATTTTCTACTAATTTATATATGCATATATATATATATATATATATATATATATATATATATATATATATATATATATATATATATATATATATATATATATATATATATATATATATATATATATATATATATAGAACCCTTAGATGTTGTCCGAAAGTTTTTTCGATATTTTGTTGACAAAAAGTAAAAATTAAAATGCAAGACCGGAATTATTTTTTTTTAAAAATGATAGACTGCCTGCCCCTACCAAACCCTCAGTCGATGTAGCAGCACTCCCTTGCGGGTCAGGCTATTTGTCAGTCGATGTAGCAGCACTCCCTTGCGAGTCAGGCTATTTGTCAGTCGATGTAGCAGCACTCCCTTGCGAGTCAGGCTATTTGTCAGTCGATGTAGCAGCACTCCCTTGCGAGTCAGGCTATAAGATAGTCGATGTAGCAACACTCCGCGCATAATTTACAGTAAAAAAAATAAAAATAAAAACATTTTATTAAAAAAAATAAAAATAAAAACATTTTATTAAAAAAAAATAAAAATAAAAACATTGTTTATATTATTAAAAACATTCAAAATGTTATAAAAACATTCAGAATGTTTTTAAAAACATTCTGGTCAATTAAATTTGCGTTTTTGTGGCTTTTTTAAAAAACGATTAATTTGTAATTAAATTAATGGTTTTTACTTTCGTCCAACACGGAAATGTTGGACGAAAGTTAAAAGTAATTAAAAGTGACGTATGTGTTGGCGTAAGAATCACTTTTTTCCTTCCGCTCTTCCTAAAGCCAACAAACTATAGAACTATATATATATATATATATATATTTATATATATGTATATATATATATATATCTATAGTTTGTTGGCTTTGGGAAGAGCGGAAGGAAAAAAGTGATTCTTACGCCAACATATACGTCACTTTTAATTACTTTTAACTTTCGTCCAACATTTCCGTGTTGGACGAAAGTAAAAACCATTAATTTAATTACAAATTAATCGTTTTTTAAAAAAACCACAAAAACGCAAATTTAATTGACCAGAATGTTTTAAAAACATTGTGAATGATTTTAACAATATAAACAATGTTTTTTTTTTATTTTTTTTAATAAAATGTTTTTATTTTTATTTTTTTTAATAAAATGTTTTTATTTTTATTTTTTTTACTGTAAATCATGCGCGGAGTGTTGCTACATCGACTATCTTATAGCCTGACTCGCAAGGGAGTGCTGCTACATCGACTGACAAATAGCCTGACTCGCAAGGGAGTGCTGCTACATCGACTGACAAATAGCCTGACTCGCAAGGGAGTGCTGCTATATCGACTGACAAATAGCCTGACCCGCAAGGGAGTGCTGCTACATCGACTAAGGGTTTGGTTGGGGCAGGCAGTCTATCATTATTAAAAAAAAAAAATTCCGTTCTTGCATTTTAATTTTTACTTTTTGTCAACAAAATATCGAAAAAACTTTTGGACAACATCTAAGGGTTGTATATATACTCACATGTATATATATATATATATATATATATATGTATATATATATATATATATATATATATATATATATATATATATATATATATATATATATATATATGTATATATATATATATATATATATATATATATATATATATATATATATATATATATATATATATATATATATATATATATATATATATATGTATATATATATATATATATATATATATATATATATATATATATATATATATATATATATATATATATATACAACCCTTAGATGTTGTCCGAAAGTTTTTCGATATTTTGTTGACAAAAAGTAAAAATTAAAATGCAAGACCGGAATTTTTTTTTTTTAATAATGATAGACTGCCTGCCCTAACCAAACCCTCAGTCGATGTAGCAGCACTCCCTTGCGGGTCAGGCTATTTGTCAGTCGATGTAGCAGCACTCCCTTGCGAGTCAGGCTATTTGTCAGTCGATGTAGCAGCACTCCCTTGCGAGTCAGGCTATTTGTCAGTCGATGTAGCAGCACTCCCTTGCGAGTCAGGCTATAAGATAGTCGATGTAGCAACACTCCGCGCATGATTTTCAGTAAAAAAAATAAAAATAAAAACATTTTATTAAAAAAAATAAAAATAAAAACATTTTATTAAAAAAAATAAAAATAAAAACATTTTATTAAAAAAAATAAAATAAAAACATCGTTTATATTGTTAAAAACATTCACAATGTTTTTAAAACATTCTGGTCAATTAAATTTGCGTTTTTGTGGTTTTTTTAAAAAACGATTAATTTGTAATTAAATTAATGGTTTTTACTTTCGTCCAACACGGAAATGTTGGACGAAAGTTAAAAGTAATTAAAAGTGACGTATATGTTGGCGTAAGAATCACTTTTTTCCTTCCGCTCTTCCCAAAGCCAACAAACTATAGATCTATATATATATATATATATATGTATATATATATATAAATATATATATATATATAAATATATATATATATATATATATATATATATATATATATATATATATATATATATATATATATATATATATATATATATATATATATATATATATATATATATATATATATATATATATATATATATATATATATATATATATATATATATATATATATATATATATATATATATATATATATATATATATATATATATATATATATATATATTTATATAGATCTATAGTTTGTTGTCTTTGGGAAGAGCGGAAGGAAAAAAGTGATTCTTACGCCAACACATGCGTCACTTTTAATTACTTTTGACTTTCGTCCAACATTTTCGTGTTGGACGAAAGTCAAAACCATTAATTTAATTACAAATTAAGTATATTAAGAATATAAAGAAACCACAAAAACGCAAATTTAATTGACCAGAATGTTTTTAAAAACATTCTGAATGTTTTTAACAATATAAACAGTGTTTTTAACAATATAAACAATGTTTTTATTTTAATATTAAAAAACACATACTGAAACTTTTTAGTCCCTGTGTTCATCCTATTGCTGTCATTAGGTTAACCTAGTTTCAGCATGATTTCTAGCCATTGCACAATCTAACATCATGTGCAATCCTGTCCGCTTTCTCTATGCTATCTTTCTACCGCGATTTCTTATATCTTTTGCTCTAACATATCTTCGTTCTTCCAAAACTCACTTTACTCTTGGCCGTAGAGCGGTAATGACGCTCCCCTACTAGGGGCTGAACACGTCTCTGCGTGCCATGGTATGGTGGTCTCCGTATGGCAATTAGCTGGAGGAGAATAAACCACAATACCAACAATGTTTTTATTTTCATTTTTTTAATAAAATGTTTTTATTTTTATTTTTTTTAATAAAATGTTTTTATTTTTATTTTTTTTACTGTAAATCATGCGCGGAGTGTTGCTACATCGACTATCTTATAGCCTGATTCGCAAGGGAGTGCTGCTACATCGACTGACAAATAGCCTGACTCGCAAGGGAGTGCTGCTACATCGACTGACAAATAGCCTGACTCGCAAGGGAGTGCTGCTACATCGACTGACAAATAGCCTGACTCGCAAGGGAGTGCTGCTTTTGATAAATGCAGAAGAAGGCCAACAATGCAGGAGCTTGTTGAAAAGTCAAATTCAATAGTAATAACTTTTCATTCATTGGCAAACACAGAAACATCTCATAAATTTTTTTTCTCTTTAATTCAAATTTAAAATCAGATATTGGAATAATATTTATGTAGTTAAAATATTATGCTAGCCAAATTTCCTATTGATAATGCACTTTTCAGCCTTAGACAGCTCCTTAAGTTAATTACTATTTTGAAGTTTTAGTACCAACTTTTGATTTGCTATTTAAACTGTTTTAGGCAAAAACCTTTTTTATTTAAGGAAAAAGGTCAGCAAAAAATTGCTTACCACTAACACATTGAGTTCTGAGTTGCCTAATGCGGATTTTTATTCCATGGGCTGTATACAGTATTTATAACCATTATATATTTTTCATTTTCCAGATATTAAAAGAAATGAGAAGAATATTGAAGCTATTTGAAGGTGCTGAGCCTAACATTTTTATGAGTGACTCTATAAGGCGTTTAGAAAAAAAAATTGATACTATAATTTAGTAGTGTTCCTTAGAAAAATATAAAGCCTTCGAAATTGCTAAAATTATATAAATTCATAAATGCTAATACAAATTTTATTTGGTTCTTTTAAGAAGTTCTGTTATTTTTTTAAATGTTCCATGTGGATTTGCACGTGGGTTGAAAAGATTTCTATAATGACATTTTCTTTCTTAATATGGCTTTATACAGTTAGAACAACATTTTATTTACAGAATTTACTTTTCCTGGCATTACCCTATGTTGCAGATTAAAATTATTTTTAATGTAGTACTACTAGCAGAGTGTAATATAGAGCAATATTTATTACTTGCAGAAGTAAACCTGTACTAGTCTTTTCCCTCTATTGGGAAAATCACTCACATTACTTAGGATTTGCAACTTTAGTAAATTTAAAACAAATTTTTTATTGACTAATTTTTAGATTCAAAAATCATCTCATTTCTTCAGAATTTAAATTTGATATTTCCATCAAAACTAAAAAGCAGTAAAAAATAGATTTTTTTGTCCTTGAGGTTAGTTTTTAAGTTTTATATACTTATTGTGCGCAGCACACGATGAAAGGCAAAGGATGAGTCAGGAAACTTTATTTATTTTGCAAATAAGGATAGGAAAAACAAATGGGAAAAGGAAAAACAAACTTTATGAAAATTCTCATTCAAACTTTATAAAAGTTGCTCAGAGAGAAACATGAAGTTCGCTTTAAAATGACCACCCTAATGCTATTATGTCAATTTTCTTAGAAGTTCAAATATTTAATCATCATTAAAAAAATACTTAGGCTAGTTAGCAAAAAATTTAATAAACTTTTTTGAATTTGTTTTGATCAATTACCTTTTAATTTAATTGTTTTGATAATTAAAGAAATTTGAATTCAGTAAGTTTTTATTAAAGTAATTAATAGGCTTAGCTAAAGTAACCTACTTATTGCCGTATATTTTATTTTATAAAAATAAAAAGCCGGACGCATTGTGGATATTTTATGCCAATTGTACAGCAAACTATAACTGCTGATGTACAAGTTGCATAAGAAGTCGTTTTTACTGATATAGCATTGTTTTATTTAACGAACTTTTACTATCGAAAAGAATACGAGATCGGATAAATATGCTGCAGTATTTTTTTTTGACCAATTTTTTTGACCCTAACCAATGTAATTTACACCCAACAATGCAAATTACTCAGTGGCTCTGTAATGGAATCTGACAAAAATAACTTTATTGGTTTTTGTTTTGTTTTTATAGTATTACATATTTTCCTAATGGTGTATTTAATTTTCTAGTTGTAATCATTCTCTGGTTGCAAACCAGAAAATGATTAAATGCTCCAAGTATATGAAACCTTTACGTTGAGACAGACAAGACAAATGGCGTTTTATTTACTATATGTGAATAATATTTTTACTAATATAGTTATTAGTTCTGTTAAAACAAGTATTGATTTCCAGCATTAAAGGTTTCAAAAGATACAGATATTAAAAAAATTATCAAAAACAGATAAAAATCTGTTGTTGATGTAATGGAAACAATTTCTTCAATAATTAATTCATTTGAAATCGAACTCACAAACGATCTTGAAAATAATGTTACTAGGTTTGTTGCAGATAAAGAAATTAAAAAAGATCTTGATCAGGCTTTTGAGTTGGGAAACAATAAATGTGTTGAGTTTTTAAGGGTTGAGTTTATAACCTTAATAGTGATGATCTGGATGTTTTCACAAGTAGAAAAAGGTTTTAGTTAATGACGTTTGCATGCAACAACAAAATACAGTTAAATCATCTAGTTGAAAATGAGTAGTTTTAAAAAACGACTGTAACTTTTGGATTTGTTGTGTAGCACGTAACCGTGATATTAACATTGAAAAAGTAATATTGAAAAAATTTTCCAAGCTCTGTTAATGACCATGAGGAGACTGATACTAGGTAGTTGTTACATTGTAAGCTTGCTTCGATTTCATATGATCAGACTTGTAAGCCATATAGCATATATATAATAACAACAAATGACGCATTCTGAATGTAAATAAAATTGCAAATGTGTTTGGTGTGACGCAATGATTGGTTTTCCTGTCTTTACAGGTACACATTAAATTACATACGTTAAAATATTATTCTTTCTTAAAAACATTTTTTAAATATTTCTATGCTACTTCATGAGATTTTTATATCAAAACTGTTTTGCTACAACAATTTTATATCTCACAAATATGTTTACACTGATGTTTTTTGGAATTATTATTTAGATTGTGATGCAGTGTCTGTTTTTCAAGGAAAATTATATAACCTAAAAGATTGTAGGAAAAAAAAGAATACTACACAGAATTTCGAGGTATTGAAATGTCATTAGATGTATTGGATTAGCTTGTAAGTGGCATGTAAAAATTTGTTTGTGACCTTTATGGTGCATGTAAAGAAAATTTTGTTAATAAAGCACAATATTACTTATTTAAATTGGGAAAGCCAACCAAAGAGATGCTTTCACATAATTATGATTTACTTATTCTACACATTAGGTGCGCAAACTATAACGCTTACATTTGAAAAAATGTATTGCTGGGTGAACTAAATGTTCATCTCTCTGATGATAATGGCTGGTCTGTAAATGGCGAACAGGTTAACATGGTTTGGACAACATTGCCACCTGCACCAGATTCATTTTTTGAGATTTTTTGTTAACTGCTCTTGTAAACCTAATTGCCTCACAAATTGGTGTCCATTAAGTCAAACGGACTCAAGTGTACAGATCTTTGTGCATGCGGTGAAACTTGTAAAAACACACCGTTTGACAAAAGACTCTATGATGATAATAATCAAGTAAATTTAGAAAGCAGATTTAGAAGAAAAAAAATTAAATTCATACTGCATTATCAATTTATGCTTCAGTTGCTGTACTTTTTGTTACATCATAAAACAGTTTAATTACAGAAAATAACAGAAAATTCGTTTGTTCGGCTGTTATGTATTAAACAACATTAATAGTTAGTATCAAATTTTTAATTGGATAAATAATATTATTAACTGCATATATCATGCTTTTATATCCGCTTATAACTTTGTTTGCATATTCTGGAGCTGAGAGGCGTAAAATCACTTTATTTATAAGTTTATTACATTAAATAAACTCTGCGGTAATTTTGAAAACGTTGTCACTTAACGGATTTAACTATTAAACATTTCTAAATTTAACTAAAAATAGAACTCAAACTACTAATAAAAAAACGTTAATAAACAATTTATAAGCATTTTTTTACCACTTCAAAAATGTTTTACAAAACATTTAAAAAGTTTCTACGGATGAGAACATACAAAGCTAAAATGTGATAACAGAATAACCCCTTTTTTGATATAAACTGATCGTGGTGATATTGTATTAAGTTGTTCATATCTTATTTTTACTCGAATTTATGTCAGTGTTAATTATTTTTAACAAGTTAAAATTTCCAAAATATATTTTATTCTAGTAAGTTAAAAGAGTAGCGTCTTTCTTTATTTTTCAATTGCATAATATATTCATATTGTTTTGCCAACATGAGCTCAAAAATGGTTGAAAGACCTACAAAGGCTTAAACAATACTCGTATTAAAAGTAGAAGAATTGTTAGAAAACCCTTTGATTTACCAGAGAGCAATCTACCAACTTATAAACAGCTCATTCAGAACGGTTCAATATGAAAAACAACTTATTTAATGGACAGAAAAATGAGTCTATACTAATGGTGAAAAATTGTCAGTAGTGACTTGCAAAAACTTTGGTAAAGAGTTAATCTAAATTTCCCAAAAAATCTTATTTGCAGAGCGGAATAAATCTAAAAATCATAGGTCCATTATAAGCTGGCTAGAAAAGAAACTGGAAACGTTATTTGATTAATATGCTTGTCAGTACAATCTTCCAGTTATTGATGGTTGTAAAGATTGGTAAACATAGATTTACATCTTTTGTGAAAATTTAACAATCACGCGATATCAATGTGATATCAGAAAGATATCAAAATCTTCTTAAGCTATGATATCAAATAATAGTATCATTATGATATAATAGTGATATCATAATTTTGGGAAATAAACTAAATTTATAGCAGAATATCTAAAATTAGTTGCAAAGCACAGTAAAAGTTTTTCTTTTTTAATGTCCAAATAGAAAGTTTCGATTTATGAACTCATTTTATGATGTCGTTATAATATAAAGAATTTGTCATGCTATGATGTGAAATACAAGTTGCTTACATTTCATACTACTAAGCCGGAAAACGACTTACAAAAGTTGATAATTACTTTCAAGATGGCTGAAAGATATGCGAAAAAATATAAAAATATGGTAAGAACAAGTAAATGAAAATATAAACTTGTTTTACTGTTAGCTGCAATTTAAAAAAATTAAAAACTATTTGCATTTAAGGAAATACAGATAACGAGTAAAATTTTTGTTTTTAATAACTTATTTTTAATGCGAATATGTTGCACAACATATTATTAATATGCCACATCACCTATACTCATTCGAAAATATTTAACTATTCTAAATTAACAATTAAAAATAACATTATTTTTGGTAATTGATTGCGCGAAAAATCATGCAGCATCGCCTTCTTTCATGGACAGATACTTACGATTTATAACTTAATAACATATTCAAAATATTAATATGAACGTGTTATTTAAGTACAAATTAGTAGTAGTAGTAGTAGTAGTAGTAGTAGTAGTAGTAGTAGTAGTAGTAGTAGTAGTAGTAGTAGTAGTAGTAGTAGTAGTAGTATTTTACGCTGTGTTAAACAGTTGTAGTGAATGTGTTGTTTTGTACTCTATTTGTTATAGTATTACAGCAGTTACGTTTGATTGTTATTCAGGCGTTAATTGAAAGCTGTTTTTGACACCTTCAATTGAAAGAGAGTTCCATGCATTTAAAATTCTGTTAAAAAGGAAATGCTCCTCTTTATAAAAAAGGAGCGTTTCTTTTTTAACGTTGTTGCAGCTTTAAGAGTCATTTTTAATATAATTGCAGCTCTAAGATTTTTTCTAAGTTCTTAAATAGTTTCAATAAGTCGAAAACGTTTTCCAATTTTTATCTCGTCAATGTCATGCGTAAGTTTGTATAACTGTCACAAATTTCTCCTTTTAACATTATCAGAGTTAACAAGCCTGTGGCAACCAGTTTACTTGAATGTTTATTTGAACAAAATTTTTACAAAGCATTCATCACAATTATTAAATCAATGAAATTTTTAAACAAAAATCATTTAGCAAGTTTCAAAAGAAGAAGCTTGTTAAAAGACTTTTATATTAGCATACTTAATAAACACCCTTCGTAACTATGTTGTAAATGTAGAAGTTAAAAACTCTGATTGCTCAAATAAACAGTTAATAGGACTAAGTAGAAAAACTTAATAGGGCTGAAATACATAATAATAGGACTGAAATCCTATAAATAGGAATTAATAGGACTGAACTCCATAAATGTAGCAGAAAGGATTTAGGAACTTATCACCGATAGTAAAATCAGTAATTATGAAAGTAATAAAGATATTTTGTGAGCATTTAGAGAAGACCTAGCCGATAGGCTGTTAAAAGTTCAATATTCTAACAAAAGTAACTACATTGTAATCACTTTTGAGTAGATCTTTCAGCACACGTTATGACGCTATTAATAACTGCATTAAGTTGTATTCTGTTACTTCTTTATTGCTTTAGTTGGTGAGTTTACATATTTTAGGATAAAAGATGGTATTTTGATAAAAGATGGTAATAAAAAAAAATTAAAGTTGGTATTTTGAGATCTAAGAAATAAAAAAGAATACATGAAGTTATTCTTTAACAATTGAAAGACTACCAATCCATAAAAGTGCAAAAATGTTTCTCTGGACAATCTAGTGTCATGTTGACAATATTTTTTAAAGCATTCCATTAGATGTGGCGTTGTTTTGTGGATTATAGAAGTCACCTAGTTTAGAACATTTAAAAAACTTCACGGAAGAGTTAAGAAATTTTAAGTGACATCCATAAAGTATGCATGCAGTAAAACTATTGGTTGAGGAATCCCTTTCCACTGCACACACCGGTATGCTTTTTATGCCCCCCTTTTCCTCCCAATGTATATGTATGTATTATTGCAAAGTCAACTACTCGCCCCCAAGCCTTTTCTTACGCAAAAAATTTTCAAAGCATTTTAAACAAACGTTTGTTACTTATTTTGACATCACTCATTACACAAATATTAATTTTGTTACATAACAGAATAATAGTTTTTAAGGTTATGAAACTCCATGCTTTTGTTAATAAAAAAAGAAATCGAGTTTTCAATTAGATAGAAAACGATAATTAGTCACACCGCTAACATACTTGCTGTCTTTAACCCCCTCTTTTCTCTCCTGTACGCATTTATCAGTTTTTGGGTAACCTCATACATGGAAGACCCCTCAAGGCAAATGACATTATTGATAATAATGGAATAGTCATTGAAGTAAAAGAAACAATACTTTAACTGTGATATACCTTAAGCTCTAATATATGCTATAATGGTCTTATGGATATGATTGTAAGGTGAAAAAAAATGATGATTAAATGAGTTTGTATGCCCACTGTTTCTCATTGCTAAAACATTTAGAGGAAAAAATCAGAAAAATCATCACAACGTTATCAGTGGGTTGGAGTCACTTAAAAATAATATGGTGCAGCAGTTCCTTTTCAACGCAATTCAAGGTGCAGGCCTTGCTTCGATTAAAAATTTACACTTTATTTGGAAAAAGGGCTGCTCCTTTTTGATTGTCATCTGTAAAAATTATTTTAATAATTATGTTCTTTAAAGAATCTATTACTTTTCTTTTATATTATGGGCAAGTGTTTTTGAATCATATCCTAAGCAAAGAAAAATACATCCATTTTTTTATTGTTAGTTAAATTGTAGCTGTTTGTAAACTGTATAGAAAAGATTAATTGACTTAACAAGGTTATGTTCGTAAACTTCTTTGTTGCTTTGAGAACAATGCTAGCGTGTTTTACTTTAATTATCTGTTAATTTATATTTTTCATTGCTTAAATCATTTAGCTTATGATATCAGCTATAAAAAGAACGATACAATATCCTTCTCAAGTAGTAGGTCAGAAGACTCGGTGACTTAAAGAAATTATCAAGAGCAGCAGTTGGTAAAATAAAATTTAATGCAAAGAATAATGAAGGCTGTTGTCTCAAGAGTGAATGATTTTGTTTAATTTTTATTAATTGTTGCTTATGTGTTTAAGTGTTGTTTAATTGTTGATTTTGTTTTATTATTGTTAGGTTAAATGTTAAATCTATAAATTTTTTAAAGGTAAGGCTAGTTTTATGAATGTGTTTAAACATATACTGTAAACTTATACAAACTGAACTTATTTTGCAACATTCTTTAATGCTTTTGAAAATATCTGAAATATAATGTCAATGTCATTTTTTTTTTCAAGGTTTCCTAGGTTTGCAATTTGAATTGGAAAGCAATGATGCTTGCGTGATGGCAAATATTAACTCTAATCGGAAAAAAATGCATAACTTCGTAAAAGACAAATTTGTTGAAAAGGTAAAAATAATTTTTATTTTGTTAATATTTAGGCAATAATTTACTTTTTGTTTTTGGTGGCTAATATTTTTGTAAATTATTGCTAGCACCATTGTTTCTTACAATAAATAAATCTAAATTTTTTTTGGAAAAGAACTAGAATTTAACATTCAAAAAGAGACTTTTAGATCAAGTCTGTATATTTGCCGATAACCCAATGGTAAAGTTAGGCAATGCTATAGCCAAGCCATACCTCTAACTTTCTAAACATATCTGTGAAATACCAATCTACAAAAATGTGAAATTTTCTATATTTCTTTTTGAAATGGCTTTATCTGAATTTTTTATCTATTATTTTTTTAAATAAAACTCAATAATTATATCGACTTTTTTTCTTAGCATTATGTAATATAATATTGATTTATATTACACATATATCAATATTATATTACATCTATATATATATATATATATATATATATATATATATATATATATATATATATATATATATATATATATATATATATATATATATATATATATGTATATATATATATATATATATATATTTATATATATATAATATATACATATATATATATATATATATATATATATACATTACTAAACAAACAATAGGTGGCTTTTTCTTGCGTAAATTATGTACAATAGGGAGACACTTACAATGAGGCGACAATTTCGTGTCGCCTCAACGTTTCTTCCTTTTTTTTTTGTACAATTAAATAAAGCTCTGGATGTGATTTTTTTTTTTTTTAATACTTTATTAATTAAAGATTCTAAATTTTTTTACCCAGCGTTTTTTACTTTTTCAAACACTTTATTTTTCAATTTTAATTTTTTACTTGTATATCTGACCGTTATAAATAACTGAACAATAGGGCGACACAAGCTTTTCTGTTAAAAAGTACAATAAATTTTTTTTATATCTTTATAATATTTTGTTTAGTTTCGTTTTAAAGTTAGTTTTTCAAGAAAGACTCTTTTTCTCAAAGATATACCGTTCCGATTCTTTGGAATGATTTTTTATTTTTATTTTTATAATGAATGTCGCCCTATTATATCGTTTTTTCGTAATTTGTAAATCGCTCTATTATTTAAAGAAAAAATACAAAGAAGCTACTACACAGTTCAAATAGTCGTGGAGGACATTAAACTGTTAGAAGATTAGCTAGAAAAGATAAGCAAAGAAAGATAAAGCTAAGAAAGATAATAAAGCTAAGAAAAATAAGCTAAGAAAATAGCAGAAAAACAAAATAAAAAATGCGCAATTATTATGACGAAGTTATCTTTTGAGATACTTTGCTCAACTATTCTTTGTATAAGAGGTTCAAGAACACCGTGGACTAGAAAAAATGATTTGATATTAATTTCAAGATGGATGCACTAGAAGCAAGAATCTGAATTGTTGTTGTTGTTTTTTTCGTTTCTTTGTTAATAATTCATGTAATTAATTGTTTGTTATTTATACTAAATGTAAATTTATACATGTTTGAAAAAGTTTATAATTAAATTTAGAGCAAAAATCTTATATATCTTTTTTTTTTTTATGGAGAGGTTAAGAGAATTTATTAGTTTTTAAAATAATTAGAATTTATTCGAGAAGTTATCTACTTTATTGCTAAAATTTTAAAAATTAACATATAAACTGAATTTTATTTTAATAAACTTATAATTATATATATACAGCTGCAAAAAATAAAAAAGCACCACCACCAAATATTGGTTGAAATTAGAATTTTTAACTATTTTTGATAGTTTGAAAATCTTTTAAATACATATTTAAAAGTAAAATGCCTTATAATTTTTATAAAAAACAAAATATACAAGTTTTAATATATAGTATTCATTTATTAAACAAAAATTCGAAAAAAAATCAAATAAAACGCGAAAAAAATAAGAGCACCACAGCTTTAATGTGTATTTTTAAAATAAGGAAATATTATTAGATCAATTGTTTTAAACATTTTACAATAAATATTAATTATTTCTTAACATATTAGTATTTTGTAGCGTGACCTTTATTGGCAATGACGGCTACACAACGTCTTGGCATCGAGTTAAGCAAGTCCTGACATCGCTTTAGCGGAATTTCGCTCGATGTCTCCTTAACCACGTTCCAAAGTGACTCCTTCGTGGTGGCTTCGGCAGCAGCAACCACCTCCTTTTCGTCACCCCAAAAATTCTCGATTGTGTTAAGATCTGGCGACTGTGCTGGCCACTCCATAACGTTCACTTTATGCTCCTCAAACCAATTCTTCGCCTTCTTGCTAGTGTGCTTTTGGGTCATTGTCCTGTTGGAACACCCAGGACAACGGCATTTTATAGTCGGCATACGGCAACATCACTTTATCCAATATATCAACATTAACGTTTTGGTCCATAACAGTAGTAATGAGATGAATGGGCCCTACTCCGTAATAAGAATAGCATGCCCATATCATTAAACTACAACCTCCATGTTTAGTTGTTTTAATGGTACATTTTGGAATGTATTCTGCATTTGGCGGTCTTCTGACATACGCCCGAGAGCCTTTTCCACCATAAAGCACAATCTTACTTTCGTCTGTTCATAAAACATTCCTCCATTTTTCGAGTAGCCAATTTGAGTGTTTTTTAGCAAAGCAATACGCTTTACAACATGTCTGGCACTTAGAAGTGGAAATTTTCTGGGGCTACTGGCATTTAATACATTAATTCGCAGACAACTCCGAACTGTTTGTACTGTTGCATCGATATTAAAGTCCTTTTTCAGCTCGGTAGCTGATTTAAAAGGTTCCTTTTTAGGAACCTTTTAAATGTTGTTTTAAATGTTGCAAGTGTTGGGTTTTTTTAGCTCGGTAGCTGATTTAAAAGGTTCCTTTTTAGGAACCTTTTAAATCAGCTACCGAGCTAAAAAAACCCAACACTTGCTATTTTCACAATTATTCTTACCGTTATCAGAGTATTTTACAACAAAAGAGTGTGTGGTGCTATTTTAATTTTCAATCAGAATTGGCATTTTTGATTAAAATTGAGCAACACCAAGCAGTTTTTTTTCCAAAATGAATTGCTTTAGAAAATAAACATGTTAGCTAATATTTTAAACAGCAAAGCTATAAAAAAGTTGGCTCGGTTTTTCCTCTATGAGCTCTGTAGCCATAACAGTACATCTTTTTAAAAATGTTAAAATGTAGTCTTAAAGAGTATGGATTAGGGTATCTTATAAAATTTGCATTCATTTACAAAAAAAAATTTTGGGGCCTTTCCGGACCCTCAAAAAAAAAAAATTAATAGAAATTTTTTTAAAATTAATTTTTGCAACAATTTTATCCCAAAATTTAATATTACTTTTAGCTGGTACCAAATATTAGTCGTATAAAAGCGAAACAGTAGCCCACCTTTTATTTGTGGAAAAAAAAACTAAAAAAAAAATTTTTTTCAATTTTTTTGCAAGAATAAATATTTTTAATATTGTTAAAAATTAAAAAAAAAAAATAATAATTTTATAAAAATAAATATTTTTTCCATAGTAAATGCTATGAGCCAACATACCCCGTGAAAAATTTGTCAACTTACCCCGAAAGCTTTTTTTTTAATAAACAGTCTATAAATCCTGAATAACGGCAGCTTTGAAAAAAAAGTCTGACTGGATATAGTAAACCAATTGGAACTTTTAAAATAATTTTTTTTTCATACGACTTAATATTTTCTATAATTGCTATACACAATTACTGGACATTTGGATTATAGACAACCTTCGGAATGGCCGTTTCTACCATTAGGTGAGACTAGGCAGCTGCCTAGGGCGGCAAGATTTTAGGGGCGGCATGTTTTATAATCAATTAAAATTTAGCGTTGGTAATCAAAATATATAGTAATCAAAATCATTTGAGATTTTTAAAACCTAATAAGTTAAAAACAATTTTTTTTATGCATTACTATGCGCAATAAAGTTGATTTTAGAGATCTTAAAAAACTCATAATTAGGGATTGCAAATTTACCGAACTAATTTATTACCGGTAGTTCGGTAAAAAAAAATCATTACCGGTTAACCGGTAAAATTTCAATAATTTTGCACATATTCTAATATTACTCTAAAATGCACAATACTAATTAAAATTGCAGACCATTTTAATTCAAAATTCAAAGTTGTAGAAATATTATTACAAATTTTTTTAAATTTATTTAACTAAAAAATACAACAAGAAAAAAAATAACATAAATTTTATTAAGTAATTGTATAAAAATATCAAATAAGTTATTTCTTTTTAAATTCAATTTTTAATATAAAGTATATGAAAATTAAAATGATATCTATGTGAATATGCTTGCAAGAAGCGTCTTTTATGCTCTGGTAACTTAGTAGCGATATACTTGTCATGATTAACTCGGTAGAGGAGAAAGTTTCTGATTCTACACTAATAAAAAAATAAAATAATTTGGAGCACTATATCATTTATTTTTGGTAAAAGGCAAATTATTATAACAATTATTGAAATCGTTCGACTAGCAGATCTATATTTGTGTTTTTAATAATGGAATCAACGTTTGACGCTAGGCGCAGAGCAAAGTTTGCGTTTAGTTTAAAAAGGTTTGAATCGTATATAGAGTTTTTGATTATTTGTATAATCCTGAGCACTTAACAATGTTCTGTTTGTACAAAAAGTAACAAGTGACAAACCATCTTTGGATGTTAATAGCACAACAACTACATCAATCAATTGATTAATTTAATGAAGTATTTTGATATTGTCAATGAATTATTCAAATTCGACTGAAAATGAATAATTCATCAGCATCTAGCTGTATTTTTTTTCCCAGCATGAATACGCAACATATTAGTTATTTTAGTACCTCTTCGACTGGTTTTTAGAAACTTATGTTTTTAAGATGGTCTACTTCCAAAACTATGTTTATAAACATAAAACATACGTATATACATATACGTGAACGAAACGAAAATAACTAAAAAATCCGTAAATAAATAAAAGGGACATAATATATCTCCATTTCTATTATTTATTAAATTGATGTATTATAGTTTTTTATTGAATGAATTTATGTAGTTTTCTTGTATATTTTAAACTTTTTTACCGGTCGACGGTATATTTTAAATTTTTTTACGTAGTCGACGAAATTACCGGTAAAAGAATCTTCATTTTTATTTGATTTATCGGTAAACCGGTTAACCGGTATTGCAAACTCTACCCAGAATTATATTATATCGGGGTACTTATTATTCAAAATCGCAGCACAAAAATAAGATGAGGTAGATTAAAACTAAAATTTTGCAATATTTTAAAATCTTCCGATGTAAAAATTTTTGTTACTTTTGTCGTGAAAGTTTTATTTTTATATTTGAAAAATGAAGAAAAAATGGAGTTTTTTATATTGACTGAATAGAATGAAAACACATTTTTTATTATTTAAAATATAATTTGTACTTTTATGATTTTTAATATAATTTATTATACGTGTTATAATAAATTATATTAAAAAATTAATATAATTTATTATACGTGTTATTTTACTCCCTTTCAATTCTTTGTTTGTTAAGTTAACTAACAAAGAATTGAAAAGGAGTAAACTACGCTACAAAAAAGTAGGTCAGGTGCCTTGGCTGCCTTTGGCTGCCATTACTCTCTGGAAAAAATTAAAATTTATACGTTTATCGCTAAAAAATTGTTTAAAATTATTGGGGTACAACCCCCAGCGTCTCATCTCCTTAGTCCATTGGGTTAACGGTCCTAAAAATAATTTTAACGTGCATCTTTATCTGGGCTACACAAAAGCTGAAAGTTTCAGAGCTCTAGTTAGTCTGGTAGGTAGTGAAAATTCCTTTGACAGAAGAGAAATTTATATTCTATATTTAAATTATATTTATATCGACAGGGTATAAAAAATTACAGGGAATTAACTCTAATTTTCTTTGGATTTTAGTCATTAAGATGTTTTTGTTGTTGTTGTTGTTTACTGAAGGTGTTAAGTATGCTAACATTATGATTTCTATTACGTATCACACATTTATATAACTAAATAAAAACGTCCTTGTTTTTATATTTTTCCTACTTCCTCTCTTAGTTATAAAACATATAATAGAAAAATGATTGTTATTACAAAAATAGCAAACCAAGGATTTTTTAGTATCTATTTGAAACGTTAGCAGGGCCGTTTCTACCATTAGGCGAGACTATGCGACCGCCTAGTCTCGCCTAATAGTAGTTTTAAAATCAATTTTTGTTCTAGTACTATTATTTATTCTCTACTTAGCATAAGAAATCAAAATATATAAGTATCAAAATCATTGATAACTGTAAAACTTATGGAAGGGGGAAGCTAAATTAAGTAAAGAGAATTATTTTATGAAGACAATACTTATCCTCGCACCTGTCACTTGAATATGTTGCTATTTGATTAGAAATGGACAAACTAGACGTTTTTTTTGTTTTTTATGACAAAATGGAAACATCTGGATAAAAAGTTGTAAGACTTTCCTGACCACATTTTTAAAAAGTGGTGAACTTTATGTTATTTATTATATAGAATATTTTGTTCTATCTACAATGAAGCAGCACATTTTATTACAGCACATAAAATACTATCTGGTTTACATAAATAGTCATTTACTTTCTAAGACGCTATTGGGGCAATTTTGAAAAAATATGAGAAGAGAAAAAAACGAAACCTTTGAATTTTTGTTTAAAAAGCGGCTGAAGTAAAACTTATTATTACAAAACAAGAAATTTCGAAAATTTAAGCGAAACCCTAAAAAAAAAAGCCAAACTGGTAAGAAAATAATTTAATAGATGCTGATTTTACTTTTACAAATATAATGTTCTTAAATAATAATTATGTTGATTTAAGAACATTTCTACAGTTTTTACACATTGAACTACCAATTTGACAAGAGAGAATGACTGATGTTGTGGCGCACATATAGGATGTAATGGGCGCATTACAAAAAAATAATCTGAGAATTAAAATAGTATCAAGCTAATTTAAAATAAATAAAAAATAAAATAATAAACCGGGATTACGATTTGAACTCTCGTCAACCAGGTTTTGAGACTAATTAGTTAGTCTATTAGTTAGTGAGTTAACCCACCGAGCTTACTTGCCGCTGTGTTAACAAAGAAAAATTAAGATATTTTAGCAAAGTGCTTAAACACTGAAAATAGGAAACAGAAAATAAGTTTTTTCGATAGGGTGTAAAAAATGGTTTGACTTAACAAATTATGAGTTATCCGAGGTTTTAAAAGACCAGAAAGTAAACAGTTCGAGATAAAAAAAGTTTAAGTAACCCTTTTTTTAACTTAAAAATTAAAAATGCCTAGTTTCTATTCTGTAAGCTTATACTTATGTATTTGAACTCTAATATGTATCAGTGCCGGATTAAGGAAACCTAGGGCCCGAGGCACTAATACTTTTAAGAGGCTCATTTTTGCATTAAAAAGGTTATTTACCGGGGATTATTGAGTAATCAAGTACGTACATTTAATAATGTAAATATTTACCAATGCACATTAGGGCATCCCGTACTTTTCAACATTTATTAAAAATGTCGGCCATTAGGATTTTTTTGCCATTAGGTACATACATTGAGAAAAGACAAATAAAAATTTTTACCAGAATAAATGCATCATTTGCAAAAACAGACCTTGATTTTTCAAAATTTGATTGAAATGGGGAGGGGGACCAAAAATCACATATGTCTAAGAACATCCCATAAGGACAACGAAATTTTTTTTTTTAATGTTTTAACGTTTTTTTTCATTAAAGTAAATAGAGAACAGTTTTAAAATTTAGTAAAACGCCCCCCTTCCTTTTCCTATTTATAAAAATTTCTTAAATGCTTGTTTTACACTAAAAAAGCTATACAAGTTGAAATTGGCAAAAATGAAACTCATGTCTCTATCTTTCTAATTTATTATATATATATATATATATACATATATATATATATATATATATATATATATATATATATATATATATATATATATATATATATATATATATATATATATATATATATATATATATTTATATATATATATATTAGATTTACTAAAATATATTATATTAGAGATACTAAAAATATATATAAGATAAAAATATATGCTAAACTAAAATGAGGTCCTGCTTGCTGTTAAAACGAGGAATTATTGCCCTACTTTCTGCTCTTGCACGAATAAATCCATCTTGCCTCTCAAAACCAAACACTGTTTCAGAAGCTGCAGTTACCTTAAAAAAAACATATTTTAAGAAAATTTTTTGAAAGTTTCTATTAATTAACATATTATTAAGTATAAGGAAAAGCCCTTTACCTCTTTAACTGCCCTCTTAACTCCTTGTGTGTGAACAGGGAAATATGGAACTACCATGGGACAATCCACAATCATTTCTAGCTCACTTATGTTCATTTGACTGGTTAAGATGGGTTCATAAGCCTCTTCCCATGTTATAAGCTCAGTTAATTTGGTTGCATCAAAGTTTAAATACGGAAGCTTGCATGTTCTGGAAGCTAGATTTTCCATTTCTAAATTTTTTCTATTTTCCAGAATATTATTAACAGCAAATTCTCTTTCAATTTTATTTTCGCTGCAGAGTAATGTTTGCAATAAAATTTTGAAATGAGAATTCCATGCAGAAGATCTCACATACTTTTCAATAATCATTTGTGTATTTTCATCTTGAAGTTTTATTTGGGTGAGTTGGTTCAAGATGTGTCGTGGCCCTTCTATCCAACTGTGCTTCACTTTAATTTGGATCTTTTAATTTTAATCTGTTAATCCAAGATTATAAAATTGCTTTTTTAGTAATCAGAATGGCTTGTTTTATCACGCTTACAATTTTTTCCATAAAACAATTCATTGATATTATTGGGTCCCAAATTTACATATTGTATAACTTTTAACAAACAAAAAAATGCATACTTATTTATTATATTAAGGATTGTTCTCCTACAATAAAAAACATTGCATCATATAACGAAGCTGCAGAAGGTATACTTCATTTTTCAAACAAAACTTATATAGAAAAAAAGATTAGAAAATCATACGTTTGCTACATCATAAGAAAATATTGTGTTCTAAAATTGATTTATAAGTTTAGACATTGATTTTGGTGTGGAATGCACGATATCTAACTCACCATTTCACAATTCAAGTCTTGAGGTTTGCATTTATTATGATTGAAATATGATCGGCATATGCCAAGTGCCAAAGTTAATTTTGAACCCTGTGTATATATATATATATAAATATATATAAATATATATATATATATATATATATATATATATATATATATATATATATATATATATATATATATATATAAATATATATATATATATACACACACATATATTAAGGCTTGTTCTCCTACTATCAAAAACATTCCATCAGATGGTCAAGCTGCAGAAGGTACATTTTTTTTTAAAAAAGAAAAAGCTTTCATAGAAAATAAGATAATAAAATCACACATTTATTATATCTTGGGAAAATATTGTGTTCTGAATTTGTTTTATAGATTTAGACATTGATTTTGGTGTGGAATGCACGATATCTAACTCACCATTTCACAATTCAAGTCTTGAGGTTTGCATTTATTATGATTGAAATATGATCGGCATATGCCAAGTTACAAGGTTAATTTTGAACCCTGTATATATATATATATATACATATATTAAGGCTTGTTCTCCTACTATCAAAAACATTCCATCAGATGGTCAAGCTGCAGAAGGTACATTTTTTTGTTAAAAAGAAAAAGCTTTCATAGAAAATAAGATAATAAAATCACACATTAATTATATCGTGGGAAAATATTGTGTTCTGAAACTGTTTTATAGATTTAGACATTGATTTTGGTGTGGAATGCACGATATCTAACTCACCATTTCACAATTCAAGTCTTGAGGTTTGCATTTATTATGATTGAAATATGATCGGCATATGCCAAGTTACAAGGTTAATTTTGAACCCTGTATATATATATATATATACATATATTAAGGCTTGTTCTCCTACTATCAAAAACATTCCATCAGATGGTCAAGCTGCAGAAGGTACATTTTTTTGTTAAATAGAAAAAGCTTTCATAGAAAATAAGATAATAAAATCACACATTAATTATATCGTGGGAAAATATTGTGTTCTGAAACTGTTTTATAGATTTAGACATTAATTTTGGTGTGGAATGCACAATATCTAACTCACCATTTCACAATTCAAGTTTTGAGGTTTGCATTTATTATGATTGAAATATGAAAACATTGTACTAATTTTTTTTTTAGAAAATTTTTACATGAATGATTTTATATGTTATAGTGTAATGGTTGAGCGAGAAGCTTGAACTTCTTGATCGTAAATGACCAGGGTTGATATTTGACCAAGGCCGGGTGTGATAAAAGCAATCAAATCGGAAATCCATAAAATATTTAATATAAGATAAAAACATATTTAACATTAAACATTACTAATCAGGGTGTTAACTAGTCCTGTGGAGTTCTGTTAAGCCCAGAATTCCCAAATGCTCATAAAATCAAAATTCTTAATTTGAAGTTAAAAAGTCTTATTCTCCAAATAAAGTTTCCAATATTAAATCATAAATTAAAGTTTAATCATAATTCTGAAAATTATTGAAATTAATTATTACTCCCTCCGTTCTGAAATACTGTTCTGATTTCCTGTTTTTTTTTTTGTTCCAACATATTCCGATTTGATTTTATTACTAGTTTGATGAGAAAAAAATCAAATTTTTAAATAAATTGAATTTTTTGAGAAAATAAAAATTATTTGAAAACTTGTATTATGGGTTTACATTGATAAGGGTTCGATGGGGCCATGTCCTCCTCCTCAGACTTTTTTTTGATAATGCTTTTTTTATTTTTTTTAAGTAGGTTTCTGGTAGAACATTATTTATAAATTTAGGTTTTTTTGGTGCATTGCCGCCCCCCTCTCTAAAATGTCAAGCCGTGGTGTATGTGCATACACACAATTGCCTAGCTATATACCACAATAAACCTAAACTAGGCTGTCCTTCTCTCTTATTTTTTATATATTTATTTATCTACACTTGCTTATATAATGTGCTTAAATAATGAAAAGGAAACAAATTAAACAACTGACTTTATTTGTTACAGAATAAAAAACAAAAAAGTCATCTATTGAGCATAAAGTATTTAAACTAAATGGTTTTAAGCACTATTAAATAATTTAATACTTGTTAGTAACTTTTAAAAAGCTGTTACTTATACTAATTAAGAACTTTTAAAAAGCTTTTACTATTTTTTTTTCTGACTAAAAACAATAAAATATTGTTATATTTTTAAGTTTATAGTTCATTTTTAACAAATCAGAACAGTAAATTGAATAAATTATCAAGTCTGTAGATTGCGATGTATATTGTACAGACGAAGAAAAACACCTAAAACAGAGAAAACAAGCTTAGAGTAAAATAACAAATTTAGTTTTTCTTTTGAAATTAGAACAACACTTTATTAAAAAAAAAAAAGCAACCAATAATAACAATTAAAAAAACCAGACAATAAAAAAATTTATTATTGTGATTTAATATTGGAATAGATTGAATAAAGATCAATTAAAAACTTTATAGAGATTGATTGGTCACTTAAGACCTATCAATCTCTCTGAACAATTTGTTCCTGGTTAATATCCTGCTAATGTAAACAAATCTAAATATAGAAACTATACTTATATATTTCAATACAATAAACAAATTTAGACTTACGCCTATTTAGGTTCAAGCTTGTTCTTCCATTGAAAATGAAAGAGATTTGGAAGAAGACACAGATTTGGAAGGTATTGCTTAAATATAATAAAAAATACTAACCACTAGGATTAAAATAACAAATAACCATTTTAAATGTAGAATGGATATCCGAAATACTTTTTATAAACTGACATTTGTTAAAATGGGGTGTAACTCTAACTACTTTTGATCCAAACATTTTTAGCATTTGTAAAAATCGTCTAATATATGTAAAAAACCATCTTATTTATCATAGATTGTTTCTTGACAGCAGAACCTTTGATTCGTATTTATCCACATGTTTTGAAAAAGGTTTCGAAAAATAATAAACTTTATATATTTTTAAAACTAATTTATATAAAATATTAAGATTTTAGAATCTAAAATACAAATTTCACTTGGAATGTAACTTTTTAAAAATTGTTATTGAATTTTAAAATTTTTTGAAAGAAAACAATAATTTCGATAGAAATTTATGAATTTCGTTATAAGCAAAAATATTTTGATGCAATTTTTAGAATTTAAATAACCTAAAAATATTAAAAAACAGTTTCAGTATTACTTTCAGAATTTTGATGATTAAATATATTAAGAATTTCAAAAGTGAAAAATTGTTTCTGCTCTATTTTTAGTACTGATGTAAAAATATTTTTAAAATTTGAAATGTTAAGTTTTGTGATACTTTCGAAATTTTTAACGTTGAAACTTAAAAAAACATATATATATTTTTAAAAATGAAAATATATATTTTAAAAATTCCAGGAATTTTCCATAAAAATTTTGAAATTCCAAAACATTCCAAAACACTAATCAAAATCCAGGACTGTGCAAAAAATTGTTGAAAAAGGTTTTTTTTTTAAAAAAAACACTAAATTAATTCAAAAAAAAATTAATGACAAAACAAAAAAAAATAAATATTAAAAAATTCATTTAAAATGCATGATCAGAAAAGCGCTTTATGGAAGAACTAAAGCGCATTTATTGAATTAATATTTAGTTTGATTTAAATTAATATAATATTTATTTAAAAATAGAAAAGCCGAAAGTTTATTTAAAAGTATATTAAACTGGGTCTCAAAAGAAACAAAACATTTTTATAAAAATTGACGCCATGTTGTTACATGTTTTTAAATGATATTATTTGCAGATTTCAATAAGGAGTTGGAAAATAAGGAGTTGGAAAATAAGGAGTTGGAAAATCAGGAGCTGGAAAAATCATTACAATCAATTCAATCAATTCAAGTGTCAACACATTTTCATGCAAAGGTTTGTTTCATCTTTTAAATTTTGCATTTTGCACAAACAAATATATGTTATGCGTTTACTTTCAAAATACATATACAAATATAAGAAATAAAACAATATCAAATATCTATGTTTTTTTTCATTAAGTATATAGAGAAAGTTTAAAAATAAATTAACAATTTTAAATGGGTAATTGCACATCAAATCACCCAATTTAGAAAGTGAACTCTTAAAAAAATGACACTTCAGATGAAAAAAATAAATATATAAATATATAAGTGACCTTTTTTAAAGAAAAGTTTTTTTTTTTTAGTTTCATAAACAAATGAATACTTTTTAATAAATCATTAAAATGTTAGAAAAAAACGAAAACATTAGTAATATAATATTATATTGTATATTCATATATATAAATATAAATATATATATAGGTTTCAGCAGGAGTAAACGAGTGCACCTGTGTGAAATTGAGGCGAACAGACTACGCGGGCCGCCTGGCTCAATTGTCTTGCAACGGCTTTTTTGAGAAATTAAAATTCTTTTGTTTTGATGATAATTTTTTAAATTAATTTTTATATATTTTTTTATTAATAACTAATTAATTTATTAAATAATTAATAATATAAAAACGTTATAATATAATATCATTTTAATAATATAATATCATTTTAATAATATAATATCATTTTAATAATATAATATCGTTTTAACAATATAATATAATTTTAATAATATATTATCATTTTAATAATATAATATCATTTTAATAATTTAATACCGTTATAGTATTAATCATTTTATGGATATGATAACATTTTAATAACTTTTGAAACCTCACCTTTAATAGGTTAATACTTATGTCATTAAATTATTTATTGCTAATTGGTTTAGGCCAAGTCACTGAAAAAAAAACCAAGTAGGTATTGCATATTTTGTAACAAGAAACAAACAAGACTATCAAGGCATATCCTAAAAAGACATAAAGATTTAGAGATTGTCAAAACAGCGATTAAACTTCCGGAAGGAGAAAAACATAAGATGTTTAATAAATTTAAAAAGGAAGGAATTAAAAAATATAATATAGATCAAACACAAGAAAAAAATCCTAACTTTCAAAGGTAAAATTGTTTTTATTTTATGAACTTATTTTTCATATTTGATTTTCTAAAAATTGAGTAACTAAATTAATAAAACTTCAACATTTAAAAATATAATTACATATATAAATATACATTTACAAATTAATAGAGAAAGAGAGGCAAAAAAAATTCTTAACGAGGAAGAAATTATAAATAATCTTGAAATGTGCGGATATTGCAATGGTTTTTTTTCAAAACGTTTTTTAAGCAGACACATTAAAAACTGTGATCTAAACACATTCAAACCAATCATTCATGTTCCAATCAGCTTAATTAAAAACAATTCGTCTTCATTATTTCCAAATGAATTCGTAATCAATGTCCTTAGAAATATGAGAAATGATGAAGTGGGTAAAATTTGCAAACAAGACATTATCATTTTGACTGTTGGTCTAAGATTATATGACAAAATGAAAAGAAAACTAGATAAACAATCAGAAGTTCTAAAATCTGTACGAAATGATATGAGGCGCATTGGACATTTATATTCTATATTTAAGATAAATAAAAAAGTTAAACATGTATATAATAATGCAATGGACATGTTTAACAGAATAAACTTTGATGCATTTAGAACAGCAATCGATGAATACACTATTGCAGGAGATTATTTAAAATCAGGTTTGAAAATAGTTTTATCATCATTAATTAAAAAAGCAGCAAAAATTATCAAAGGAACAGTACTGACTGAAAATGATGATAAGCTAACTTTTAAAGAAAATGACACGGTTGCAAAGAAAAAGGCACAAGAAATAGATATGTTTGTGTCCGTGTTTGAGACTTGGAAAGGTTATATATTTGGAGACGCAGAATATGACATCAACAAAAGGCGTCAACAAAAACTGAGAAAACCAAATATGTTGCCTGATGAAGAAGATGTTGAAATTCTCCAAAACTACATAATTCAACGATTAGAGAGTATAATGAAAGATAATTTTATTTTTTGGGATAACCACATATATATCGAAGTTAGAGACTTAATTTGCACTCGCCTAACATTGCTTAATGCCAGACGTGGTGGGGAACCAGCAAGGTATTTATTATTTATTTTGTATAAAACCAAAATATCTTTCAGCTTTTAATATAACTTTGATTAAAAAAAAATTAACCAAACAAATTAGCCCCAACGTAATTTTTTTAATATCTTCTTTAATATGAACACAACTTGTTTATATTAAAGTTAATCACATTGGACCTAAGGATTTCTAAGAAACCTTTTAAAGATTATATTTTTTGAAAACTTTATGAAATTTTGATTCTTTTGAAAAAAGCAATAATATACTTTGAAGAAATAGATTATACATAATACATATCACATGTAAATTACTTATAAAGGATAAAATATTGAATGTATTTAAAAAATAAGAAACTTCAGAATAAAATTTTTATTCAAGGTCATTAAATGAATGGGTCATTTTATAAAAAACCATAACAATCTTTGTTAAAAGATTTCTCTGTGCAATGAAAGTGCTGAACAGTTCAACTCAAATCAGCCTATATTTTAATAAGTCTTTTATAAAAAGTTTTTTAATAAAGTCTTATGAAAAAAAGATTTTTGCTTTGAAACCTCTGAATTCTATTGTTGCAAAAAATGCAATCGGTGACTTTAAAGCAAAACATTTTAACTTTTAAAGTGACTTCAAATTGAAACAATTAAATTGTTTCAATTTAATTGTTTCAATTTGAATTGAAATTGATAAAGTCGTTGTTGTTAATAAAATTATTCATAGTTCTAAACAATTTAAATTAGTAAAAACAATTAGGATTTAGTAAAAAATTAAAAAAAAGATATAAATATATGATTTACTGAAAAAAAGTTGTTGTTAAGGATTGACAAATTTTTTTCATGGTGCTAAATATTTAGATAAAAAAGGTAGCATAAAATAAAATAGGTTAAACATAATAGTTACAAAAAGTTACAATGATTATTTTTAAACAAACTTTTATACATAATAGCTATTCAAACTTTTAAGTGGTTTTTAAAACGTTAACTATTTCTTTTATCAAACAAAACAAGAATTCTATAAACTTGTTCAAATTAAAAAAAAAAAAATCGCCTTAACAAAATTGCTTACTGCTTATGTAAAATCGCTTACAGCTTAGGTAAATCGCTTTAACCGTAATGCTTTTAATCAAGGCCTGATATACAAAACAATTGTGGCCAAGTTGTCAATAAAAAAAACTATATGTGTGGCCTGGTGTTTGTACATATCCCCTCCCAATATCTTTACTTTTATCCCACAACCTCAATGAGTACTCAAGGAAGGAAAGATCGACATATAAAATTACAAAAAAATTTTGCAATTAGTTTAATGCTAATTCGAGCCCAGTATATTTTAAAAACACTTTAGAATAAAGTAACAAATTAATTCCACTGATTGATAATAATAAATACATTTTATTTAAATAATGTTACATATATTCATATTTTAGGTAATATAAAATTTTTTGTTTATTAAATAAATCTTTTAAGCTATTCTTATCAATTGTTAAGTGAAAAACAAATGTTAAGTAACATAACTTAAAGTAATTGTTGTTAATAAAACTGGTTTTTATCAGCATTAAAATAACTTTTAGATTAAAATCACTATAAAATTAAATTTAAAAATGTTTTAAAGGCTAAATTAATAAAATTATAATTAAATGATATAAGACAATGATAAGAAATAAAATAAATAATAAAATATTAACTTGAATTAAATATAAAAGTTTGTTACTTTATCTAGTTACTTCTGAAGTTACTGTTTTAATAGCAAAAATAAAATCAGGCTGTGTAATTAAATGATAGTTTCTGCTTTAAAGATAAGTGAAGAAAAAAAAAAAAAAAAAAAAAAAAAAGGACTCCAAAATAAAATTATTAAAATTTTTAATTTTATTATTAAGAAAGAAAATAAAGCAAAATTATTAATATATAAATAGAATAACTCAATTTAAAAAATGACAAAAAAAGCGTTTTGATTGAATTTAATTAAAATTCAGGGCGATAAACAGGGATTTAGCGTATCACGATCTTGATTACTTTTCACAACTTCACAATGAGTTTTTTCCAAAAATAATGATTTTCGAGATTTAATTATTTTTCTTATACGTATTCAAAGGAGATTTTACAAAAATGACAAAGAGGTGTTTCTGAAATGACCCGTTCAAATATTGTTTATTAGTATTTATTAAATAAAAATGAAATAATATTTGAGATTAAATTATATAAAAAACCTGAAATAATATTACTAGGTTACTTTTAATTGACTGGAAAGTTGCAGAAGAAGGTGGTTGGATCAACTCACAACACATTAAAGAACTTGATGAACTTGATGAAAAACTAGCTAACGCAATACAAGTTGCATATATGACTGGGAAGGTATATATTTGCCATATTTATGAGTTGCTACTGGTATGCTGAATGATTTAGCAGATTTGTATAGTGAAAATTCACCGCTTTGTACTTTGGCCACCACAAGCTTTTTGGTTTATAGTTTTTCTTTTTTCTTTGCATGCAAGTTGTTTTGCGTATTTCATTCAACCCACAACACTTCGTTTCCGTTTTTAACTCATAACTCTTTTTCCTAAATAGTTAATTTAATTTTGAAAAAAAGATTCTTAATCAGCTTAAAAAGTTGTATCAGTAAACATTTTAAGTTCAATGATAACGAATTTAATTTCCAAGAGTTTTAAGTTCCCTTTTCAAACAGATAAAAAAAATCTTGGTACGCATATGAAAACTTATAAATTTATAACAACATTTTTTTTATTAAAAAAAATATATATATCTTGCTCAGAAAAATATTACGATATAATCAAAAAGGTTGTCATAACTATTTCATTCTACCCGGTATTTCATTTTACCCCGTTTTATTCTATACTTTATTTTGGAATTTTATCTAAAGGGACCACCAAGTCCATGTTGTGTTTATATTAATGAGAATCATCATCATCATCATCATCATCATCATCATCATCATCATCATCATCATCATCATCATCATCATCATCATCATCATCATCATCATTATCATCATCATCATCATTCTTTTATAGTCCTTGTTTCCATGCTTGCACGGATTGGACATTACTCATAATGCTTTTTCTCAAAAATACACGGTCTTGAACATCTTCTTTCCTTAAATATAGCCTTTTTAAATCATCTGAAACACACTCTTTTAACGTTTTTCTGCTTCTCTCTACCTTTTTCTCCTGAAACTTTTAACTATCTACATGCTGATAACCAATAATCTGCGTCCTTGCGCTCTACATGCCAAAACCATTTTAATCTTCCTTGACACACTCTATCAGATATACTCACTATGTCTAATTTAATCTTGAATGAAAGTTATAAATGAATGTTATAAAAAAATATTTTTTTAAATAAAACTAAAAAATAAATGAGTACCAAGAAAAATTAATCTTCAGTCATTGCTCACCTTCACCATTTTCTGCAGTATCTAAAGTCTTTAAAATAAATACATTTTTCCAGACGAAATTTACAGACTTGATAATTTAATCAAGTTCATTTAATTGCTATAAACTTTAGTACATGACTTCATTAAAGTTTTTTTTATTGTATTTTTTTTAAATCTACAAGCAGTAAATTATATAAATTTAATTTATTACTACTTAAATCTTTTAAAACTATTTCTCTGGTTAATTTTAAAAGACTGCTTTAATCGACAAGCTGTCTTCAAACTTCAAGTTAAGTGAAACATTAATTTTCTCGCGAACGTTTCGCATTAAAGAGAGAGCAGAGCTATAGCAATGGGTGTGCGAGAGAATTTTTTACATAATGTGAAAACTATATTTGTATCTGTACATATATAATATAAATTATATATGAATATGAATAAAACTTAAAATGACATGAATAAAATAATTTAATATGACATGAATATGAATGAATATAACTTAAAATGACATTTGAAAAACGTTGAAATATTGCTATTATTAAAGTTTAATAAAAATGAAAAGTAGTTTGACCTTATATACTTTTTTTGGGGAAGAACACTAAATTTTAGTCTCGCACCTGGCGCTACAACACAGTAATTTAGTACATTAATTATATAACTTATGGATCCAAACTTTGCAAAGAAAGAAGTTCAAAATCAAAAAATTAAAAAAAAAAAAAAAACATAAAGTATAACATATGTAAAACATAATAGAACAAAATGTGTTATGTTAGAAATTTCCATTCCAGTATACATTTCCAATATATATAATATAATAATAATTTGTTTTTAGGGCCGATGCATTGGCATCCGCCTGTACCCATTGGCGTCAGTGCACCCCTAATAATAATTATAATAATAAACGTTTTAATATATAATAAAAACTGTGTAATTAAAAATAAAACTCACTCCAACATCTTAAAAAAAAGACTTCAGTTTTTCAAGTTTAATTTTTTATTTATATATTTATAAAATAAAATAAATTAATTTTTTTTTTCTATGTAAGAAGAAAAAAATTTATAAAATCTTAAGTTCTTTTGTAAAAAGTCCATAATGACATCATGTACTAAAACTTATTGGAATTAAATGCACTTGAATAAACTTTTTAAAGACTTCACATACGCAAAAAATAAAGAAAGTGAGCTTCAACTAAAACAACAAGATTAGTTTTCCTTGGTATACATTTATTATTTAGTTTTAATCAAAAAAATTGTAATCAGTTTTTATATAACACTCTCTTAAATATGAACACAACATATCTTGGGACAAGGTGATACCTTTAAGTTTTAGCCTATAGTTTAATTTATTTAGTTTATCTTTTAGGGAAACAATCATTTAGTACCAGTTTTAATACCATTAGATTCAATTCCAGTACTTAAAAAATTGTCTAATTTGAACATCAGAATCGAAGCAGGTATTTTAGAAAATAACCAATATCTTTTCCCCAGCACTCAAAAAAGTAAAAACCATGTATCAGGTTGGCATGCACTACATTTTATATGCACAAAAATTAAAGATAAATTAAAATATCCTAACAAACTTACCGCAACAGCTAACCGCAAAAGAGTAAGTACATTATTTGCAATTATGGATTTACCTCCTTAAGACAGAGAGCTGTTTTACCAACATATGGGCCATAGCAAAGATTTTAATCAAAATGTTTATCAAGTTCCACCAGCTTTACTTGAAATAACTAAAGTTGGCCGACATTTGATTGATATTGAAAAAGGTAAAGCTTCTTTATTTTCTTGATTCTAAAATAATTAAAGTCATTAAATGATTTTTTTTTGCAGATTTGAATTTAGTTTTTATATTTATTTAAGGTAAACATAAGGTTGTTAACAGAACTGTGCTTCAAGCTCCAACTTCTGATGGTTTTAATTTTTTTTTATTACATTTTTAAATTTCATTATTATAGTTTTATTAAATCAAAAAAAAATTGTTTATGATTTAAATGAACAATAACAACAAAATGAAACTGGAATGTATACTTAAATACAAGGTTATTTCATATGAAATCACTTTGCTTTTAAAAGATTTTATGGGCATCATCTCGGATCTTGCAGATTTTATGTAAAAAACAGAACCCAAAAAATTCAACTTGATTGAACAACCCATTCAAAAATTAGAATTAAATCTCAAAATCATTGAAAAGGAAATCTTCCCAAAATTCAGTTACAAAAATTAGCTCAAAATAGCTTCTTGTTACTTATTTAATATCAGAAAATATAAATAAGCTTTAAACAATTAATTGCGACACATTTCTGTATCCAAAAATTAAAATAAGAAACTTAACAAACCAAACCTATAATTGTATTTTAAACAGACATTAACTTGACCAAATCCTGGTCCAACCCATACCAACAGCTGATGTGTCTACTATTCTTTATGTGCTCTCTAATTTAGTCATGATTTTTATATTTAAAATTTTTTTGTTTAAAAAACAATTGTTTCGTTTTTAGAGATAACTTCTAGATAAGTCTCCTTATTGCCGTGTGCCTCTTTTTGAGATTATTAGATAAAGGAGATTTAATAAATTAGGATAAATTTGATTATAAAATAAAATATATAAACAACCTTTTGTAGAATGTAAGTAGTCATTTTTTTAGATTTACTCTCAAAAGCCTACAAGCCACAAAAAGCATACATCAAATACTAAAAATGGAGATTGGGTCTATAAAAGAGCATATATTATACAGACTTTGATACAATACTAAAATGGAAACTGAGAAAAAAACCTTAATGAGAAAAATGCCACAAACTAAAACTCTTAGGAATTAAATGTGCTTGAATTAATTATTATTTATAATAATTATTAATAATTATTTATAATATTTATTAATAATTATTGAATTAATTAAGTCAATTGCGTCTGTATATATTATAATATATTATAACGACTAAAATACTGTGCTAAAATGGAGAAGACGAGCTTTGACTAAAACAATGGAGTTTTAATATACATTTATTATTTATTTTTAATTTGCTATAAAACATTGCTAACATTCTCTTCAATATGAACGCAACATTTTTTACAACATGGGTTGGCAATATCTACGAAATTGCTTGTAAGCGGTCAAAAAAAAAAAAAAAAATTAAATAATGGATTATTTAGGTGAAAAACTATATATTAAATACAATTTCAAAGTTTAATATTGATTCGATTTGAATAGATTGATCAATCAAGCTAAGATTTTCAGGGTTGAGTTTTTTTTTAAATTTAATTGTTAACCCATAACACCTTGATCCATTAAATGATATAAAATGATCAATGATAGAGAATGGTTGAATTATATTTTTGTGAAATTTTATTTCAAAGGTAAACAAAAGGTTGCTAACAGCAATGTGCTTCAAACATCAACAGCAAATAATAATGATGGTTAATATTAAAAATTATTTTTATTATAATAGTTTACTGTTTTATTTGAGTATTTTACAACTATAAATAGTTTAATGAAATAAAAAATCTAAATTTAAAAATAGACTTGAAGGAAAACACAAACGACTCAATTGAGAATGGAAAAAATACTGATACTTTAAGCAGTAAGTATAATAAAAATTAAGTTCTTTCCAGATTTGTATAATATGAATAAAAAGCCTAAGAATCCTGCTCACTCTATTTTCTCTAATCCTTCTCAATCTATTTAATAAAAGTATTATTTTGCAATCTCAGGGTGGAAAACAAACAAAAGAGTCAATTTAGACGAGGAAAATGAATCGGGTAAATTAATAAATAAATAGTAACAATGGCAGTAACATTCTTGTGACTATAGAATCCCTTAAAAAATTTTTTTAACTTAATTGTATATCTTTTTTTTAAATAACAGGCTTAGATGAAAAAAAGAAAAAAAGAAAAAAAACAGATTTCCAACACAATAAAGAAGCTGAAAGCAACACTGGTATCTATAATATAACCTAAATATACTATTAAATTTATATTTTAACTTATACATTAATTTAAGTTAGTTAATATTAAAAAAAGTATTTATGTTTTTTAAAACTGCCCTAAATAATATGATTTAAATAAATTATTTAGTATATTATATTATTAAAAAATATTGTATTATAAATATTAAAAAAAAAATCATGGCATGGATAAAACATGGATTTTAATTTTATCAAAATTTTTCTATAGTTAAATAAAAAGAATATTTTGAAAAAATAAGTTAAAAACACTCTAATAATTTTTAAAATATAGATTGCAAGTAAAATTGTATATAAAAAACACACTTTTGAACATGTATATTTTAAAATGCACCAAAAACAGACACTCGGCTGGAATAAACTAACAGGAATAAACTGAAAAAAAGTTTTTTACAGCAAGTGACCTCCACCCGCATAGAGGGAGGGGTATAAAAACAGATAGAGGGAGGGTTTATTTACCAAAACTAATGTTAATACAGGCTTGGTCAGGAAAGGTGCGCAATCGCACTCTGTTCCTGACCACCATCGCACTCTGTTCCTGTTTTGTTATATTTATCAACTACTAAAGTCCAGTAAAACTGTTGGTAATGAGAGTTTTCTATACTTTGCAGCAAACTTTTTCAATAAAAGAAAAAGACTTGTTCAGCAATAACTAATATCACTAATTTATAAATATTATCACGGCATAGTCAAGCATTTGAAAAAGGGTCGGTTTTTTGTCCAACGACAAAAAGTTCTTTGATTTTAAAAAATTTAATGTATTGTAGTAAATATATTTTGATTTTACTGACACGGCATAGTTGCCCAAGTGTATATTGACTTTAAAAAAGATTAAATAATAATAATAAAAAAGTATAATAAATTTATTTTAATTTATATACTCGTGTTTTATTTCAACAATATTCTAATTAAACAAATGCTAGTTGAGTTATGTAATAGATAAAAAAAGTTGCTTTTTTTAACAATTTCATGCTTTGCGTAGCTCGCAAAATTTTTTATTAACTTATTCAAAAAAATTCTTAATAGTAAGATGAAAAAAGAAACAATTAAATTATTCAGTTACTTTGGTAATATCAAAACATTCTTTTCTTTTAGCAGTATCTTTAAAATGTTAAAAAAATACTATAAAAAACTAATATATTTTAGTTTTTTATAGGATTTTTTTTTTAACAATTTAGTATATACTAATAAAATAAAAATGTATAATAAAAACTTAACAAAACTAATAGTTTGTTTGATAATATATTTTATAACCATTTACACTAAAAATCACAACAAAAACAAAACTCATTTATAATGAAACGAATGAAACGAAATGTAAATTTAAAGATAATTTATTTACTTTAAACCATGTTTAGATTCTCAAAGTCATTGTTCACAGATTTAAAATGATTTTCAATTGATGCTCATAAATAAAACAAATTTGTGTCATCAGCAAACATTATTGCATCAAAATTTTTTAGTGATTATTGAAGATCATTAATATAAATTAAAAATAAAAGAGGACCAAGAATGGAACCTTGGGGAACTCCGCATTTAACTTTTAGTAAATTTGAATATATATTATTGTTCGAACACATTGATGTCTGTTGCACAGATAATTTTTAAACCAATCCAGGGTAATACTTTTTATTCCATATTTTTCCTTTTTTTTTTAGTATGATATCACGATTAATGACGTCAAACTCTTTTGACTTTTTTTAAGAAAGTTTCTACAGAATATTCTAGAACCTTATTTCGTTGATTTGACTGGTTTTAATGTTTGAGAATATTCTTTATACTTTTCCTTTGCACCAAGATGTTTTGAGAACATTCAAGTTTATGAATGTAGTTTATCTATGTACGAAAAGTTTTTAAATACAGGCTAAAAGAATTACCTTTAAGTTTAATCATTTTTAATCAAATATTTTTACATTAGCGAATGCTTTTAAAATATAAAATCATTTTTACATAAGCAAATGCTTTTAAAGCATTTGATAATATAAAAACATTATATTAGAAAAGATTTAAGTTATGAAGTTAATAGCGGAACTTATTTAGAACTCATCATTTTCTGGACCAACATGGAAACATACATAAACTTGAATGTTCTCAAAAAATCTAAAAAACTGTGGCCAAGTGGTACCAACTGAATATTATATGCATGGCCAGGAATAGAGTGCAATTGCATGCCTTAACTAAAAAGCCTGATTAAATACGCTTACTTTTACATAATATTTAATATCAGGTCTTATCATAAAGTGGGAAATAAAAATCATAAAAAGTCTTAGTTCAATTTCAAATAAAATGTCATATTTTTTTAACAGTTTAAACTAAAAAAAATGAAAAAATAATATTGCGGTCTAAATTAACTTTTAATGTTTTAAAGATCTTTAAAAGAAAACTGAAAGATCAGCGATGTTATTTTCAAGACCTAGTATGAACATAAAACAATTAAAATTAATTTCTTTACCTAGTCAAAGAAAGTCTGACGCAGTGAAATATAGAGTAAAATGAAATAGTTAAGGATTTTAATATATTCTTTTTTACAAGAAAAATATTTGTAGAAGTTGTAGAGAATATCAATTCTACCCTGACATTGGGGGAGATTAAAATATGCAGATCTATGTGTAATTAAAACACAATAACAATTAAAAAAACAATCAATACAAACAATTAAAAAAGCAACCAAATAAAAACACTTTTTCCTTCTTGTGATGATAGATTTAATATTAGAATAAATTGAACAAAGATTGATTTAAAATGTATACAAAAAGTCTATAGAGATTGATTGGTCACTTGAGACTTAAATAATAAAAGCAGCTTTTAAAAGTGAGCAATTTCTTCACTTATTATTGGCGTATTTCATTCAAACCCATATTCCTTTTTAACTCATAACTTTTTTTCTTAAATAGCAAATTTAATTTTGAAAAAAGATTCTTGTTTGCATAAAAAGTTGTACCAGTTAAGTTTTTAAGTTCAATAATATCAAATTTAATTTCTAAGAATTTTTTTTTAACTCTTGGAAATTCAACTTTATAACTTAAAAAAATTCACTTTTTAAAAAAATTATAAAAATCTTATTATGCATTTGAAAACTTAAAAATTTATAACAATTTTTTTTTATTTAAAAATAAAATTTGACATCATCTTACTCAAAAAAATATTCTCTACAACATGATTAATTCACTAAGAGCGAAAGAATAAACATTGTCATAACTATTTTATATTTATTATATATTTTTGGACTTGGTAGTCTCTTTAACAGAACATATTTATATTTTAGGTCGTTCATACTTTCAATGGAACACATATCAAATAAATCACTTTGACTGTGCATTTGGCTCATTTATTAATGGTGTAAACCAGAACTGTTTTCCAGGTCAATTTAAAATGCAATGTTTATATTTTAAGTTAATTGTAATATGTCTCCTAAATATGTCAACTTTTCTCAAGGTCTTTTCTATAGTGTTTATAAAGTAAAAACAAGTAGTGCAAGTGTACCAGAAACAACAGTATTCAAGAATTAAAAAAAAATCAGTTAAAAACTGGTATAGAACAATTGAAAAAATCAGCTGTAAAATATATTTTGAGTACATTATCAGCACATTTATCAGTGTTATACCGGTTCTTAACTGATTTTTTAAAACAAGTTCTCAAATCCATTTATAATAGACTTGCAAGACTTGTTTTCACATTATAAACACTTATAGAACTTAAGGAAAGGTTCAATATCCGGTGCACCTTCAACTAAAACCCTGCAAAATTTTATGAGCTTAAAAAAGTTAGAGGGTTTTCTATGAAGTTATTATCGTTTCCACAAAAAAATATCTAATCCTATCAAGGAATCACTTTCCCAATGATCACAACAATTTTATTTTAACATAATTATAAAAATTTTATTTTAAAGAATTGAAGTATATGAAAGAATTCAGCAAGCGCTACAATGTTGATCTGCACAAAATTAGAACAAGAATAAACAATGAGCGTCGAAAAACTTTAAATCTACAAAAAAAAAGAATGAAACAAATGCATATTTCAGAGTGACGAGCATATAATAGTAAGTTCTATTAACAAAAAAATTTTAAAAGAAAAATGTTTTTTACAAGTTTTGAAGAATTAAAGGGTTTCTTTACTATTTTTTTTTCAGTCTGATTCATCAAAGAATTTATCCTAATTTAGTCTGATTCATCAAAGAACCTATTTAGTCTGATTCATCAAAGAATTTATAAGAATTTATATTTTAGGAGAATGTATACAAACTTTATTGAATAAAAAGTCACTATTAGAGCATAATAGTAAAACATATAGTATATATAGTATAATAAGTAAAACATTATTTAATTAAGTAGTTTGTATAATAATTTTTGGGACTGATTAATTAAATAATGTTAATTAATATTAAGCAAAAAGTTTAATAAAACATATATTACTTGTTTCAAGAACATTTAATATATCAAGGTTTTTTTATATGTTAAATTTACGTTGATATCTACGATTTATACTTTTTAAAATAATATTATATGTTAGTTAAGTTTAATATTTGTATTTTATCTTTCTATTAATGTACTTAAATACTTCTATTTTTGCCAAAGAAAATAATTATTTTATATTACTATTAATAACTTTAATTAATCGTAAGTCCAAACATCAATAACAGGCATCAATAACAGATTGTAACACAAAAAAGACTATTGGGGAGAATTTATACTAAGAATCACGAAGCAAGCAATTTCAATTAATGATTTAATATATTATAAATAAAAGGTCTTAAATATTTTATAATTATAATGAACTTTATTATAATTTTAAAAAGTAGTTAAATACCTTCACTATAGTTATAATTTTAAAATGTTGTTAAATACCTTCATAATTTATGAAGGTATTTAACAACATTTTAAAATTATAACAATAGTGTTTCTTATACAAAAATAACCAATTTTCTGTGAAAATTTCAAAGCGGTACCTTTAATCCATTTGTCATTAAAACATTTTTTATTTAACATTGCATTTAATAATAACATTGATCACATAAAATAAAGTTTAAAATAGATTATACACAGATAGATGGCTGACACATGCATTAAATACATATATTGGGATTGCAATCACGCGGGATACCGCATTATTTCACCGCATTTAAGATTCCGCACAAAATACTACTGGGTGCGCGGGATTTTTATATTTTTGATATTTTTAAACAAAGCGACAAAAAAGATATCAAATTTATTTAATGTAAATGTGTAACAATTCCATTGTAATATTGCTGAAAATAAAATACACAATAAATTTTTTACTGAAAACCATCTATACTTTTTATTGTAAGGCGTTTTCCCCTAATCTAGAACTAAAAGTTTCTTAACAAAATAAAGGAGTTATCGGCGAACTCTAAATATAAAAAGTTACTTATTAAAAAGGAATAACTAGTACTAATAGTTTCTTTAGATTTTAGGGTATCTAGCACTAGTTTCATATAAACGAGTTGTCTGGGCGAAGGAAGCGTTATTGAATTATCAGCCCATGGGCTCCAAATTCTTTAATTAGCCTCTGTTTATTAGAAACTCTTTTAATTAATTTTAATATTTTTCCTATGCTATAGATCAGCTCCGTAACAACGAAACTTTTATTAGGGAGGAAATACTACTGGAGAAAGTTCAACCCCTTGAGAGTTAATTACCGTATAATCGTTTTCTCATGTATCCCATGTTATAAGCAAAAAATTGTCAAACCTGAAATCATTTAGCAAAGTATTAGTTAAAGAAATACAAAAAAAAAGTCTCAAGCTGCGAATGACATCGTTTGTTTCATTAATGTTGAAAAGGTGAAATGAAAAATGTACAGTAAATGTACCCGGCGTTAATTTTTTGCCAAAAAATTCCCGATTGCTAGCTTTTGCATTTGCGCGTGATTTTAGAATTAAAATTTATAGTAAGTGGAAACCATGTATAAACAACTACAAAATTTTAATTGACCAATCGATATCAAAAGTTTACTGTTAGTGGTTACCATCAGGACTAATGTTTTTGCATTAAACTTGATTAATAAGAAAACAAACATATGATTCATTAGATTAGATTAAAATTTATTAGAACAGTGATACACGCTCTAAAGGACACGCAGGTCCATAAAATATCTCTGACAACGTGCCCTACCATCATATAACACATGTGTTAGATTATTACTAAAAGTATATCTATTATATTTAATACATAATATCACAGTTATAAAACAAAAACTAGTTAGCCGGAACAGTATTTTTCGAAGTTGATGGAGTTAATTTTAAAGCTCTTTTTTTTTTGTGGCATTAACGACGTCAGACGGCAAGTTATTCCAAGTATTAACAACCCTGAGTGAGAAAGAATATTTACGGGCATCGAGTTTACACTTTAGTTTGCGTAATTTGAATTTGTGACCTCGATTGTAAATATTGTTGTTAAATAAAAACAAACTTAATATATTTAGCCAAACTAAATTATTCAGAATGTCAAGTAGTTCTAAAGCAAGCATTTTAAGTTTTGGATATGAAAAGTTATTTAAGTTAGCAATTCTTTTCGTAAAACATCTTTGCAATTTTTCCTCTGCTTTGATAAATTCGGTGCGGTTTGGCAACCAAATCGGAGAGCAATATTTTAAAATTGGTCTTATGTAGGTAGTGTAGGCTTTTACACGTGGATTACGACTTTTAAAACACTTGAGGATTAAATATCCTCGAATGTTTGATCCACGAAAGATATTTGCAATATGATTATTGTAATTTAAATAAGAGTCCATGGCCACACCAAGATCTTTTGGATTTGTATAACCAGGTTAAATTATAATCTCCTAATTGATATAGTATTGATCATATTAGGTATAAATGCCTAATCCATTTTTTTTATTATGTATTGGGAATATACACTCAAGTTGATAATGTAATATCAAATTGATATTTTCAGAAAAGTAATTATAAAAAATAAACACAGCTTTATGATTATATTCCTGAATAAAAAAAGATTTAAAAAAAACTAAAATGTATCATGTTAAATATATTTTCAACATACAATTTGATGAAAAAAAAGCAGTATTGAACCGTAATATGAGACAATTCTATAAAATATTCAAAACATTATTAATGTGGTTTACCATAAAATAATTTTATTTTGTTAAACGATTTTTTTTGCAGAATATTTAATAAAATAGTTCCAATAGCGAATTTTAGTTACATGCTTAATACATCTGCATCAACGCATCGACCTTTACTTTTAGCAGTAACTACACCGTTAAGAGAAGAATGGCCTCGTTACTGCCAGGTACCATCAAGAGAAACTAGTATTAATGGAACACCAGTAGGGAATATCTCAACAGCGTTTTCTTTAATTTCATTTGCAGCAATCTTCGAGAATCTTTAGCAGCATAATCATAGGCAACTTGAATCAATTTATGATTGCGTTGAAAATCATTAACACTCACGCAACTAGTATTTGCTATATAAGCAAAATCACTCATTGGTTCATGCCCTTGACCAATCTCACGAAACCTTGACCAACCTTATGAAAAGCAACAAATGTTCTTAAGTTATTATCAAATGCACTCCTATCTTTATTTTGTGTGTTTTTGTCCATGGTGTTACTTTTAAAAGTGCAATATTCAAATGAAGAAGATGTGCATTTGATTTTCAAACTATAAAATAAATCCAATTTCGTGAAATAATTTTTTATAGTTGGTCCACTTTGACAATCTGGACAGCTACCAACTTGCAAAATTTCTTTGAAAATAGGGAAATACATAATCATTTTAAAATCATTTGAACACTGTTTCACATTTAATTTAATTTTGCAAAGCCTCCTATCATTACATAATTGTTTTTGTAAAGTTGTTTCTACTATTTCGTTATCACTTGCTTTGAAGAACTTGTTCCCGGCAGTGGTGGATCGTGGTTTTTTGGGGCCCTAGGCTAATCGAATTTTTGGGGAACCTACCCTAGAGCCCCAGAAGCCAAATATTCTAAATATCTGAAAAAGTGCTGAGATTCTTTTTTATTGGAGGCGTCTTTTCTCTTTGGGGCCCTAGGCTTCAGCCTACTCAGCGTAATTGGAGACCCGCTTCTGGTTACCAGAGAATGTTTTCTTCACCTTTTTCGTATGATTTTTTTTATTTCCCAATACGTTTTATATTAACTAAAATAATATAAATAAACAATTAAAAATCCGTATACAATTTCATTAATAATAATACATTAACACATAAAGTTCTATCACTTATTTATTGCTTATATACAGGGCCGTACCGACGAAGGTGTGTGCACCCTCCTCCGTCTGTTTCTGTCGGTAAATTGGTAGATTTGGGACTTTTGGTTAAAACTACAATTTGGCTTCCGAAAAAACAAAAAAATCTTCGTCAGTAAAATTTGTTTTTTTCAGGTGCACCCTCCCTCCACCCCCCCCCCACACACACACACACACACACACACACAAACACGCACACGTCTTCGTCGTTCGGTAGGACCCTGCTTATATAACACAAGTAAATGTAGTTTGCTTATTTTATTGCAATCTACGATATAGAACAAACTTGGTTATCATACTGGAATTCAAGTCTTTAAATAAAATGTCTTGTATACAAAAATAAGTCCAAAACAAGAGGGAAAAGTGTGTTGTTAAGGGCCGTTGCTGTGCTAAATATATTTGACCACCTAACTTAAAACTTAAATTAAACCTTTTTTGTTCAATACACTTAAAAACCAATTTTGGAAATAAATTTAGTGGTAAAAAACTGTTCTAAAACAATCAAAAATGAAAATTTTAAATTTTTTAAAAACATTAACTTTATTTCGTGGTAAACCACCTTAAATGTAAGTAATCTAATTAGTAAATAAAAAAGACAAATTCTTCTTGGAATGTATTGCTGTTGAAATTTTTTCAAATTGGATTGTAGTTAGAGTTACGTTTAACTTTGTTGGAGGGAAGTCAAGTACGGCCTGCCAATACCTAAAAAGCAAAATTGAAAATTTTCTTGTTCCCAACCAATTTTAACGAATTTAAAAAATCAATGTATAACGCATATAACAATGTATAAACATAAAAACAATATATGATAATAACTCTATGAAATAATAATGATAAAAAGATAGCTATGAAATACTCTATCATAGAGTATTTCATAGTTTTTTTTATTATTATTTCAAAAAGTAATTCATAGTTCTTGTGTTTCTCAAATGATTGTTCTTTGTTCTTTTTTTATGCTATCTATCTAAATAGACTACTTCTAATCAGTAGCGGATCCATGTCATTGTCCTAGGGGGAGTAGAGCGACTAAAAGAAAAAACAAAGTGCCCCGTTTTCTCAAATAAAAACACTAATTCATTTCATTATTTAAAATGTTTATAAGTTAGTTTTCTAATGAGTATATTGAATGTGTGTGTGTAAATAACTTTTAAAAATCTAAATTTGCAACATAATTTTTTATATTTTCCTTTTTTTTTTAAATTTTATCAATATTATTTTGATAAAACTTTAAAAAAAAAAACAACCTCTACCCCTTTGTATTTGCCAATGCTTCTGATTTCCACTTAAAATCTTCTGTTTTTTTTTTAAATTTGCCTAATAGGGTTCGTGGAGTGTGTGGGACAACATTCTAAATAGAGTTAAAATTGTCTACTCAAGTATATATTCTCCGTAATGTATTTAGCTGACGGAGAAATAAATCATGATACCGATTCGCGCATAAACATAACATTTAGTTAATATTTGATTTTAATTTAACTCTAATATAAAGAATTTTGCAAAGAATATTTCTATTGTTGAGATATTTTAAGTTAAGTTCATCAAAAATAATAGCACATTTTGCTACTTTATTGGAGAACAAGGCATATTTTTCTTTATGCTAAGGAATAGAATTTCATAGTTTTTAGTAAATTTTTATGTAAAGAAAAATAAGTTAAGTATTTATTAGCAAAAATGTTTTAAGATATCTTTTATATAAATAGATTTATACAAGATATTTTTAGACATTAATGCGACAAAACGGCCCTGTCTAAAGTTCAAATAAACGTTTAAAATGAATTTTGGATTAAAAATTTTATGATGTTTAAATATGATTCAGTATTATAAAATTTTTATATGTTCAACTAAGATAATAAACTATATATTTTTTAACAAACCTAACTTTTTTATTTACTTTTAATCTTTACAACGATATTTGTAAACAATAGAGTTAATGTAAGTAATTGAATTCAAAATTCGAACGTAAAAATTTTCAATGAATACATAGTTCGAATAACAATGTTAATCTGGTATAATAAAGCGACAAATAAAAGTCGCCTTATTGTATAAATAGTGTTTGTAAAACGTTAAGGCGACCTTTATTACAAAATGTTCATTATGTTACAAAATTTTCAATTTAACAAGTTAAAAACATAATATTTTATTACTGAAGCTTATATTTAATAAATATAATTGTCGCTTATATATTAAAAAAAAAATTAAAAACTGTAGCCTTAGAACTACGAAATATACACTGTCGCCCTATCATCACATCTAGTGTTATATATATATATATATATATATATATATAGATATAGATATATAGATGTATATATATATATATATATATATATATATATATATATATATATATATATATATATATATATATATATATATATATATACAATGTAAACATCTATCAATTTCATTGAAAATTCATACGATAAAATTCAACTTAACTAAATAAATAGAAAATTATTTAAATTAACTATAAATTAATTTTTATAGAAATATGTTGTTTTTTTTTAACTTTATTTAAGTGCTCCAAGAAGTTAATACGGTCTTATCACATAGCACCGTAAATAAGCATTTAATTGGAAGTTCACGCCTTCTTCCTCGCCGATGTCGCAAATCTTGCACAAAGGTAGGGTTTGAACCACGAATCCTTTGTTTCTAAGGCAATTTCATGACCACTGCATCAAGGCTGCTCATTAATAAAATAAAATAATAATAAATTTTTTTTTTTAATAAAATTAGATAAAATAATTATAGCGGAATTATTATAATATCAAGTTTTGAGTCAATTTCTCAGAATATGATATTAGGTTTTAAGTTGAGAATGATATTACTGCGTAATTTCATTTTGATATCATAATGGTATCATAAACTTCTCATATTATGATAACAGAGTTTGAGTTCCAAATGACGTTAATAAGTGATTTCACATTGATATCTTATTAATATTATAAAGGCCTCATATTAGGACATCATAGTAATTTCGATTTGATATCACATTGATATCATGAACTTCTCATATTATGATATTAGGGCTTGAATTCAAAATAATATCAATGAGTGATTTTATTTTGATATCATATTGACATCATACACGCCTCAAAATATGATTATAAATTACGTCTCAAATTTGTTATCATATAGATCATATAAGTTGTTAGCATCGTTTGATTGCAATACCGATTCCATATGCTGTAACTTGTGGTGACCCCAGGTCTCTATTTTAGGACCCTTATTATTCTTAGCATATATAAATGATTTAAATTTAGCAACACACTTCCTAAACTGTATTCCTTTTGCAGATGATTCCAATCTTTTTTATTCCTATTGAGATTAAAACACTTTTTGAAACAGCTGACGAAGAGTTGGGTAAGGTTAATGAATGGTTTATAAGTAATAAACTGTCTCTAAATGTGAATAAAACCAAACTTATTTTATTTCATAAAGTAAATAAATTAGAAAATATTCCCATTAAACTGCTAAATCTAATAATCAATAACGCTAACATTTAAAGAGAAACTTCAGTTAACTTTTTGGGCGTTATATTAGATGAACATTTACGTTGGAGTGATCATATAAAAAGCATTGAAAAAATATAATCAAAAAATATTGCCATGATATATAGGGCTAAACCATTTCTAAATAATAAATCTTTAAAAAGTTTATACTTTTCTTTCATTCATTCTTATTTGGTTTATTGTAATGTTGCATGGGCAAGTACAAATCATGCAAAACTAAAAAAATTGTACATTAAATAAAAACATGCCTGCAGATTATTATTTGGAGCTGATAAATTGTACCATGCGAGCCTCTTTTTCTTATACTGGGCGCATTAAATGTTTATAAAACAAACTTACATCAAGTTTTAATGTTCATCTATAAAACAAAAATGGGACTGTCTCCTAAAATATTTCAGTCAATATTTCAAATAATAACTACATTGTCCCTAAATATAATTCTAAACAAATTACATATTCAATTCAATATCGTAGACCCTATTTGTGGAAAAAGTTTCCTAATATTGCACGAAAAAAGTTAGTATTCATCAGTTTAAAAATGAATCAAAACAGGTGTTATTACTTTTGGATTTTAACATATCCGATTTTAAATGTCTCTCTTAAACAAAAATTCAATTGTTTTAAATATGTCTCAGAATTTATCAATTTTTGTTGTTGTTGTTTTTTTTGTTTGTTTTTTCATTATTTCAGTGTTTCCTCTAATCTTGAAAGTTATTGCTGAAACCTTAGTTCTTGAACATCTTACAGTTTAACTATTAATGAATTGTTATTTATTTTACTTTTAATTTAATTGGTTTTATAATATACATAAATAAAACGGTTTTTTCAAATTAAGTACTCTTTTATTTTGAATTTTTTGTTCGTTATTTAAATATTACTTTATTACAAATTGAAATGAAAAACAGTCATAAAAAAATGAATGTAGATTTCAAATAATAGCTTAAGTAAGTGCTATAACAGAAAAAATAATTTTATAAAAAAACACATTCATAATAATAAAACAAAATCTACTATACTTTATATACTTTTTATACATTTTTATATAAGAAAAAGCAACTTTAAAGATTTTTTGTAAACATTTTAAAAGAACTTAGAAAAGTAAACATGTAATAGAGATTCAATATAAACGTATCAATATTTACCTGTTGCTTAGAAAAATTAGTTATATCATTATTATATAAAATAATACTAGAAATCAAAGAATAAAGCAAACAAAGCAACATTAGCAGGTGGCAATTTTGCAACTTCCAGTTTAATTCCCAAAAAAGATTAGTGAATAGAAACAATTTAAAAAGATAAAAAAAGAAAACAAACAACAACAGTATTTCAATAAATACTATTTACACAAATAAATTGTAAATTTAGGCATTTTTTATTGGAAGTGTTATGCTTTTTTTTTAATCAGGATAATAAAAAAAAATAGTAGAAGAAAATATTATAGATGCAATAAAAAAGAACATACAGGCTATACTTTTACTTTTGGTTTCTTCCAGTTGAATTTCTTTTGATGCAATCATTGCTGCAAGTTTCAGGTTTTGATGAGCAGCTTTTTAATGGCATCATTTCGTGGATCTTTTGGATCATTATTTGTGTTACTAGTTGATTTTTTTGCCTGCTCTGCCTGTAACATGTAATAAATTTTGTTTTCATATTTTTTAATAAATACCTCGTATAATATAAGTATATAGTGTGGCTCTTGCAAATACGTGCTCTTTAATTAATTGATATATTTTTGGTTTATTTTTTATTTACTTTTCTTTCAGTTTTTCCCGTTTACTTGATTATTCCTCTTAAAATAAATATTGTTCTTGAAGTATTTCTTAAACAAATTGTTACTTATTTTTACATTTATAATTTTTAATAAATAGTTCGTAAAGTTTAAATATATTATACGGCTACTGTAAATACGTACGATTGGGGCTCGGTGATAAGACAAAATAATGTCTTCCACTTGCCTCGCCAGTGTTTTTATTTATAAACTTTTAACTGGTAAAATCTATTAAACGGCGTAATAAATATATAAATAAATAAATGTAAATTTTTAAAAGTTGTTGTTATTAGGTAATAAATCTTCTCGCTTGACTTTGTATGTCGTATTTAAATTGTCTGGTAGTCCAACTTTATAAATTTGTACGGGTAAGTAACCTTCTACTGAAGGGTTGAAGCGTTTAAACACTTTCATGATAATTACTTTTTTGTCAGTATCTCAATACGGATGATTACGTGTACTCGATTTGCTAAATGTATCTTTGGCATCTTTTTTATATTTTTCCAACGAACATTCTGTTCCAATAGATAAAGGTTTAAAAATTTTGAGTTTTTGATTTTCGTTTTCTTTTTCTACTCAATGCAACATGTTGGAAGAAAAATTGTATTGACGTCTTTTAGTGTTGACGTATTGATCGATTAAACGAAGTGCTTTATCTTTTGCATCGTCTGCATATAAATCTTTAGGACTTATTCCACTCATTGTTTTTCTTTTTCGTTTAATTTTTGTTCAATTTCTCTATTAAAAAACTTCAATTGTGCTTTTTAAGTTCGCGTTGTTTTCTTAATTTTTTATAAAGTAATTTTAATTGTCATATAACCAACCCCGCCTAATAAGTATTTCCATAATTTTTAGAATGAAAATGTTAAATATTTTCAGATTCAAATATACTTTTTCCGAAACGCCGTCAACAACAACTAAACAAAATTCTGGGCAAAAGGAGCAAAATTAAGTTTAAAACTGTTTATATCTACTAAATTGGCTTAACGATGTTCATCAGGATTCCTAAAATGAAAATTGAAGAGTTTTGTATACGTACGGTTTTCTTGATGCTTGTTTTTAAACGTTAGCATCTGTTGTTTTTTGAAAAAATAATGTTTGATGCAACCAAGCTGTGATTATACCTTCCCATTTTGCATAACTTGAGCTTTCTAAAAGTTGTTTTAATTTATCATAAAATTTTAAATCTGCAGGATTTTTTGTTAAGTTTTAAATTTTAATAAAATTCTTTTAGTTTCTTTTAGGTATTTCTGTCAGCCCGAATAAACGACTAGATAATTTTGTGAGTTGATCTACAATATTATCGATAGCATCTTTTAAAGATTTGTCTATTTTATTTTGATAGTTTTGGTCGTATACCTTTTCTTGATTTAGGAGGAGGCATCTTTTTTGTTAATAATTTTTTAGATAATTTATTTTCCGATTTTTCTTTAGATGCAGATGCGAGTATAGGTGAAGGTTCTGGCGTAGGTAAAGCGGTAGCGCCTAACGATTTTTCTTCTTTTTCGCTTTCTATTGGAGTAGAGAACAAGATTTTACGCGTTGGTGTAAACAGTGAGGCGATAGATTCAGGAGTATACTGTGTCGAGCTACTTTTTTCTTATTTGGGAGTATCTAATAGCAATGATACCGTTGGATAAATAAACGAATTACAACTTTTTAGTTTTGTCTCAAATTTTGAAGCGGCTGCAAAATTTATGATGTTTTAACAATCAATTTCAAAGCATTTTTTATAAGATAATAAGGGACTGCTTAAACGAGCAAGTTGAGGACTACTCATTGTCCCCATTATTATTAACATTTCTATCAAAGTTTTTTGTTTAATTGTATTCTTAGTGTTTTAAAATTTATTACAATTTAATTTAATATTTTCTAAAAAAGGATATAGACCTGCTTTGATACAAGTTTGTTCTACGTTTTTTTTTAAAATCGCTTCATCAGCCATATCTCTAAATGGTAACGATGGAACGTTTCAAAAAAATTTTTTGAATGGTAAAAACACCATATTTTCCCCAACTGTACTGCTTCCTAGAGCATTTGCGTCATAATTGTCAATCATTTGATTATAAATGATTTAGTCAAATAAGAAATAATTGCTATTTTGAATATATTCTTTTAAAAGTTTAAATTTTTTTCCTAGGAACATCTTTCTGTAACTTATGCAACGTTGATTGACAATATCTTAAATTTCTGACAATAGCTCACAAGCTCTTTCTTCTGCATAACTTTTATCTGTTAAAGACTCGCGTTCTATAAAAGCTGAAGTCATTACAGTATAGGAATGTTTAGATAATGTGGTAATGTAAGAACCTTTTGACCTTTATTTGGTTTCGTTACGAAAAGGAATGTTACATTTTTTTTAAAGTTCCATAGTATTGCAAAAGTAAGTTGTCTTATTTGATAATCATCGGCTACCATTCTCATACTACTTAAACTGTTAGAGGATGAATGTAGAGCTAAAAGTTTATTAGCGTAATAGGAATACTGTTTGGGATCGTTTATTTTTTGAAACGCCGTGTTAGACACGGTTATAATAATACCAGCTAAAGATTCTTCCATGTCCACAACGTTGGATAAATATAAAATATATTTTTTAATTTGTTTAAAATTGCTTTTTCGTTTCTTAGTTTATAAACGCGAAAGAAATTTGATGAGAACCAAATCGATTATTGACTTGATTTAGGCACTTGTCTATTAATTGGTTTGGTAAATTTGTTTTTTGTTTTTTCTTCGTTGTTATTTAAATAAACTAGTGACTTCGGCAATATTGGGTGCTTCGTAAAAAATGAAAAAATATGCTTATGGGTGTTAAAACATAAACTTTTTTAACAGGAGGGTTTATGTTATTTAAAGTCGTAGAACGTGGTAAAGAGTTTAAAGTTGTTTCTATTGGTGTTGAAGGAACTGGATTAAGAGGATTGCCGTTATCTTGCGGAGTATATTTTCTTAAATTTCTTTTTTTTTTAATGTTTCGCTTATATTGTTTTGATCAATTGGAGAGTTAAATTCGTTTTGTCTGTTTAAATTTAAAATTTTTTTAAAGGCGTAAGAGTCGCCTCCAAGGTTGAGATAAGTTTTCAATTTTTCTTGATTAGTAATTAATGTATAGACAAACCGCTATTAAGCATAGTAACGAGAGGTAATAGATTATTTAACTGTTGTTGAAAAAAAATTTCGCCTTCTATTTGACTGTGAATAATAATGAAATCTGCATAAATAAGAGAGGAAGGTAAATCATATCTCTCGATTAAATTAGAAATATCTGTTTTATTTGTCTCCTTGGATTCTAGCTTGCTTTCTTTGTTTTGTTCTTTGTCCATTTGTAACAATTTGTTATTATAAATATCCATATAATGAGCATTTTGCGCTAAGTTTTCGCAAAAGTTAATAAAGGAGAATATTTTAAATCATAAGGTTTATATCTTCTCATATTTCATAAAAATAAAATCTTTTTGACAATAAAACTCTTATTGACAATAATCAATATCAAATTGATTTCTGAACAAAACAATAACACTTTTTGATGATTACAACGTATCAAATTAGACTAATTTATAAAAAATAATAACTTTTAGTTTTGTAATAAAATTTAAAACGAGTAGAGTTGAAATATTCTTTTAAAACGTGGTAATTATTTTAAACAAAGTCTGATATAGCTTAATTTTTATCTTTCATTTTTTCTTTTTTTATAATAACTCTTCCCTTTTTGGTATGTTTTGAATAAAGATTAAAATATTCCTTATCAAACAACTTAATTTCTATGCAAACATAATCTTGAAAAGCGTTTTTAATTTGTAATCTTTCGTGGTCAGACAACAGTTCGCATTTTAATATTTTGACAGCGTTAAAACGAGTTAAAGTTTCTTTAATCCATATTTTTATTTTGTTTTCATCGATGTGATTCCGTCTGTTTGTTTTTGGTATAAAAATTTGACTACATACGGCTAACTTTTGCTTATAGCTTGTCGTTTACTCGCTTTTTGATTATGCAATTTGTAATCGTTTTGTAAAAGCTGTAAAAATTCTTCGCTTTCCCAATCATTCAGAATCTGAACTTGATCCTCTCCCAAAATCAGAAGAGTCGTCTAATGATTCGCACAATCCATATTGTTTTTTTCTTTTAATTTCTTCGAGTAAAAGTGCAGTTCTTTTGCTTTCACTCTATTTTCTTTTCTTTAATAGTTTCTCATTTTCAGTATTTATATCGTTTTTATCTTCTTCGTTTGATAAGTTCTCTTTCTCTTTTTCTTGATTATAATTGTGGTGATGGGATTTCAGAAAATAATAATTTTTAAAATTTTGTGCTTTGACATACGGAAATGATTGGAAACTGACAAATTTTTGCCCAGTGGGCACAAGAACGTTTTGCAAACGTTTAGTAAACGTTTAATGGTCTGTTTAACGACGAATATATTGGTAAAACGTTTTCAAAATGTTTGATAAATGCTTTGATAAATATTTTTTTATTATTTGATTTATAATTTTGCGGGACCTTAAAAAAACCTTTAAAAAACGCTTTTTTAAACTGTAAACGCCTAACTGCGCATGCGTAATATTAGACGAAAATGAACAACAAAGATGTAAACATATATGTACATATATCTATATATATACATATATATATATATATATATATATATATATATATATATATATATATATATATATATATATATATATATATATATATATATATATATATATATATATATAGATAAATATGCAAAATAAGGAGGTTAAACTACCGTTTTCAATTATGAGCAACAAGGAAGCAATTCTAGTTACAAGGATATGATCATAAAATTATACAAGTTATCAGGGTTGTTATCTGTCAAATATGTCTGAGACATATTTTCTGCCGACATAAAATATGTCCTACATATTTTCTATCGACATATTTTGACATAATTTTATGTCTGAATTATTTTCTGCTGACATAAAATATGTCAGACATATTTTCTATCGACATATTTTGACATAATTTTTTATCTGAATTATTTGCTTGTTGATATTCTTGAAGAAAAAATCAATCTAACGAATTTATTGCGCATTTCAACTTAATTTACGGAGTTAAGTAAAAATAGTTTAACAAATTTGTTGCTTTTTTGCAATCAATTATGCTTTATAAAACTTTTACTTTAAACCCTATAAGCAAACATCAGTTGTTTCATAAAGCTCTTTTTCTGCCTTTTTTAGCGATGTATCATTTGATAGTATTGACTAATATTTTTATTTATTGACTTATTAATTGATTATGACTTATTTATTGATTATGACTAATATTGACATTGATAGTATTGACTAATATTGACATTTGATAGTATTGACTAATATTGACTAGTATTGAGGCATCATTTGATAGTATTTGATAGTATTGATTAGTATTGATTAGTATTGGCGCTTTCCCTTATTAGAATGTAAAAACCATCTCAAGCTGAGTTTTTATTACTGAAAGTGGTTTTTATAAAATAATAATAAAAAAAAAACTTCACAGAATTTCAAAAAATTTGTGCCAAATTAAATTCATTTAAGCTGAAGAATTTGAAATATTTCACAAGAGTTATATTCAGCTCATTAAATTCATATTAAGAAGACTAACCGGTAATAATTTATAACTAGTTACGAATAATATACTTTTAGTTATAATAGTTATGATTTATTTAACAATAAAATAATTGACAATTGCATTAAAACACCATAATTAACTGCCATAAACTTGCATAAAATGTTTTGAGTGAAATATATATTGGAATAATTATTTTTTTCGTTTTCCTTACGATTTAAAGTCAAAAATGGAGAATAATTTATTGAATTTAAAAGTAACTAAAAATGTTTTTTTCAAATATTATTTTAATCAAGAGAATAATTTTAAGTTTAGTCATATTAATAAAAACCATTTTCAGTAATAAAAACTCAGCTTGAGATGGTTTTTACATTCTAATAAGGGAAATCGCCAATACTAATCCATACTAATCAATACTATCAAATACTATCAAATACTATCAAATGATGCATCAATACTAGTCGATACTCTCAAATGATACATCGCTAAAAATACTTTGTCAATACTATCAAATGATACATCGCTAAAAAGGGCAGAAAAAGACCTTTATGAAACAAAAACAAAATTTTTTTCTGGTGCCAAGAAAACAATTTGTTTTTTATGTAGAATTTCTTATTTTGATTTCAAATATGCAACTCATTTTTTACCATGACGTCAAGTTGTAAAGATATTTGTGTTCAAATCTTTAGAATTTGGGGTAAAGTCCCTAATATCGTCGAAAAAAAAGTTGTTCAAAAGTATGTCAACCTAAGTCTCAAAAGAAGCGTATTTTCATAGAGATTTTAAAGATGTTATTCGTCTGTAATAAAAATAAGTATTTTTTGTATTATTGCTGAAAAAACATTTTGTTGACATTTTTTTAAGTCTTTAGCATTTTTTCAAATAATTTTTTTGCCAAAAAATATTAAGGAAAAATTTTTATGTTTTCTAAAATATCAATACTATCTTCTAAAATACGCTATTTTTGATACCCAAGTTGACATACTTTTGAAAAACTTTTTTTTTGACAATATTAGGGACTTTACTCCAAATATTAAAGATCTGAACCCAAATATCATTACAACTTGACGTGATGGTAAAAAATGAGTTGCATATTTAAAATCAAAATTTGAAATGCAATCCAAAAAACCAATTGTTTGCTCGGCACCAGAAAAAACATTTTTTTTGTTGACCTTCAATTACAATTGATTGCAAAAAAGCAACAAATTTGTTAAACTATTTTTACTTAACTCCGTAAATTAAGTTGAAATGCGCAATAAACTCGTTAGATTGATTTTTTCTTCAAGAATATCAAACAGCAAATAATTCAGATATAAAATTATGTCAAAATATGTCCGTAGAAAATATATCTTACATATTTTATGTCAGCAGAAAATAATTCAAACATAAAATTATGTCAAAATATGTCGACAGAAAATATGTCTGACATATTTTATGTCAGCAGAAAATAATTCAGACATACAATTATGTCAAAATATGTCCATAGAAAATATATCTTACATATTTTATCTCAGCAGAAAATAATTCAGACATAAAAATATGTCAAATTATGTTGATAGAAAATATGTCTGACATATTTTATCTCAGCAGAAAATAATTCAGACATAAAAATATGTCAAATTATGTTGATAGAAAATATGTCTGACATATTTTATGTCAACAGAAAATAATTCAGACATAAAAATATGTCAAAATATGTCAATGGAAAATATGTCTGACATATTTTATGTCAGCAGAAAATAATTCAAACATAAAATTATGTCAAAATATGTCGACAGAAAATATGTCTGACATATTTTATGTCAGCAGAAAATAATTCAGACATAAAATTATGTCAAAATATGTCAATGGAAAATATGTGGGACATATTTTATGTCGGCAGAAAATATGTCTGAAAATATGTCGACAGATCTGCAAGACATATAATGTCGTAACAACTCTGCAAGGTATGTTGGAATTGAAAACAATTTATAAATAAACTATTTTTTGAGGTTTTTTACATAGTATAAATTATTGCATAAAGCATCTCCAGGTTACAGTGGATGAGATTTTACTAATTAGAGTTATATATATTATATATATTATATATATATATATATATATATATATATTTATATATATATATATATATATATATATATATATATATATATATATATATATATATATATATATATATATATATATATATATATATATATATATATATATAAGTATCTAAATATGTATATATATATATATATATATTTACATATACATATATATTTATATATATATATATATATATATATATATATATATATATATATATATATATATATATATATATGTATATATATATGTATGTATGTATGTATGTATGTATGTATGTATGTATGTATGTATGTATGTATGTATGTATGTATGTATGTATGTATGTATGTATGTATGTATGTATGTATGTATGTATGTATGTATGTATGTATGTATGTATGTATGTATGTATGTATGTATGTATGTGTGTATCTATATATGTATGTATATACTAAGCACCATAACTAAAGTTAAACTCCCATCCTCAAGAAAAAGCAACAAGGAAGCATTCCTAGTTTCAAGGAAATAGTCAGAACTTATTACAAGGTAAGTTTGAATTATAAAATTTTTTTTTTTTTATTTTGATTATGTATGTTGCTATTTTTAGCCGGACTGTTTCTACTCCTGCTAGAAACGGTTCTACAACCTTTGCACAAACAAAAACATTTTTTTCCCCTCATGACATTCATAGGATAATATTTCTATAAAGTTATTGAGTGATTACATGTTTTAAGCTTAATGAGAATTCTTCATTACGAAGTATCAATTATTGAGGAATAAAAGTTTCAAAAATGACTTCAAATTTAGTAGACTTACACAAAAAATTTATTTCACCTTTAAAAATTTAGTAGGAAAATATATTGACAAAGAAAAATCTCTTATATATATATATATATATATATATATATATATATATATATATATACACATATATATATATATATATATATATTTATATATATATATATATATATATATATATATATATATATATATATATATATATATATATATATATATATATATATTTATATAAAAGCAGTTTCTTTGTTTTTTTTATTTAGTGTATAAATATTTAAATTTTTTAGTATTTGTAATACGCACTTTATTATAAAGTATTAAAATAAAATTATTCAATTTTAGCAACAATTTAGAACATTTCTAACTATTAGTTTCTAATTTGTAGTTTTTATATTTGTTAATGTAATTTATTGATATAATGTAATACAAAGATTTTTGTGTATATGTTCTTAGAAATGAGTAGCAAAGGAAAAGTTGCAAGAAAACAATCTCAACCAAGTTCAAGGTATTTTTAAAGAGCATGTTTTATATTATGCTGTTTAATTTTTCTAAATGAATTAAGTTTTTTAACTATATATATATGAAATGAGATAAAAATTACTATTTTAGTATATGGAGAAAAAAAAGAAACGCAGTTCTAAAAAAGTTTGAAAATAATCATCAAAGTTTTTTTGTTTCCCAAAGCGATAATTATCCGACGAAGTCACCAAAATCTCAGGGTGATGATCTTAAATATCATAATTCAGCACTTGAGGAAAGTAGTAGCAGTCTTTCTGACTCTAGATATGTGATACCTGATAATAAAATAGAACATGATCTAGTGTTATGCTCAAAAATTAAGGAATGGTCACTTAAAAACAACTGTACGCGACGATGCACTAATGAAATTTTAGCTATATTTTTTGAATATAAGTTTAATGTGCCTTTGGATTGTAGAACCTTATTAAAAACAAAAAGAAGTATTTGTTTCAAAAATGTTGATGGTGGAAAATATATATATCTTGGATTAAAAAAACAGATCACTAATCAAATAATTTATCATTCAATTCTTGATGTTAACATTTCTTTAAGCTTTAATATAGATGGTTTACCACTGTACAAATCCAGCTCTACAAAGCTGTGGCCCATTGTTGGTCTTATTAAAGGTTACAATCCGTTTTTGATTGGAATGTATTGTGGATCAATTAAACCTAAATGTCATTTATTTTTAAAGGATTTTTCAGATGAATTAAAAATGCTAACAAGCTCTCTATTTGTAGTGAATGACAAAAGTTACATGGTTCAAATTTATGCTTTTATTTGTGATGCCCCTGCTCGCTCCTTATTAAAAGGTATAGTTAATCATACTGGTTATCATTCTTGTGAACAATGTACTATTGTTGGAAGATGTATATTAAATCGAATTGTTTTTTCTCATATAGAAGTAAATGTAGATTTGCGTAGAAATATTGAGTTTCTTGATTATACTTATGCTAACAGAGATCACAATAGAAGATGTTACCAACATGAAAAGTCTATATTCAGTGAGATAAACTCCCTTGATTTTATAAACATGTTTACTTTGGACTATATGCACCTTGTTTGTTTAGGAGCTACTCGGAAAATTCTATATTTTTTTAAGGGTGGGATTAAAGGAACTAATCATGGAAAAATTTCTTTAAACATGTTAGACCAAATTTCAAACAGTTTATTGCAACTAAACGGAAAATTGCCCAGTGATTTTGCCAGACAGCCTAGGTCTCTCTCTTATTTAGATAGATGGAAAGCAACAGAATTACGTTCTTTTTTAGTATATTACGGCATGATAGTGTTAAAAGACATTATTGATTTGCGTACATATAAACATTTCTTAAGTTTATCAATATCAATACGGATTTTATGTGATAGTAATGCTGAGTTTCGAAGATCAAATTTAGAGATTGCTCGTCGGTTGATTAAATACTTTGTTATAAACTCAACCGAAACATTTGGTCAACTATTTTGTGTTTATAACATACATAGTCTTCTGCATATATGTGATGATGTTGCGTTTTACAATGCTCCGCTTGACAGTTTATCTGCTTTTCCGTTTGAAAATTTTTTGCAGCAGATTAAAAGATTAGTTCGATCTAAACATAATCCTATATCACAAATATGTAAAAGGCTTGATGAAATCAGTTTTTTTAATAGGTTTGAGCAAAAAAAAACCAAAAATAATACCAACTTAAGAGACGGTTGCTTCTTAACCAAACATGGTGTGGTTTTCATAAAAGTTAATTTAGGGAATGATCAATACTCGTGCTTCTATTATAGAAAAGATTGTTTGGATAATTATTTTACACACTTTTTAAACTCAAAGGATATAGATGTATGTTTCTTAAGAAGTAATGTTCGACATGTTGTCAGAGTTAAACATAAAGATACTTTGGTTAACAAATGTGTTTGTTTACCAATAAAAGATGGCTTTGTTATTAGTAAACTGTTGCACAACATATGCTAAGCTAAACTTTTTATTTATCTATATCTACATAAGTATATAAAAAATTATATATATATATATATATATATATATATATATATATACTTTTAATGTTCAATACACTAGAGTTGTGTTAATTAATTAAAGGAATTTATATATATGTTTATATTTTTATATAAATATATATATATACATATATATATATATATATATATATATATATATATATATATATATATATATATATATATATATATATATATATATATATATATATATATATATATATATATCTATATATATATATATATATATATATATATATATATATATATATATATATATATATATATATATATATATATATATATATACATATATATTACTATTATTGTTATTATTATTATTATTATTATTGTTATTATAGTTATAATTGCTTTTACTTTTTTTACTCTTTATTATAGCCATATAAGTATTTTCTTATATCTTTTGTGGCCCACACACACGCACACATACACACGCACACACATACACAGATATATATATATATATATATATATATATATATATATATATATATATATATATATATATATATATATATATATATATATATATATGTCTTTCACAATTTACTTTGAAAGTTAAGGAGCTGCTCTCAATTATGAATATTAAAGAAGCAAGAACAGTCACAAGGAAGCGATCACAACCCAATACAAGGTAAGTTTGATAAGAAAACACTTTTAAAATAAATTCTTTATTATAAATGTTGCTAATAATTTTTTTTTTATATTTTATTATATAAAGTCTGTTTCTTTATATTAACTGTAATAATAAACAATCTTATATGTTGACATCAGAAAATCAATGGGATCATTTTTTCATTTTTTTGGTTTGATTTTAGCCCAATAAAAAGACTTTATTCTGTAGTGACTATCATTGAAGATGAAAAACAAAAGAAAATGACTGTACCTGTGCATTGGGTAGATGAACTCAAAAGTGTTGTATATTGGCCTCCGAAAGACAAAAAACAAATAAACTACTATATTAGTAATTGGGTTTCACCTGATAAAGGGTGGGGAGAATATATATTGTTAAAAATAAATCTTGACAAGGGAACAAAGGAGATGTGTGATATTTGCATGAAGTTTGATTCTGAATCTTCAAATTCTGATTTTCAAGAAACAGGTGTTTTGGTAAATTTAATACACATGCTTTTTAACTTTAAAATGTTTTTTTAAAATTAGTTTTGTCAGTTTTCTTTTTTTAAGTAATTTATTGCAAGTACCTTATTAAAATAATACAGTCTTATGTTTTTTTTTTAATATCAGTTTTAGAATGTAATAGTGAAACATATTGCAATCGTCTTTGGGTTAGAGAAAATAGTCCTGACATTACAGTTGAAAAGGTTGCTGAATTGCCATTATTTTCTTCAATATCATTTTGTAAATATCCTAGCAAACATCCTAAGATAGTATCTACTCAGAAATATTAAGAAGAGAACGTTTCGAATTCAAAATCATATCAAATCAATAAAAGTCAATCTAGTTTGTCCTCTGTTTGTCAAAATGATTTGTTTTTGGAACCAGTTCAAAAAACCATTCCAAGAGGCATTGGTGGTACTTTTTTTTATGATGAATCACCAGTTAGCTTTAAAGCAATAGATGAAAGGCGTATGTTAATATTTATTGAACCTTGTTTTGAAACTATGATTCTATTGAGTATATATAAAATATTTATTAAATTAGTTCTAAATTATTTATATTAGGTTTTCAATATGCAATACTTATGGAGTTAGCAAGTTTAAAATTCAAAATAAAAAAATCTTTCTGTTCAATCGAAAAGCTGGGAAGAAGAACTGAGCCTGAAGAAACCTTACTTTATATTTGTAAATCAAATGATATAAGAGAGTTTGATGAAAGAGAAACATTTTTAAATCATAAAGAAAAGTTTCATTTGTTGGTATGGTTTTTGTATATAATAATATATGGTGCTTTTCTAAATAAATCTAATTGGTATTGTTAATTTTATAATTTTTTTTGTCAATTAAAAAAATAGTAGTGATATTGATAATGATATTCTATAACTTTTGTAGGTCCGTCAATTTTAGCAAATAGGCGGTAGTTCAATTTCAGCCTCAGTTAACAAAGTTTTAGATGAAACTATGTCTAAAAGTGTTCAATCGCTATTTAACAAAGCAGGGAGACATGGCAAAAGATCATTTAGAAAAACATTATTGTATATAGCAATTATTGGTAATTTTTGAATATTGATATAAAATTTTTTTCTTGTGGAAGTGTGTGTTTATGTAACCGCTTATGTATGTGCTTTAAAATGCATAAATTTATTTTATATTTTAGAAACATTAGTGTCACATTCAACAAAATCTGTTTTGGTTGATAAGTTGATAGGTGACCATTTGAAAAGAGCTCCAGATCGAATAGAATAACAAATAGTTTACTAAGTATTTTTATGTTCACATTATAAATGAATACAAAATAAATAAACTTTAAAAGTATTAGTGTTACAGCTAAGTTTCTTTTTGTTAAGGATTTTTTTTTTGGATAACATAACCTATTTACTTAACTTATAGATACAAAATGTTTTTACTCAATGGGCACTAGAATGTTTTGCAAATGTTTAGTAAATGATTAATGGTCGCTTGAGCAAGATTTATGTTTAAAAACGTTAATAAATGTTTTAATAGTAGTTTTTTTCTCAATTGGTTTATTATTTTACAAGTTCTTTCACGTTTCAAGTGTTTTCACGTTTTACCACGACTGTTTTTTTTTTACAAAAAAATTTACATAAAGAGACAAAAATTTTATATGCCCACAAAAATGTCCCAAATAATCTGTTTGTACCAGAGGTATAACTTTTTTGTAAATTTGTAAGTGATATATATATATATAAATATGTGTGTGTCTGTGTCTGTGTGTGTGTGTGTGTGAGTGTGGTTGGGTGTGGGTGTGGGTGTCTGTGGGTGTGCGTGTATGCATATATATATATATATATATATATATATATATATATATATATATAATTTATATATATATATTTATAAATATATATATATTTATATATATATATACATATATATATATATATATATATATATATATATATATATATATATATATATATATATTTATATATATATTTATATATATATATATATATATATATTTATATATATATTTATATATATATATATATATATATATTTATATATATATATATGTATATATATATTTATATATATATATATATATATATATATTTATATATATATAACGCTATTTGATCGCAAAGCAGACAGTATTAAAAAGTTGACCTAAAGCAGACACTTGAAATCTTAGTCCTAAAAACAAAATATTAATGAAGCTCCTAGTAAAAACATATTATTTTTGCTTTAGAAAACAAATTCCGTAAATAAAATTACCTAAAATACAAAAAAAGTAAATAAAAAATTTAATGTCTGCTTTACGTAATATGAAGGATAATTTTCATACTACAGGTCTGCTTTACGTAAAATTTTACGCTATCTTAACGTAAAACGTACTTTCATTCAGTGTAGCGTTTTCTTATATTTTAGATCTCATTAATGGTATCTTGCTTGTGATTTTAATGCATTTGTAAAATTGTTTAATCAAATCACGAAGTTTTAAAGCTGCTTATAAATAAATATTTAAAATTAAGTCACTAATTTTTCCTTAACAGTTCGTGCAATAATTTATTTAAAAGCTTTGTAACTATTATGTAAATGCTACAAATTAAAATGGTTTTATTTCTATATTTTAATAATATTCAAATTTACAAAAGCCATTTAAAACAAAGATTCTTTTAAATAGTTTGATATTTAATAACATAAAACATAGCTACTAATTAAAAATAATCACCGTCCTAGGGAGTTTTAATTTTAATTATGCAATATTTTAATATAATTGGGTCAGACCGTCATCAGACATGATATAAGTATTAAAAAGAAGATTTTGTAATTAAGAAATGTGCCCGTAAGAACTCGTTCCTATTTTAATGAGAAATCGTTCCTGTTTCTAGAAAATAGTTCCTGATGAAATAGTTCCAGTTTTTGAGAAAACGGTCCGATTTTTCCAGTTGATAATTAGTAGAGCCCTAATAGGAACGATTTTATTTTGGTACCAATATATATTTCGGTACTATTGTGTATATTTTGGTATATTGTGGTATATTTCAAATTTTACGCAAACAGCTAAGCCGGTTTAGCTATTTGTTTACAACTTACGTTAATAAATAGCAAAGTTTGAAAATATGATATTTGATTTCAAAACATCATAAGTGTAGTTTTTATGTACTGGAACTATTTTAAAACGAATGTCTATTAATAACTTTATTTTATATTGATCAATATTTATTTGGAAAAGTTAAAATTTTAATTTATTCGAAATGAAAATGTAGGTTTATTTAATAGAGAATTTCCAACATGCAAAACTGTCAAAAATGATGTTGTTAGTTCTTTGTAACAATTATAACGTTTTTATGATCATAAAAGTTTCATATGATACTTGTAAAGGAAAAATACTAGTTTGCATATCAATAAAATACAGTGGCGGACTGGGGCCTTGACGAGGGGAGGGAAAAATTCGAATAAGTAGGGCATAATTTAGAAGATAGGGCTCGTCGGGAGAAGCAATCGTTGTCAACTATCGTGCAGGACAAGGCAAGGGCTAAGAATTTCCCGTGTCTCTCAAGTGTTCAGCCGGTTTATGATTAAAAAAATGATGTTTTAATGAACATTTGGAAATTCAAACCAATCGCTTAGTATCATAAACTTAATATACTTATAAAACAATAAAAAAATTTGTTTCAAATGATTTAACTTTTTATTTGAACACTTAATGCTTAACCTGATTTTATGAGCCTATAAAAAATGATGTTAATCAAAGTAAAGTAAATTCAGGAATTCAGTTCAAATAAAGAAAATACTGTTTACGGAATGCTATTTTTGTTAATATTACTTTTTTAATAGTACAATTACCATCATATATTACTGATGTACAATACTTTTCAAATGTTTATTCCATATATCACTAATGTATTCCATATATCACTATATATCACTAATGTATAATAACATATTATTTTGATGTAAATACAATTACACTGTAAGCACAAAATGATAACTTCGTGTAGAGATAAAATGCTGAAGGATGGTTTTAAAAAAACTTATAAACAGCATATAAATATTAATTTAACTTTTGTCTTATTTATCAGCAATTGTAGTTAATGTAAACAATTTTAAAAGAATTTGTTTGAACACTAAATCTCAATTAAGTTTCAGTCTAGTAAATAATAAACTGCTAAGGTATTAATTTTTTGGTTCATCAGTTTCTCAACTAAGATAATAAGCTCCATATGATGTAAATAGACAAGAATTCAGTATAATAGAAATAGTTCTATTTATCTCAAAGCAGGCTGTGTGCTGTCGTATCATTATTTTCACTTCGTATTTTTTTACCTCAAATTAAAATTTAATTTTTGGGATTTCGGAAAGTTGACAATGCACAGCCACAATCTTTTTAAATAAATTTGCTCATTAAAAGATCCTTTGTTTACCGTCGTCATTAGTTGGGCAGAATTTGTGACGACTTTTCGATTTAAGAAAAAATCTCCTTCATTGCTAATAAAATAAAAAAGGCTCTGGAGAAAAAAGTGAGGGCATGAGCATTTATAGTGACCTTCTTCAAAATTTTAGTTTTTTAACATGTTGTTATTATTCATACTAGAATCAATATTCCAAACTTTTTTCAAAATATTCTTTTTGGTTCTCAAGATACTGAGTTTTGACTAAATTTAAAAAAAAATTAAATAAATAATCAAGTCTCAAAATCTAACTCAAGAACGGAGTTTCAGACAATCAGCGCCATCTGTGTGACGTCATAAAACTGTCCCTGCCCTAGGTTTACGGTAAAAATTTATTTTTTCAAATGGGTATCGATCTTTCATTTACTATATTTATAAAAAATACCAGAGGTAATTTTAATACCATAAAAAAAAACCACATATTTTTAAAATATATAATTTCAAAATTGATTAAGAGCTGCCTTTTAAGAAGACCTCTCCTGTAAGAATCAAGCAGAGCTCGATAGTAACTAATTTTAGGTTTAAAAATTAGATAAAAGAAAGAAAGCATTTTTGCATAGTTATTTCATTTTATTATTTTATATTAGCTATTTGAGACTTAATAAACAAAAAAACGTATATTGTAGACATAAGGCTTGTCTAAATGGCATACTCAAAAACTAATTTTTCTTTTCTTTTAATATTCAATTTTATCGAAACACTTTAGTAGTCTATACTTTTTTTAAACTATAAATCTTAATTTGGTAAAATACCTCAAAATATAAAATTAATTACATTATTTACGCAAAATAGATACATCTTCAACCTCACTTCGACAACACAATCTAATTTATAAATAGCCTTTTCTTCCCAATGGGTATTTTTATATTTTAAGATAGTTGAACAAATGAAGATTATATATTAAAAAATAATAGACTAACAAAATCTTCTTTTTGATGAAAATTAAGATTGAAAAAAATCATTTTTTGCGTACTTTTGAATCATGACGTTTAGACAAGCCATATGTCTACCAAACTTTTAAAGTCCAATATTTAGAGAATGTATAATTTTTTTTTTAAATTATTTCTGAATCGACTTTCTAAAATAAAAAGCAAAACCATAATAAATATATAACAGTTGTAAAGAGTTATTATCGAAATCTGAAACATAAGTTGTTGTTTTTATAACATTTAAATAGTATATAAATTTTATAATATATTAAAAAAATCCATATCTATTTTTTATAAATATGCCGATTTTCAAAAATAAAATTTTACTGTAAACCCTGGTCTTTAGCTATTTTTTATAAGATTAAAAATTAGTCATCAACAACAAAACGTTTCATTTCCAGAAAATTTAAAAAAAGTAAAAAAACTACCCCATGGTCATGCCATGAGGAACTCTGAAAGTTTATGTTGATATTGTTATTTCTGCTGTTTGATATTATATGCACTGCTTTCTGCTCGATAAATTATCTCTAAACTAAAGCAAGTTAATGTTTTTTACTACATACAGAAGGAGTTTTCTTTGTATTATTTAAATGTAATAATTTATGATTTTAAAAGCCTTAAAAAACTAATCATAACTCCTAATATTAGGAGTTTATTACTACTATAAACTTATCTTCAACTATACAGTTAGACATTTTTCATTATTTAAAAGTGTTATCGAGGCAGCTCATGTTCAGATGTTTCTCAATATTAGGATTATTGGTTCTAACATTTTATGCAAACAAGTGATTTTTTAACAACCTAACAAATTCAAAGGTTTTATGGATAAAATACGTTTCCAAACAAGATTTCTTCAACATTTCAGTTTCTTATATATTAAAATTGTGTCCTTATGCCTTCTACTCTAAAGAAATTGTTTATATATTTTCATAAAAGCAATGATTTGCTTTACTTCTAACCTAGTAAGGTAGCGATATCACTACAGCACCACGATGCTTTGATAAGTGATTGAGAAGGTGGGGGAGGGAGGGAAGGGGAGAGGATAACGTTCGGTTGCCTTATCCACTTTTGAAATCGCTCCGACCCCGCTGAAATATGCTATTTTTTAAGTTTTCATTAAATACAAAAATAGAGATAGTTTTTAAATAAAAAAAACTTTTTATATTTCAAACAAAAAATCCAATCGCGAAAAATGTGTGATTTTTGACTATTTTCGAAACAATATTCCGTAATAAAACAAAAACAAAAAATTGTAATAGTATATTATACTCCGGGTTTGAGCGATAGAATTTGCATAAATCATTTAAATCTAATAGCTAATACAGTTTTTCCACTATCATTATATTTTACAATAAATTTTGATATAAATTAGCACTTTAACTGGATTTCTGCAGATATTAAAATCTCTCATGTAAAATGTATCGGTCGTCCAGAGTAAGAAACACCACAAGTCAGTGACTTAAGGTGTTTCAATACAACGCACGCTGTAAGGCCTGTTATTATTTTTTTTTTTTCTGGCTGCAAGCAACCACTAATTAGTTGGGAGTTACTAGAAAAAAGAAAGGAGTTATAGACCAAGAAAACGGTTGACAGAAGACTTAAAATGTTGAAGGTTGTATAGGAAAACATAAAGGTGGGAGATTCCAAAGGGGTAAGGTGTGCGGTAAAAAACTAGACGAATAAAAGTTTTTTGTCGAGTCAAACAACAATGAATTTTAGCTAATAGAATTAGGGATAGTAGCTCCTTTGAGTATCAACCATGATAGTATTTGTTAAAAAGAGAAAGAGATACAACTTTAAAACAATGGAAAAATAGTTCAAGCTTAGTGGATAGGGCTGTTCCAACTACGTTTACAATGCGTTTTTGGACCTTGCCTAGAATAATATAGGAATGTCGAAAGTACTACGATAGTTGTTTGCAGTAAATAACTGAGTTTTTTTGGAGTTAAAATTTACAAGTCACTGTAAGCTTAAATCTGTTACAGAAGTGAAATTAGATTCAAGATCGGCTGCCGGTTCTATACGATCGAAAAGAAAAGATTTTTTGTCAGTACAGGAGTATAAAGTTGAGTCATTAGCAAAAGTTTATTTGATTTATTAAAAGAACTTTTACCTAACCAAAAAAAATAATCGGTGGTTGACTTATTTTAGTAATAAAGTGGCTTAAGGTTTTTCTGAAATGACCTGTTCATTTGTTTTATCGCTACGCCGCTTAAGCCGAACGTGCTTTTTTATTGTAACTAAATTAGCTCAATATTGTTTCTAGTTTTGATTTAAATATGATTCTATTTAAATAATTGCCTATTGAAACAAGATAATTTTTTGTAGCGCTCTTTATTCAGAGTTATAAACTTATGTTTACAGAAAGAAAAATTTAGTTCGAAGCCACAAACTTCAAGGTGGTGGTAGTGTAATAATTTTCAAGGCAGTTGCCCCTCATGTTTAAATTGGGTGAGTCGTTCGTAAACTTAACGAGGCATTACATAAGAAGTACAGAGTAAGTCCGGTAAATTATTTTTACGGATTATATATTATTATTTAAATTATACGTACGGATTAAATTATCTTAACAAAGTTTGCCACCAGACCAGTCCGGTATAATATTAAAAAAAAATACTTTTCAAGATGCTTTGTCAAATTTGTATTTTTAATGCTTTTAATAATTTTTTTTAAATTAAAGGCTAATTTTCAAAAATAATAATATACAAAAATAACAAAAGAAAAAAGCCAGGTTTATTTTCACAAAATAAATTTTACTTAATAGAGATAATATAACCAGACTAAATTATATATAATAAAATAATATGGGTTGCAATATTAAGTTGATTTCTGGATTTACAATAACACAATCGAAAAAAAGAAAGTTTAAAAAAGAGGTAAAAATAAGAGCAACAATTTGCTATTTAAAACGAAACTACTTTAGTATAAGCATTATAATTGTCTGTTTCTTAAGTACCTTCAACCATAGCATAAAGAAGACAAACAGATGCTGATTGCGACTGTCGAGGTGGTAGATGAACTGCAAAAATTAAAAAATAAAATCACATTTTTTAAAATAATTTGTAAAATTTCAATATATTAGTTGAAACACTTAAAGACTTAAAATAAACGTTACATACCCTCTTCAATTAATGACCCAGACCAATAAGGACTTCTAAGCAGCAATTTTACCAAGAAAACATTGCAACTAATATTACCTTGTATAAAAAGCATTGAGAACGGCTTCAAGAAATTTTTAAAACGTTCAGTTAGTAGCTAAATAAGAGTTCATGGCATGTAATAACTTTAAAATCCATCGCATTGTTCTAAAAATATGAGCTAGCTAAAATAAACATAAACTAGTTATGCACTAGTTATACTACATTTGAAACAAAAAAATACAAAAAAGCAAGACACTTTTTGTGTTTTTTTTTGGTGCCATATCAGGTCAAGGTTATCAAAACAGCTCCATGTATGTTTAAAATTTATAATCTAATTAATAATAATACAAATAAAAGTATTAGTAATACAAATAAAATTTCGTGTTGAAATAGGAATATAAAAAACACCCTAAAATCCTTATTAAATGGTCTTTAGTCATGAAAAGTAGAGAATTTAAAAGTTAAAAGTCATCAACAGCACAAAGAATCGTAGTAGTTCAATAAATACTTAGTTAAAATTGTAGCAAAAATCAACAAATTTTATACAATGTTGTAAGAGTCTGTGAATGCAGAAGACAGGTTCTTGCATTGTAAGTCTAAGCGCAAGGCAAAACAAGATGTATACAAAGTTCAATCAAACAAACAGAAGGTATAAAATGAATGGAGAATTCAGAGTTGTGAAGCAAATAGTTACAAAATATATAGATTTTGTTAAAGGGTGTAGTAAAGGGCTATGGAAAAATATATAGAAATAAAGTTTAAGTAAAAACAAGTTGGATGGCTCATTTTGAAAAATTGCTAAATGAAGAGTTTGAAATGATCAAGGAAGGCAAATAAGATTAGAGGACCAGAAGATAACAAGCAGTGAAGGAAAATGAAGGATATTCAAAAGGTTCAGTTAGACAAGGCTGATAATCCTTCCAGTAAATTGAGGTAGGTTTTGAAAGCTTCAGGGATGTGGATGTTCATTATGTGTTAGATCTTTGCAATAAAATTGTTAAAATATAAATCCGGAATGATTTGAAGCATAAAATCAAGCCATGGCTGTTCTAATTATTAAATTTTAAAGGTTGGCAAACATATCATGCTTGGAAAACTTTTTCACTGTTGTACAGAACAACTGCAAAAAAGATGTTGGATAAAAAAAATTAATGTTGGATGGCAAAGATTTGTAAATGTAGGGTGGTTTATATCAAGTAATAAACCTGCTTGAACAAGTGATGAAGGTTTTAGAAAGAACTATTGCAAGAACATATAACAATATAAGAAGCAGTGTGTGTACAGTAGCGTGCAAAAGTTTAGAAACACCAACTTTTTTTTAATTTTTACTGCATAACTTTTCACAAACTTTCATAAATAAGCTGAAATTTTAACCAAATGTGCTCTATATTATTTCAATTTAAAATACAAACCACAAAAGTTTTAAATTGAAAATTTAATTAACTTTTAATTATTTTTTTGAAAAAGCTTCCACACAAAAGTTAAGATACAGTATCATACCCCGCAAATTAATCATGTTTTTGTAAACAAAAGCAAAAATTAAGGTCAAAATATTGGTGAAATTTAATAACTTAATTACTTCGAGATATTTCAAAGGTATTAAAATATAACTAATTGCCAAAATAATGGTAAAATTTTATAATACAATTACTTAGCAATATTTTAAAAGCATCGGAAAAGCTAAGGAAGTTTCAAAGGAAATAAAGGAATTAATTATAAAAGCTGTGGGAAATAAAATGACTTACAGGCAGATTTCTGATATCGCAAGTACCTGCAAGAATCCTGCTAAATGACTTACAGACAGAGTTAAGATATCGCAAATACCTGCAAGAATTTTAAAAACCAGAACAAAATTTGCAAAAGATCATATTAGTTGGTCAGTTAATGACTGGTCAAAAGTCTTTTTTTTTTTTGATGAATCAAAGTTTATGCTATAAAGTAGTGACAGAACTAAGTATGTTAGGGGCCCAGTAGGAGACAAATTAATCCAAAATATCAGTTACCCACTGTTAATCATGAAGTAGGAAATGTTATGGCTTAGGTATGTTTAGTCATGACAATGTGGGTTCCATTTATCACTTAGAAGGTTTATGGTCCTGAGAGTTTATTTAGACTAATGTCTATATAAAGCCTCTGGTCAATGAGAATGTTATGCTGCCGATGCAAAGCATAAAATGACTTGCAAATGGATCTTACAACAAGATAATGATCCAAAGCATTGTGCCAGATTTGTTAAAGAATAATTTAAATCACAAAAAATCAAAGCTCTTAAATGGCCCTCACAAAGCCCAGATCTCAATCCTATTGAGCATCTTTGGGAGTACATTAACCAGCAATTAGTTGGTAGAAAAACAACTAACAAAGACCATTTATTTGCATTGATTAAAGAATATTGGTATAATATTCCTCAGGATGTACTCATTAAATAAGTAGATTCAATGCCTCGTTGTTGTGATGGTGATTTAAAGGCAAATGGATATGTCACCAAGTACATAGAGTTTTAGTAAAACTATTTTATTGTTAAAAAAATTTCTATTTTGTGAATTTTAGTAAAAATTTCAGCTTTTTTGAAATAAATATTAATCAAATTTAGTTGTTTCTAAACTTTTGCGCGGTAGCTTTCTCGAGAAAAAAACTAAATGTTAATTAACCGTTTAATTTTGCAACTTGTGTGGCTTGTATTTTAAATTAAAATAATATAGAGCACATTTGGTAAAAATTTCAGCCTATTTATGAAAGTTTGTGAAAAGTTATGCAGTAAAAGATGAAAAAAAGTTGGTGTTTCTAAACTTTTGCACACTACTGTATCAGTAAAATGCTGTTTGTTTTTAGGTCAGAGAAGGGGACAATAGGTGCAATTTCTATTATTAGGCAAGTTCAAGTTAGATTTTTAGTAAAGAAAACGGATTTGAGGATGAAATTTGTTAACCTCAAGCTTTGGACAGATTACTAAATGGTGGTCTTAAAGGCATTTAGATATTGGAGGAATGGCATTATAAGAAACATGCAACCTGTAGAAGTGAAGAAACAAGGACGCTAAAATAATGATGAGGACTATCATTATAATTGATTTCTAAAAATTATATATAAATGCTGATAACTTTTTGCAAAAAACTTTGTAAATAATCAAATAAAAGTATTTTGTGTTAGTATTCCTAAGAATACTAATACAGGTATGGAAATTTAAATGTTGTACAGAAGCAAAGCAGCTTAGGTATTTATGCTAAAAAAACACAACATAAAGACCAAAAAAATAACTTATATTCAGAGTAATAAAGAATAAAACCTTAACATTTATAAAATTCTGTTTATTCATATTGATAAAACAAATAAACTTTTGCCAACATAAAAAAAACATTAAGCACCTTCCTACAAACTAATCCTCCAAATATATAAAGTTAATTTTTTCCTTTAGTTTTACATCAACATTTCCAAACTTGTGTGGTTCCGATGGTTGTCTACAGCAACAATTTAATGCCATTATGAATTATTTGAAACAATTTTATTACAACTACATGCTCTTCCTGACGTTAATATGAAGCAGGTTGTACTAGTTTACATGTTATTAGTAGCAGAGTGACCTGCTCTGAAAAATAGAAAGTGTATTAGGGATCGTATTATTTCTTTTGTTTGTGATATTGATTTAACAAATTGAATAGGAAAAGGAAAAATACTTCAAGCTAAAAACAAACTTAACCAAACAAATATTAGTCAAAAAAACATTCAAACAAGTGAGATTAATAAATACAAGAACAAGTGAGATTAAGAAATACAAGAAAAACATTTGACCATCTATGGTTTGATCATCTATGTGCTTGATCACCAACGCCAAAACTATGAGAAGCATAAACTAATAATGTAAAAAAATTAACAAAATAACTTAAAAGAATATATAGGTGGGTGATTTTTTTAAATAGAACACCCAGCATATTTTATTAAAAAGCTGAAAACGTGAAAATTCATAAAAAAAATCTAAATTAAAAAAAAATCATATTTTTTCAGAACCTTTTTATTTTATGTCTTTTTATCTCCATTATTAGGGATTGCAATAATAGTTAACTAGTTTACAGGTAAATCAAACTGAAAATATATAATTTTGCTACTGGTAATTTTACCCTTAATTGCTGGTAAATTTAAAGGAAAAATATTATAAAATTCTAAGAAACAAAATACATTTATTCAATAAAAAACTACATGACTCATCTTTTCAATATATAGTAAAAAAGTTATTATTTTTTTTTTCTTCTGTTTCTAGTATTTTGCTGATTTGATATATACTGAATGTGCACATAATTTATTTGTACGTAGCTCATATCATAAACAAAATCTTTTCAAAATAAATTAAAAATGTAATAAAAATAACAAAGTGCCTGTTTCATAAGAGAAAAAAATACATCTAGTTGCTGATAAATTATTCATTTTCAGTCTATTTTGTATAATAATTTAACATTTTTTTAAATATTTTATTAAATCATTTGTTTGGTGAGTTGTTACACTATCAACAGCCATAGTTGGTTTTTTACTTGTTACATATTTGTTTGTACACCTTATAATTTAAGAGCACTGTATAGCGCTAAGGGTTATACAAATATTCTCAAGTCTCTACATGATTCAATACATTTAGTACATCTATATACTGATAGATATACTTTTAGCATGTGTAAATTTACACACTCAGTGTGTCAATCTACAGCGTGACACTGCATCATGAAGTGTCCACCCCAATGTACCAACAACAACAACAAAACAACAACAACAACCAATGGCAATATATTTACTAGAAATATATATGTTTTACATAAGAATGTTATAAGTTGCAAAATATATGTACAGTCTACATTCTGGATGGTTCACTCTCATATAGCTCAGCTTAATTGAGCGGAGCAACCATAAACAAAACAAAACAAAAACAATGCAAATAAAATAAACAATACACTCAGTAAGATGCTATTAGTCAACATTCATATTTATATCTTATATACCTTCTATAGTGAGATATCTTTTATCACCAGTGATAGAAGTGTTATTTCTATTTATCTTAATGTAACAAGTAGTATTTTAATTTGGCTTTGAGGACATATTTTTTAATGTTGTTAAATGGGATTGATTTTAATTTATTTTGAAATCAATTTCAGTACATTAATGCAGAGTATTTAAAGGAATGTTTACCTTAGGATATTGTATTATATGTTTGCACACTAAGTGCACCTCTACAAAAATTTCTTGTAAGTTGACAGCTAATTGCACTGCCTAGAGTAAACCATTTATTAAATATAGGAGTTAGCTTTTTGTTTAGGCAGCTGTGAATATATAAACAATTTTTAATTTTCATTATATCATGCACTTTTAAAATTTGTAATGCGTTAAAAGATGTGAATGTATGTGAATTTTTTGGTAGAAATTTGATAAACCTGACTTCTTGTTTCTGAAAAATAAATAAGCGAAATACAATTATGTTTATGATAAAAGGCAATATGACTATTCCTATCAGTCAATATTATATATGATAGAAAGTCAATATAATATATGATAGAAAGCAATATATCCAACCAATCAGTCAATATTGACTGATAGGTTGGGGTGGAGCAAGAAGTCTTAATTTTATTTATTTATAATTTTATTTAGGAAGTCTTACACTCTTTATTTACATTATATATATATATATATATATATATATATATATATATATATATATATATATATATATATATATATATATATATATATATATATATATATATATATATATATATTAAATTACTGTAAAAAAAACAATTCATCATGTTATAATAAACAACTTACCGACTACATTATCTTTAAAGAATTTCTTTGAAAATGTGTATGCTTTATTAAACATTAACATAAGGATATGTTTTAAGACAATTGTTAAACACTTTATTAAATCATTTAAATTATAGTATGCATTATTCTATACTTTAACTTTATATTTGGAACAAGATGGCGGCTTTAATTTTTTTTTAGCTAGAATTTGTGCAAGAAATCGTTCCTGTTTTAAAAGAAATCGTTCATGTTTTTAAGGAAATCGTTCCTGTTTTTGTCCGAGTCATCGTTCCTTCGGGTTTTTTTTTCGGGAAATCGTTCCGGCTTTTTAGAAATCGTTCCGCTTTTTTCAGTATTCGTTCATAGGAACGATTTCTTTGGGGATATCCTTCCTACGTTTTGAGAAATCGTTCTATAAACATACTTATTATTATTGTTTTTATTATTATTATTATTATTGTTATTATTAAAACTATTGTAAAAACGATTTACGGAAAATAAATAGCTTGTTTTTTTGTGTTGTTGTTGTTCGTCAAGGTTTGTTCCACATTAAAAAAAAATTAAAAATTAAGCTCCTGGAATTTATTGGCTGTCTCAACATTATGGATGTGAATAAAATTGCAAAAAAAAAACATTTTTCTTTTGAAAAAGTATAGTTTTTTAAGCAATGCGATAAATTCATACTCATAAAATCTCCTTAAGGAGCAACGACCCTCAAATTTCAAAACTACACATAAAAAGTAACTTTTTCTTTAGTCACATAGGAAATATTATACTGACATTAAAAATACCAAAAAACACATAAAATGGTAGCTCGTTGCTATGGTAACCAAAAAAATAGCTGAAAATACCACGAAAACTGTCTTTACGCCGTAAAAAAATAAAGACTTGTGAGTAAAGGAGTGTCAATGAAGTTTTGCAGAACTGTTCTAAATATCTAAATTTGTGATATGAACGAAGCAGATTTTTGAATAAATATTTTTTTCCATAAAAAGCTACAGACAAATTACGTTTTTTATAAAAAGGTCAAAATGCAAAGAAAAAAACTTATTAACTCAAAATCTTAAGTCATATTAGAAATTCTACTCCGATCATATTATAAATATTGGCAAAATGAACATTCCCTGAAAAATTCATAATGATAGCATGTATACTTTTCAAGATTTTTTTACCGGCGTGTTTAAAAAGCAAACTCTCAGAAAACGCAAAACAAAAAATAAAATCATAAATTATTGTTCATTTCATAAATATTTCTTTAAAAAAATTACTTTTTAAAAGAATGTTTTTAAAACTACCAGATTCATAATATTTCTTGGCCTTTTCTATTGACTTTTAGTGATCATTCTTTGACAATATTTGACGTCGTAACAACTTTCGTTTAATCTTAAAACTTTCACTCGATTTAAATGATGATAGATTTATTCGTTTTTTGTTTACGAGCTAAAGTAAAATGTCCTGGTTTCATATTTAGTTTTTCATAAATTAAAATAACAGACTTCATACCAATGTTATAGTTTGCAACAGCATCGTTCACTCCGAACTCTAAACTGGCTAAACCAACATAATTACTTTAATTTTTCCCATATTCAATTATCAAAACTCTCATTACAATTCTGGGTTTTGCCATGCAGACACTTTACTAATTCAGAATCTTTACTTAAATCAGCATATATTAAATCAGCATATATTGGTTTGATTTTGTGAATAATATCAACAGGAATTCCTGGTCCAGTTTTTGTTGCTATTTTTGTATAATTTTTGGGTGTCATGGGTTAAGGTATATTCGTAAGCTGAGTAAATTTTTCAATTCCAGTATGACCATGTCCTAAAACTCTCATTGCATATATTGCCCTGTTTTAATATCAAACTCTTTAACACAATTATCTGATGTATAAAATTCATATTTATAATCACAAGATAGTTTAGTACACTTCAAATATAGCAACGATGCTAGTCCTTTCTTTTTTTCATGGTAATAACCTAGGTACAGTGCACAGTTTTCACGTTCAGGACAAATTAACAATTAAAGAACTTTAGATAAAATTTCGGTATCTATAATACTGTAACCACTAATTTTTTTAATGTTTTTACTTGGTTCATTTGTAATGAATTTATTTTTTTCTTATCAGATGCGCCTAAAATATTACTGCCATTTAACTCACATCCACTTACATTACATGCATTTTTATCTTTCTGCACATTAAATACTCTTCTTTTTTTGTGGTAATTTGTTCTCTGCTTTACTCTATCATTCATTTTTGTGTTCTTAATAACATCCAAATCATCCAAAAAATCAAAAGGATTTTATCATATTTTTTTGTTTCTGCTGTTAGATAAATTAGCTTTAATAACTTGATAAAATCGCAATTGTAAATGGCCTAATTTTGAGTATAATAAGGAACAGAATATTATTTAGCAAAGAAGATATAAATCAAAACATATATTTGAAACAGTACTCCAGAATAAGTTCACCAACAAAATACTCACCCCATAGCAACGCGTTGCTATGCAAATATTTTTTTACTTGGGTTCAAAAAACATAAATTAAGCAAAAACTTATAAATAAATCTATAATTTTTTTTTTTAGATTCAAAATCTACATAAAACTTTGGTCAACAATTACTAGAAAAAAAAAATTTAATTTTTGAAAAAATTTGAGGGTAGTTGCCCCTTAAAAACGCAGAAACTAAATGGGAAGAATACAGATATATGATTAGATTATTGTATTGTCGTATTTGATAGCAACATCAAAGTTATATAAAAATATTAGTATCAAGTTAAAAAACAAACTACTTATCGTAATGCCAACGAGCCTCTCATCACAAATACAAAGATCACAAATACAAAAGAACCTCTTTTAAGGAAGCTTGGTGCCCTAAGTATCTATAAACTTAATATACACCAGGTTCTACAATTCATGTTTAAAATAAAACGTGGGCTTTCTCCTATTGTGTTTCAGTCTTACTTTAGTGAAATCTCGCACAAGTATCCTACTAAATTTTCAATTAACAACTTCATTGTACCAAAAACTAATTTAAAACTAGGTTCTTACCAAATTCAATATCGTGGACCGTTTCTGTGGAAACATTTTTTAAAATGTATTACAAAAAAAAATAATATTCAAAACATCTCTTTTGAACAATTCAGGAAAGAATCTAAGAGTCTCTTATTGCAAAATGACCTTGATTTAAAAATATCTCTTTTAAAATAAATAATATAAATTATCTAAAAAATAGTTATTGACACTACTTCTCTTTTGTTGCTGTTTTATTTATATTTAACTTTTGTTAATTTTTGATATAATGCATTATATTTCAACACTTATATTTATATTGTAACTAACGTGTAAAATGCTTATTATGTACTTTGCTACTTTTCTTTTTTTTATATATAAGCTGACGATTTTTTTTTCAATGTAAATGGGGCTCGATGATAAGACAGTTTATGTCTTCTGCTTGCTCCAGCTCTCTTATTTATTAACACGATTTATTTCATTGTGAATTTTAATATACGGCAAATATATATTAAAAAAAAAAAAATAAATAAATAAATAAATAAAAAAAAGATATTACATCAGTACAAAAAGATTTATGTTCAATTTGAATTCTGACCATCAAAACCAAGACATTCTTTGATGAAGTCTGAATTCTATTATTGAATTGTAATTTGTAAATTTAAGATAGCGTTGAAAAGATTTTTTATCCCCCTCTCTGGTGTCTTGTGGTAAAAAAGTTTCCAATCTCTAAATATATCTCTAATATATTTACACTTCGCAAAAGTGCAAAAAAAAACTACTATTCAAACTTGCTTAATAAATATAAGCACAACTCAAAACGCGTCTGGCAAATCATGAAGGAGGTGTCTGGAAAACTTAAACCAAATAAAAATTTACTTCCAAATTTTATACAAATTGATAACAAATTAATAAATGACTCAAATGATATTGCATTTGAATTTAATAAGCTTTTCACCACTATCGGTACAAAATTAAGCGATAGTATTTCGTTCGTTAAAGATAAATCTGTTGATGAGTTCGAAACATCAATAAGTTCTAATCTAAATTATACTGAGTTAACTTTTAATGAATTTGAGGTTGCTTTTAAGTCATTAAAACGTAATAAAGCTACTGGGTATGATGATATTAACACAAATATTGTGATTGATTCCTACGATGTTATAAAAGATATTCTTTATAAAATCTTCAGAGCATCGATTGCACAAGGGTCTTTTCCAGATAAACTAAAAATAGCAAAAGTAACTCCAATCTTTAAGACGGGGGATCGTACAAATATAACAAACTATCGCCCTATTTCAGTTCTTCCAGTTTTTTCAAAAATTTTAGAAAGAATAATGTACAACCGAATCTACTCTTATCTTGTTGAAAATAAAATTCTATACGAAAACCAATTTGGTTTCAAAAAAAATAATTCAACCGAGCATGCCATTCTTCAACTAACGCGCAATATAACTGACTCTTTTAAAGACTCTTGTTTTACACTAGGAGTGTTTCTTGATTTGTCTAAGGCATTTGATACTGTCAATCATCAAATTCTGTTAAAAAAACTAATATCATATGGTATTAAAGATAAAACCCTATTATGGTTTGAAAGTTATCTTACTAACCGTAAACAGTTTGTTTACAATAAAGATTCTATATCTCATCTATTAATGAATATAACATGTGGTGTTCCACAAGGATCCATACTTGGTCCACTTATTTTTTTAATATACATAAATGATCTTCATAAATCATCAAACTTAACAACAATAAATTTTGCAGATGACACTAACTTGTTTTTGTCTCATAAAGATATTAATATGCTTTTTACTAATATGACAAATGAATTAAAAAAAGTATCTGTTTGGTTTAAACAAAATAGATTGTCTCTAAATATAGAAAAAACTAAATGGACACTTTTTTATCCACCTTCAAAAAAACAGAAACTGCCTCATATCATGCCAGACCTTTTAATTGATAATATAATAATAAAAAGAGAAAAAGTTACTAAGTTTCTTGGAGTATATATTGATGAGAATCTATCTTGGAGAAATCATATTGATAATACCTCCAATAAAATCGCTAAATGCATAGGAATTCTCTATAAAGCAAGAAATGTATTATGTAAACACCAGTTAACACAATTATATTATTCATTTATACATTGTCATATAAACTACGCGAATATTATATGGGGAAGCACTCATAGAACAAAACTAAAATCTCTTTACCTTCATCAGAAACACGCAGCTCGCGCAATAAATTTTAAAAATCGGTTTTTTCATACGAAACAACTTTTTAAAGAAATGAATATTTTAAATGTATATCAACAAAATGTCTTTAACATTTTATGTTTCATGTTTAAATGTAGAGAAAATTTGTTGCCAAACGTATTACAAAATCTTTATTGTATGAAACCTAAAAACAAATATAATCTTCGAATTAATAACAATCTTATTGCCCCTTTTTGCCATAAAAGCAAAGACCAGTTTTTTGTTTCTTATCGAGGTCCTTATCTCTGGAACAAAATAGTCTTACCAAATTTTGATTTTTCTACCCAACTGACTTTTGCCTCATTCAAACAAAAACTTAAAAAAATTATATTTTTAATTGAAAATATTTTGATTTACTTTTAATTGTTTTTTTATTTTGTTTGTTTGTTTATTCGTTGTTGTTCTATTTTGTATATTTTATTTATTTTTTAATCTTGGCTTTTTAAAATTTTATCTTGGTTTTTACATGTTTTTGCATAAAGTTGTATTATTATTATTATTTCACTTAAGACATTGTATTTTTATCAAAAATTAACCATATATTGTAAAGGGCTTCATGACAAGATCCACATGATCTTCTAGAAGTCCTGTCGTTACTAATGTAAAAATTGTAAAATATAATTGGTTATTGTAATATTTTTAAACGGCAAAAAATTTAAAAAAAAAAAAAAAAAAAAAAAAAAAAAAAAAAAAAAACACTTCATTACGTTACAATTCTTTTACTTAATATAATGCAATGTATAATATACAAAATGTAACATTATATAACGTTGTTTAACAAGTTTAACAAAGTATAACGTAATTTAACAAATAATGCTTCTTATCAAAAAAACTCAACATTGCATTTTTAAAGTAAAATAAAACAATTGTTTTTTTAAATATAAACATGTTATTGTCAAGGAAACTCTTAGAACGCTATGAAATTTTATCGATAAATGGTATATTATAGTTTCAGTGATATATCAAGTTTTATATAATATATCTTTGTTTTAGTGATATCAGTGGCGGATCCAGGTCCTTGTCCTAGGGGGGAAATTTGACCACCAACAACAAAAATCCGCATTTTTTTCTTTCAGATTTTTTATTTGATTATTTAGAATAATTTAAGAAAAGTTTGCTTATAAGTATTTTGAATGTTTCTGTATATGAATATCTTGAAAAAATCAAAAAATGAAAGTAATTATTTAGTCTGTTATAAGGGACGGATTCATATCCTCGATTGCCTTAGAAAGAAAAAGTTTTGGGGCCCTAAACACTTCTAAATACCACAATTTTTTTTCAACGATATCCCATTAAAAAATTGAGCCCGCTAAAATCATAGTACACAGGCTGCAGTCCTGTCTGCCTCTAGGTAAATCTGTAATGTGCAACAAAATAATATCTTTAGTATATTTTTTTTATTAATAAAGACTTTTATAAATTTAACAAACAACAATATAAAGTTGAGCTTTCTAGTTTTCGAAGATGCAAAACTCTCAATAATCTTTTCGACATTTATGATACAATCTCTATGGATATGCATCCTTGCTTATCCTTTTAATCGTTCTTATCCTATATTGGATCTCAACCAAGTTTTAAGTCTTTTTAAAACCGAGAAACTCCGTACTCCCAAAGAAATGCTAAGAGGAAGGGTGCAAAACAGCTGCAAAATAATTTAATTAAGAGGAAGACATTACCATCACATTGCTTGTATGCTTCCAGTGCAAATTCAGGTAGGTCTTGTTGCTTTTTGATTGCGCCTTTCCATTTTAGCTCCCAAAATTCAAACTCTGAAAAAACTTTCATTAGTTAGACATTCTCATCAACAGTGTTTATGTTGGGCAGCCCTTTCATAAAACTCAGTATATTAGTTATGGATGCTGTTAACTCTGTCTTTGTTTTATTTAATAAATTTCTTGGTATTGCTACATTTAATTCAAAAAAGTTTAAGGTTTCATCAGAAAATCTGAAATGTAAATCTAGAAGTATGCTATCAAGTAACGGTAAATAAACATTGACTCTATAGTAAGTTAGAGGATCATTGGTATTGAGGTTTGCGCGATTAGTTTGTTTTCCTGTAATTCGTGGAATCTTGATTTTTTAACCTAAATCTTCTAGTAACTTTGATGTAGTCATAAATATTGCATAAGTTTTCTTCTGACGTCTTTTACTTAATATCTTTATAGTATGTTTAAGAATAGTTTAGCATATTCATCACCTATATAAATTATACGACAAATTAAAATTAAATTATTAAAGACAAAATTTACTATTAAAACCAAACCTATAAAATATTTTTCGTAAGTTTTTCAAAACTGTTTTAGAAAATTTTCAAAATAGAACGATAGTAATTTACAGTTTTTTATTGTTATCTAATTATATAATAGAATGAATTAATGATGATAACATTAAAATGTTTCGAAACTTTCATCGTTTTTCTTCGATATAGTAAAAATGTTAAAAATGCAACAATTTTTTTGTAATGTAATAATTTTAGTTTTGCTTTAGTTTTAGTTTTTGTTTTAGTTTAAAAAAAGTAAATAGTTTGCTGCAGAATAATTTTTTGTATTTTGTTTTTTCTTTTAAAAATTTTTCAATAATATTTTGATGTTTGATATTTCTTATTGGGGTTTTATTACCCCACCACCATACTCTTTGTATCCCCCACCACCTTACTCTTTGTATCCGCCACTGAGTGATATATCATAGTTTTAAATGATAAATCAAGTTTTATCGATATATGATATATCATAGGGTACCACTTTAAATAAGGCTGTTAACGGGTACCCGGTTATTGCCCGGGCACCATTATCAAATAACGGTTATTGCCCGGGCACCATTATCAAATAACGGTTATTGCCCGGTAACCATTATCAAATAACGGGTAACCGTTGTTAATGCAAAAAAGCAAAAAGTTTCAATTTACAAATTATTAATTCTAATTTTTTTTTAAGCTTTTAACCATTAATTGAAATAAAACAATTTAACAATATAAAATTGATATGTAAAATAAGATCTTGAAGAAAAAGTTCTGATTTCTTTATCATCGTTAGCATTTCTGAAAAATTTAATAAAAACGTTCGGAAAGTTGTTTGATTTTCTGATCGGAAACCCACTTTTTATTCTTAACTTTATGTAAAATGTTTTTTTCTAAGTAAATGAGAACTCCTCCAACTAGCATGTCTCTAAAGCAAAATTTTATGAAAATATCGAGGATGGAGAGTAGAATTCTCTCGAAGATCTTTCAAAGAATTCCAAGTTTCAGTTAAGTTAATTATATATAAAATGTTTTCAGTTTCTTATTAAAAAGGTATGCAGTTTTTCGAAAAAAAATTTGTAAAATAAGTTTAAGTGCGCGTATTTAGTTTATTGTAAATAAATAGAATGTTAAACAAAAAATTTGTAACCAATTAAAGTTTTGTAAAAGCTAGTTGTTGGTTTTTTTTCTTCATGCTTACTTTTAAAAACATTAATTATGTTTTAAAAACATTTTAAAACACTAATTTTATAGAAAAAATATGGGTAAAGTATCAAAAGTATGGTCTTATGCAGACCGATTCGATAAAAACAGGGTGAAGTGCAAGCAATGTGAGGCGATTTTGACAGCGAAAGGTGGCAACACAAGCACTATCCGACACCATCTTACTAGAACACATCAAATGGATATTGATGGCATAGGCAGTTTGGGCACACCAAACATTTTGTCTTTCATTACAGCTTTGCGGCCTAAAATGACGAAAGAAAGAGAACTACTTTTGGATCAGAAAATAGCAGACTTCATTGCTCGTGATGCACACCCGATAAGTTTAGTTGAAGGTGATAGATTTCTTAGTTTGTTGAACCAGACTATGTTGTTAAAACTCGTTCGACTACCACAAAGCTGAAAAAAAAAGATACAACGAGACGGTCAAGTCACTGAAACTGAAATTAGGGAAGACACAGTTTGTCGCTTTTACAACGGACATGTCAAAACATTGCATATATGTGTGTATATGCGCTTTGGGTTAACACGGAATGGGAGCTGGAATTTGCAATCTTGCAGACACGAGAATGTCCTGAACGGCAAACTGGAGAAAATATCAGTATTTGTTTGCAGGATGCTGCTGACGAGTGGCAAATTCCTGTTTAGAAAATCACTGCTACAGTCCATGATAACGGCTCAAATATAAACAGAGCAATGGACTTTCTTGATGAATGGCCGGATCAGCGCTGTTTTGCTCACACGCTACAGTTAGCCATTGGAGCTAGTCTGAAACTTTCAGCAATTGCGAATATGATTCGGGCTGCAAGGCAATTGGCTGCACACTTCAAGCGAAGTAATTTAGCAATGCAGGAATTGCGTAACAAACAAGTAGCACTGAGATCTAAGGATGATAAAAAACATTCAAAGTCATCATAGACTGCTCTACTTGATAGAATCCCACGTTGGACATGTTAGAACGATTAGTGAAGCTACGTTGGGTGATTGGAGCCGTGCTGTCTGCCCGAAATTTTACAACAAAAAGAAACGCATCGACTCTACAAATGACGGATGAAAACTGATTGGTTACGCAAGCCATTATACCCATTCTGAAACCATTAAAGCAGGTAACAGCTATGTCATCTGGTCAGAAATATCCTTCGTAGTCATTAATTTATCCACTACTGTCTATTGTTCTAAAAAATGTTCGAGCAGCAAAACCAGACGAATGCACTGCTGCCAATAATTGCAGAAATGTCATTGCTACTGAAATAACAAAGCGATATTATCCGGAAGGATTCAGTGTACTACCTGGACCAAGAGCGTCTGTATTAAATCCACGTTATAAACTTTTAAAATTTTTTGAAGTCCCTATTCGAAATGAAACATACTCCGCCATTAGAGCTGAAATGGAAGCTATTGTTATGCCAGTATTAGAAGAAAATTTAGAAATTGTAGCGGAAGAACCGATGCCAAAGCGAGCACGGAATCATTTAGAACCGGACTTACCAAAGGATAATGTTTTTGATGAACTAGCATTGCTGTGCACAGCCAACGAAGAGTTTGGACAAAGGATGAATTGGCGTCTTATCTTTCGGAAACGCCATTGACTGTCAGCGGAAATATCTTAACGTTTTGGCAAAATAACACCAAACGTTACTCAAAGCTTTCTATTTTGGCTCGCAAGTACATGTGCGTACCTACAACTTCGGTGCAGAATGCGCTTTTTCAACTGCTGGACATGTAGTCAATTGACGGCGTGCGTCATTGGCACCCGAAACAGTAGACATTTTAGTTTTTCTTAACCGTAATTGGAAGTTGAGTAATCTGGACACCTAATGTAAAATAAATTTTAGATTTAAATGAAATTTTAAATAAGTGACATCATTGATTGAGACGTTTTATTGCTTTTTATTATTTATAAGTACAACTTTTATTAAAAAACATTGTTTTTTAACGGGTACCCGGGTACTCGCCCGATCGTTCAACGGGTACCCGGGCAAGCATTTTTGCAATTTTTGACAGGCTTAACTTTAAATAGTAAAATTAAGTCTTATATATAAACATATATAGTCAAAAGTGCTTAAACAATATAAAGTCACATAATTTTATCAGTATAAATTATATTTATAAGTTTAATAGATCGCGACGTTAGAATTATCTTATTCTATTTCCACATTTTTGACTTTTGAAATAAAACGATTAAATGGAAGGACTTCAGGAGACGGTATATAATTTTTTTTTATAACTATTTATAATAAATTTTTTCCGCAACTTTTTTACTTATAACTTAGGTTTTAATACAATGGAAAAACATTATTCTGAGGTAGGCAACACTTTCAATAACTCAAATTTTTCAAAAAGTGGAGATAGAACAAGACAGTTATAACAATGCGACATGTCGATATAATTGTCGATATGATTGTTGATAATTACGAGTATAGACGTCCAATCAATGTTTGTCGGATGTCTTGAGATGTCCAATACCCATTATCTAGATGCAAAATTATAAAGTTTTAAAAGCGACATATTTAAAATTTCTATGCTATATCAATGTTTAATGTTTAAAGCTATTTCCAAAAAAAGAATGCTTTGGAGGTATCAATACACATATATGTTTAAATTCATACCTCCAATATTTTTAAGGTTTTAAGTTTAGAAAAATTATCTAAATGCTTTTTATAAAACCGTTTTTAAATTGTGGTCTATTTATAGTCATTTTCAACAACTAGAAATAAATCTAAACTACAATGTTTTAGCAAACCAGGTGTTTATTAAGTCGGTTTATTAAGTTTATTTTTATTTATTATTTTTTTTTATTTATTATTATTTATTTATTTTTTATTATTATTATTGTTTATTAAGCTGCGGAAAACCTTATTTAGGTAAAACAGCTTTAAATTTTATCAAGAATACTTTATCATGTAAAATAAGTTAAGATTGAAAATGTGGTTCCTCTAAAATATTTAATCATAAAAAATTCTACCAAGGAACAATAAAATAGGATACATCATAATTAATATTTGTCTTTCAACAAACTAAAACGTTAGAGAGGTCTCAGAAATATTGAATATGTTTTAAATAACTTAAGAAATTTAAGAAACCATTGATGCGTTTTTAAGCAATCTTAAAAACGATACTAATGCAGTGTTTTTTCTATTTAATGCTTTTTGTAAATATGTCCATTAGTGTTAAAATATAACAAATATACATAAATATAAGTATTGAATATTCTTTGTAAAAAGAAGACAAACTAATATATTTAAACTCGTTTATACAAAACATTAAAAAGTATTTTGAGTTTCTTATAAAAACTCATATTTTTTTAAATAAATTAAAAAAAAAATTAACAAAAATAAAAATAATAATATTAACAATAATAATAATAGTAATAATAATAGTAATAAACACTGGAGAACCCAAAGTTTTTTTGAATAGAATCTGAAATAAGTTATTGATTAATTTATAGGTGCTAAATTAAAAAATGATTTTAATTTTTCTTTATCACGTTAAGTTTTTAAATTATAGGGTTTTTAATTTTTTTAAAAATGTAATAAAATGTAAATTATAAAGTACTTAGCCGATATAAGCTTATTTTATCCAAATATTACCGTACAAACGAAAATAAACAATTGGGCTAGACTGCAATGTTTATGTAACACAAACAATATTTTGACAAATAATACGGCTACTGAATACATCAATTTTAAAAATAGTAAAGGTAAAAATGTACGTTTATAGCTCTTTCCGAAATGTTCATATTGAGGACTATGGCGTTTTATGCTCCAAAAAAAGTCGGCTATCATATGTACATCCCATCTACCTTAATAACATTCTTCTATAACCTTCAAGTCTTGATGAAATTGTTCTCATCACTGACAGCACTAAGATTTTCACGAAATTGGCGAGATGGCAATGCAGAAAATGCAGAAAATTACAAAGAAATTGTTTAGCAACTTTATAATTTTCCAAAAGTTGCTAAACAATTTCTTTGTAATTATGTGTGTAAGTATTTCCAAGAAAGTTCTTAACGATGACTTTAAATGATATTAAAGCGTTCTTCTCAATATCCGACATAGTTCTGGTAAAATATTTATCTTTGATGTCGAATTCGTGCACAATAAAAGGCACCGCTTTAATTTTTTTAATTGGCAGTCTAGGAAATGCAATAACAATGTACTTAAAATAGTCGTCATTAGTTATCGGTGCTATCACAAGTTGCTTCATGAGACCTAGTTTTATGATCAAAGGTGGAAATTTTCTTTTCTTTCTGTCAACAAGCGTTTCATGTAAAATGTTTGGATCTCCAGACTTAAGATCAGACCTTGGAGACCCGTTTGTTTTAACTCAATGCTTACCTCGAGCTCTTCTATGTAATATATAAAGAAAGCAAGGATACTTTGAGTAAAAACGTTGCTAACCAAAATAGAAACACACCATTTTAGGGTCAACACGTTTTGTCCAATGATGCTTCTTATATTGTAATAACTTAATATCTCTCTTTAAATCACAATATTCATCACGAAGACAGACAGAATGCCCATTATATACTGCACTAAATAAATCGCTATTATGTAGCAAGACGCACTTGAAGCTCTTCTTTGAATAATCAATGAACATTCGCCATTCAATTTAGTTATAGTCTGAAAATCCCAATTCCTTAAGTAAAACAGAAATGTTATGGAAAAACACAAAACCACTTCAATTTGAAACGACTGCAGAAATTTATTTTCTCTAGTATGAAAGTAAAGTACTTTTACTCCTTTTTCAACTATATTTTTCTCATTTAGTCTTGACGCTAGAATTTCTGGAGCCCAAATCCTTTGCCAAATCAATCAAATCTAGCTGATCACATCTCTTAAGCTGAATTGTGGTGTTCAAAATCATTCCTGTCACTGTCTACTTGAACATCACTAATTTCTTCTTGAGAAGATTGTTGTTTGAATACTTGCACTGGAATTTTATTTGAATGACACGTTGGTCTTTAAGCTGATGGTAAATTGGATAAACTATTTTCCTTTCAAATTTTTTGGTTAAAGTCTTTCATTAGACAAAAGTAACAGCCTGTTGAATGATCTTTTTCCTCACACTAAACCTTAGGAATACCAAATGCTAACTTGGCTCATGACTCGTCTTGATCACCAAATTTCATCAGGAACATTTAAACGTAAAACTCACATGTTTTGAAAACAACAAAAATTTTAGCAAAATTAAAAATTCATACAAAAAATGGCTTGTAGCCCAGACAAATTATTTTTGTAGATTCTAGGGCAGACGAACCAATCGTAATCAGCGGGTAACTCTTTTACGGTGAAATTTGTTTAACTAAAGCGCAAGGGGTGGAGAAAAAAGTTGATTTTTAAAAAAAAAAATTTTAAGATTTGGAATCAGCTTGTCAATTTTAATCAAAATAGGCCCCGATTCAAATTCAACAAAAAGTTTTATTCAAATTGTTTCTCAGAGTAATTTATTGAAATATTAAAACTCAAAGTATCACAAATTTACATGTATTTGGCTTTACCATCTAAAAAAAAACTGTTTTATCAAAAAAATACATTATATAAATTATCAAAGTTCATATTTTTTTTTAACTGAATAAAAAATGGTAGTAAAACTAAAAAATGAATATTAGATAAATTTTGTTTAAAAAAACTTAACCAAAAATTGCTAACTTGAAAAAAGTAAAGAAATTTTAATATTTTAAACTACAAAGAAATTAAAATTTCAATATTATGTTTTCTCAACGGATGTCAGAAATACACATTTCATTCTATATATACAATGTTTTCCTTTACATATATCCAAGGCCGACGGTTTTTGAAATAGGAGGGCACAATTGTCAGTCTCTAAAGAAATATCCTATATATCTAGAAACTGAAAAAAAATAATAAAAAAAGTTGTCTTGGAAAAAAGTCGAGTGCACGCACCCCTGGCTTTGTCGGCCCTGAAATCAGAATTAAAGTTTTTTTTATAGATACAACTTGCTTGTAAGCAAATTTTATTGAAATTATTTCCAGTTTCTTCTACAAAATGTCGAAATTTTTTAAAAACTCTTACTTAGACTTTAAATATTTAGTTACGGGCTAAATATTTAGTGGGGTGGGGAGAGAGAATGTTGATACAAAAAATATGCCATACTCCAATTTCCCCCACCTCCATGTTTTCATCACTTTGATTATTATTGTGAAGGAATTTTATTCGTACCATTTAAAATATTTTCGTTAGGATATTGATGAAAACAATGTTCTAAAATCATTTACAAAGTTAACATATCGTGAGTCGGGATCTTTTGTTGAATTTTTTCAGTTTTATAAAATTAAATTAAAATAATTTTTTATCCCAACCCTCTATGTATATATGGGCGTATTGGTTATTTAAATGTATCGTATATATGCGCGTTTTAGGTTTCTTTAAATGAATGCATACTATGCATGCATTTAATTAACCTATCTGTGCATACCTACGCCGTAAATTTATGCAATGAACTCTGTATATGAGGAACTGGACTATATATATACAAAGACTTTAAGAATAGACAAGACAATAAACAAGACAATAGAACAGCAAAAGAAGTTGTGAGAGAAGGTTTCAAAAAAGACTTCGAAGCGAAGATAAATGCACAGTTACGAAATATAAAAAAATATTTTTTGTCAAGATTTTAATAAGTGCTTTATAGCTTTATAATTTAAATAGCCAACTAACCAGTTATTAGCTTGATAGCAGTTTCAATGACATTAAAACGCAATGTTTCAAAATGCGTTTTAATGTCTTCTAAACTGCTAATAAAAATTTTAAAGTCAGTTTTTTTTGTTGTTGTTTTGTTTTATATTTGTGCTATACTTGATAACAAGGGTTTCTATATTTCCTTAAAATTTTTTCGTTTTATCAGTTTTACTTCTTTAATATTTTTTTTTCTGATTCTGATTTTTTTAAATTTTATTGTTCCTATTAATTTTTTTTTATTAAAAGTGTTACTGTAGTTTACTTCATTATTTCTTTGTCTTAATATTTTTTTATTTTATATGTTTATAAAATAAAAAAATATTAAGACAAAGAAATAACGGAATTATTCTAGTTAGTTTGGAGTTATATTAGTTCTAGTCCATTGACAAGTTTTTAACAATATGATTAACATCGAACTTAATTTTATAAAGTATAATAGGTTTTAAATTTTAATTTTATGGTTAAATAAATAGAAATGAATAATATTTTACTAAAAGACTTTTCAAACGTATAAGCGCATAATTTTTCAAATAAACGCATAATTTAAGGCATAAACGCATAAAAAATGCATTAACGCATAAAAAAAGCGCATAATTTTTCAAACAAACAACTTTGACTAGCAATAATATGAAACAGATTCGTTTAAAACTGAACTTGAAACTTTAAAAAAGAGTTTCACTGCAATACACATAAATATTAGAAGTATAAATAAATTGTTTGACAAACTAAAACAGTTTGTAATACAATGCAGTTACTTATTTATATGATTTTCCTAAAATAAACATGGCGCTCCGATAAATCGCCTCAACCAAGGTTCAAATTGCAGATTATACACCAATAACTTCTGAAAGAAAAAAAAAAAAATAATTGCAGGGGGAATATCCGAAATGATCAAGCGAATAAACTAGGAAAAGTTCTATGTTGACAACGAATTCTTTACAATTGAGATAATCAAAAAATCAGAAAATCTTTTAGTCTTTATTTTAGTCAATAAAAATTTTAAAAATATTTTAGATTTCACCTGTTTAAGACTGTTATGCTGTATTTAAGGAAAATAAAGATTTTATTTTTATCGGGTATTCATGAACTATTTTTTTAAAACATTTCTGGAGAATTCTTATTTTTCTTTTATACGATACTTATCTTTGTTTTAAACAAAAGCATAAAAACTTGGTGTAAATTTATTATTAGTAAATTGATTATTAACCTTATTATTAGTTTTTCCCCCTTGAAAAGGCGCATTACCAAACAGCCAGGCTAAATAAACTTTTACTGTTTTCAATAAAACAGACTTTTTTTTTTGCATTATAATGACTTCGCTTATTTTATTAATTATCTTTTGAGCATACTCTATTGAAACCGTTTGGGACTAAATAAGCTGCAGAAATAGTTAAACCATCTGGAAATGAAATATATTAAAGAATCCAATGCATTTAAAATAAAAGTTGTTTACATTATCTAAAAAACTCCCTATTAATATGAAATATGAAATAATGGCATTGTATATTATTCATATTCTATTTAAAATTTATGGAGTGTTAAGAACATATAAAATATAAATAGAAACATTGGTATAATTTACTTTTGCAAGTAAATGTTTTTGAGCATATTATGTAAATTTAATATTTGTGTAGCTTAACTGGTTGTTTTGATTTAGTTTATAGGAAAAATTACTGTGATGTACTTTATCCATATAAGTACATTCTTAAGAAACAATTATATTATAAAATAACACAAATTATAATAAAATATTGTTATATTAAAATATACAATTTTTAAATTATGTAAAGAGATATTTAAATACACAATCTTAATGCCCCGTTTTGTTAAAAAAAAGAAAACTTTAAAACTTTGTTTTATTAAATCTGGCTAATAAATACATGAAATCTAAAAAAATCAATTCAAAAAAAAAAGCATTTACCAATGTAGTAACTACAACAGCATTTTAATATAAAGAATGATAACCGCAAATTGGTGTTATTGGTGTCACAAACAGCGATATATCTGAAACCAACTTAAAAATACAATGAACTCCAATAGTTACTTAATGCAACTGGTCTATTTCTAATTACATATTATTTATATAATTTTACTTTAACATCTAGTTAAGAAATATGTTTTTTATATAAACTTTAAAAACCGTTCTAAATAAGAAGCAATTTTTTTTTATTATAAGTGTTTTTACAATTTAAATCCGATAATAAAACTTAAATCTAATTCTCTTTGGAGTTAAGGAAAAATTATTATTATATGCAATATTAAAATATTATATTAATTTTATTTATTTTTAGATTCAATTTTATTCTTGGGTACTTCTACAGACGTACTAGACGTACCCTAGATCCGCCCCTGATTTATATTAAATTTAGATACAAAATAAAAATTTACGTTCTCAATTTAATGAAATAAAATATTTCGAATCGCTGCGTTTTAAAGTCTTCAAAACTATGATTTTCAATGCTTTTTTTGCGCCAAAAATATTATAAAATATTTAAATGTAAATAGTTGCGTTTCTGATAAAAATCTGATAAAATACGACAAACTAAAACACTTTCCTATTTGAATGACTAAACAAGTAGTAATAAAGTTGACTTGCTAAAATATTTTTTATGTTATATTTATCAAATCCCCTCCCCTTTATCACAAATTGTAACAAATTTTGGCCTTCCTCTAAAGCGTGACGTAATTTATAGACTTCCTTTTTATAATTTTGTTAAGTTTGCTGGCTTGTAGGCCAGGGTAAGCGAGGTATAGCTCGTTTTCCCCAGCGCTTTTTTTTATTACGTTCTCCCTTGCGCTTTTTTTCTATTTTCTATTTGAAATATCGCAATAAAGTATTCAGTAAGTTACAAGTTATAAATTAGAAATATTTTTTTTAACTTATAAATTCAAAAGTTATAAATTACAAACATTTTTTTTTTTTAAGTTTACAATGTTAGTCGTGATACAATAAAATAAACTGTTAAAAGTCCTTTGCAAATATATATATATATATATATAAAGCGTGAAAACAGTGTAAAATAGGTTTTCGAAAGAAGATCACTAAAATTTTATCATCGGAACCTTAAAAAAACAAACAAACAAACAAAAAAATATAAAAAAACTTCTTACATAAGCAAAACTGTAAACAATATAAACGACATATATAAATATAAAAACAATTTAAATGGTTGTAAACAACATAACTACAAAACTTTAGAAAAAAATAATAAAAATTACAAAATAAAGTTAAATAATAGATAAAATAATTAGTAATACTGTAAAGTTATATTGATGGAAAGAATTAAATTTGTCATTTTATTTTTGAAAAAATTTTGGTCAATCAAAATCAAAATTTGACAAAACAAGTTTATTATATATGTGCGGTGCACGATAGACAAGACAAAATCGATTGAAATTTGTTTGACAAATAGGTTCGTTAAAATTTTTTTTTTAATTGGTTAGCATTTGTTTAACTTGTTTGAAATATTTTAAAGGATAGAAAATAGTTTAGAAATATATGACACAGTAGAGATAAAACACAGTAGAGATAAAACACACAGTAGAGATAAAACACTTTCTTGGTAAAAAAGTTAAATCAGTAACATAAAATGTTACTGATTTAACTTTTTTACCAAGCTTATACAAGCAATAAGGATAATGAAGATTAACTGATTATATAATAATCAAGATTTGAGGCAAGTTTGAGGGCAAAAGTTTTTTGGCGAATGAAAGAGGATCCATTTAGTTTTGTCAGTATTTAATGTTAATTTATTGGATTTGAACCAGTGGAATAAAAGTTTAACGTCTTTATTTACGGTGGGAAAAAGTTCGCTAATATCACTCTGAGAGATAAATATATTAGTATCATCAGCAAACATGATGCTTATCAGATTAGAAGCTTTACTTAAATCGTTTACATAGATTAAAAAAAGGAAGGATCCGAGGATTGAACCTTGTGGAACTTCACAGGTTATATTTAAACAATTACTGAGATAGTTGTCATTACCAACAACTAATTGTTTTCGTTTACTCCCTAATTTCCTTTTTTCAAGTTGGATGTGATGATCAACCGTATCGAAGGTTTTCGAAAGGTCGACACTTGAAATAACATGAATCCCAGAAAAATCCAGAAAAACTCAGCAATTTTTTAATTTTTATAAAGTTCAATTAAAATTTTTTTTTTTTAATTTTGTACAAATATTTTGCATAAATTAATAAGTTTACGAAATGTAGGTGTAAAAGATTTAGTTTGTCAAATATAAAAAGTGTGTTTAAACAAGGAAAATGGTGATCTCGTTGATAAACTTGAAAAAAATATAAAGGTCATGGAAAATATTGTGAATTTAAAAAGCTCAGGAAAACGTTCTTTAGTCAGAGAATGCTCAGATAAAAATTTTATAAATTAAAGTGGCAAAGCTAAAATAACAACAATAATATCACGAAAAATGAGTGATGTTATGGTTGTAATAAATGATGGGGAGAAGGCGGAGGGGGAGAAATTCCAAAAAAGTACTGTCTGACTTCCCAAAAAAAACAGGTCTCCAAAACTTTAACCTATTGACTAGCCGACCATATTCAACAAAAAAACAACTAAAGATTGAAAATATTTTTCTTTGAGGAAGGGAGGGGGGGGGGGAGCGCGACTGTTAAATTGCCCCAGCGATTTTTTAAAGAAACTGGAACATATATAAAGGAATATATCTAAAAGAACTGGAACAGAAGAAGATATAAGGTGTCTTTTTAACCAAGTCTCGTTTACATTAAATTTACATAAAGTTGTCAGTATGTATACAGTAATAAAAGTAATATATTTTTTTTAATAAAAATATAAAAACACGTCTAATTGTACAAGTTGAAATATAACGCTAGAGGAAAGGCACCTTAACTTTGAAGCTTCATTATTCAGTATCCCAAAGACCAATAATGAAAGTTTTGATATGGATACATACCTTGTTACATCTAGAACAATAATAATTCTCGGAAGTTTTTATCAGTTTTGTTTTTTTATAAGTTATTCTTATTTTAAAAAAAACAACAGAAAAAGTATACCATCATAGTCAACCACTGCTCCTATGATTGCATAGGGGAGGATGGGGGCTGGTTAGGATCAAGGGTAACCTGATGATTTCATATAACTTTAGAGTCTTCCCTCAAAAAAGCCAGAAATTACTCGCAACTATCTTAACTTAGAATTTCATCCTACACAGCAGCATTTTCAAGTTTTGCGCATGCGCATTGGATATATTGCGTTGCATGTATTTTTTGGACAAAAAAAGAAACTTTTGAAGCATCGTTTTCTTTTTAATTTATTTGAAAATAAGTTTTTCTTGAAAAAAAAGGTTTTATCAACTCATCAATATTGCAACACACCCAACTCGTCAGTATGCCATCATGGGAAGAAGTCATCAGTTTCATTAAAACAAACTGTATCTGCCTTATTCAAAAGATAAAATTAAAGTAAATATTCCACTAAATGCACAAAATATAAGTATAAAATGCGTGAAAATTCCCTCCCTGCATAGTTAACAATAAACCACAATCTTAAACATACGAAGGGAACAAAACTACAACAGCACATTCCAAAATCGATTTTTGTTGATTATAAAAGCAAAATTTGTGCACAAGTAACGTATTTTCTCTAAATTTAATGTAAAGTCATAACAGTCATGTAGATCTAATCACTATTTCACCAAAACCAATTTTTATGGAAATATGACCACTATCCCGTTTCAGGCGCCATGTCACCATAGGCGTCTTTTCCCTATACGTTAAAGATTAACAGCGATTTAAAAGTAAAATAGTTTTATAACAAAGCAAAAAAAAAAATTTAACAACACATAGTTTTAAAAAAACTAAAGAAAACTTTATCAACCTTTTTCATTTTATTCAACAAAAAAAGTTTTTGATTGCAATTACTGTGATAACCAAGCCTCTAGCGTGTTTTCTAGAATAAACAGTGAAACCTTAAAGTCATTATTATCTTGATTATCAATTCAATTATCGATTCAACTCGATTCAATTAAAATTGCAACAGCAGAGAAGTAGAATTAATAACAGTTTAGACTTTTAATATTGCAATAACTTTTATATAACATAAAATACAATAACTTTTTTTTTTAAGTTTTTATTTAATGAGTACTGACTTACTGAGTTTTTATTTATTTATTGGGAAGCTGTGGTGTTGTTGTAGCGCACTTGACTCTGAAACAAAAGATCACTTGTTTGAACCCCACCTCTGGGCAAGTTTTATAACATCGGTAAAGGAAGGAGGCGTGAACTTCCATCCAGATCCTCTTTCGCGGTGCTGTGTGATAAGTCCGCAAGGAATTCTTGGGGAACACAAAATAAACAAATAAAATAAAAAAACAAAAAGAAAAGAGGCGTGTACTTCATATTAAATGCTCAATTGCGGTGCTCTAAGTTGATATAGGTGACAGCAAATCCTGGAAGGACTTCTTAAAACAAACAAAAAAAAGTGTATACTACATATGCGCTGGTTTTTATATTAATTTAGGTAATTTTAAGTAAAAATTTCACGATCATTGGAAACACAATTTAACAACCTTCCTTATTTCTTTAAAATTTGAAAGAACAATGCCATGTTTTATCTACGTCAATTCAGTTCTGTTGGTAATAATTCTTTAATTAACCAGAATAAATTCGATGGAATAGACACATTTAAATTTAAATTAAGAGGGGTTAGGGGTAACAAAAAATGTTTAAAGTTCATCTGCAAATTAAAAAAAAAAAAATTAGAAAAAAAGATATTAAAATCTTATTTAAGAAAAAATTTTATTTTAGCTTTTTGAGTTTCAAAAGTTTTTCTTTTGTTTTATATTTCATGTGATATTTATATTGTGATAAAAGGTTAAAACTTTTTAGTTAGGTACATAAACTAATGTGTTTTCATTTGATGCATGCATGCATTACTGCTGAAATATAAAACATTATAATAAACTATCTGCTAGCCTACCAGTGAGCTTGCAATGAGCTAGTTATAGCATCAAGTTTAGTGTAATTAGAACTCTTTTAGTATAACTGGTTTATTTGAAATCAGCATGACGTCAAGTTAACTTAACTAAGCCATCAACGGTAAATATGCAATTATCAAATTAGAAAAAACATCGTGGAGTGTAGGTAGAGCCCGATATTTTCGGACAGTGGGGCATTGCGGCACAGTTATACATGAAGCTTTATATCTCAGCTGATAATTTCTTTTTTTACAATTTGTTTAAAAAAATTTAAAATTTTTTTGATAAAAAATTTTCAACTTTTTTTTTTCATTATGAAAATAAACAAAAAATTATTACGAACTTTTCTTTAAATACCAAAATGCCTTTAAAGTAAACGCATTAGCGAGTTCGCGAAAAACTAAATTTTTGTATTTTCTTATACGATACAGTGACAAAAAGTATCTTGAACAAATGGTAATTTGTTTTACAAATAAAAAGTGAAAGTTTCTTTAACATTATATTTTTTCAACCTCTTTTAGAATCTGGTTTTAAAAATGTATCTAGTATTGAACTTTTTGAATACAATTATTTATATTTAAGTGATTTTTGTGCGTGTGCTGTTAAAAAATAACTGTTATATTTTGGAATTGAGTAAAAATATATTTTGGAATTGAGTAGCGCTACAACTATTTCTTGACTTTCTTATTTCATATTTTATTGCTGCGCTGTATCGGTTTAGAATATTATTTAATGTATTAGGATTTATTATTTTTGGTAATGAATAACTCCATTATTTTAATTTTCATTCTCTATAGCTTTAAAGCATAAACCAGCTTTTGTTTATGAACATCTACATTGTTTATGAACATCTACTTTGTTTATTGATACAATATTTTTGTTTAAAAAAAAGAAAAAAATACTAATTGTGTATATTCGTCGTTCTTTTAACAATTTGTTGAACTCGTGCAGGCAATCGGAAGCTTTCAATAACTATTTAAAAAATAAATTTTCCTTGTATAATATACCTTGTTTAATCTCTTTTGTATAATATGCATTTTTTACGCTGCATTCTTCTGACTGTAAAAATAATTTAAATAAAGTGAAAAAAACTATAATTTTTCAAAAGAAAAAAAGGCTTAAATTTTTCTTTATTAAAAAACATACATACATATTATTTCAGTTTACATGTCGTTTAATATAAATTTGGACTCAGCAAATTTTACTTAACCATATAATATTATCTCAAAAATAATTTTGTATACAATGAGTGACGGCTCCAGGGAAGTTGCATAACACCCGAGCAGAATATTTAAGTCCTTCAATATCAAAGAAATCGAGAACCTAATTTTTATAAAAATATATTTTTGTATCACCATCCTTCCTAAAAATATTTCTGTATCCGTCACTCTATACTACCCGTTAAAAAAATATTTCAACATTGAAGTTTTGCGCAATGGACTCTCTCGCGAGTTAAAAAATAGTTTCACCTAACGCAAAACTTAAATAAATTTTTTGTTATATAAAATAATTTGATTAATTTTTGAAAATATTGAAAAAACATAATCTTTAGATTATGTTTTTCTATAGAAAAATGAAAGAACATAAACTACCAATTTTAGAAATCAATTGAGGTTCAAATAAAAATTGACCGTCTTCCAAACTTTACTGAATTAATTTTAAATATATTATTTGAATAAGTTCAATTAAAATGTCCTCTATTTAGCTCTATTTTTTCAAACTTGGTAATGAATTTTCGTAATCGTTGTCGAAAAAGCGACAACGTCGATGATTTCCAAATTAAAACACTATTTGAGGTATCAGAAGTATTAGGCTGTTTATTAATATAGAGTAAAAGATTTGTTTAATTGACAGTATGTTTGAGCTGCTCAGTGACGGATACAGGAATTTTGTTGGGGAAGAGAGAGGGGTACTGAAACATTTTTATATTTTGTATCTCATTTGCGTCAAAAAAAAAAGTCCTCCATTTCTAATATATTTTAGGACTTTCAGATTCTGGTATTGAGGGGGAGAGGATGCATCATCCCCTAGCTCATCACTCCCCTTCACTTTCTGGATCCGTCACTGGAGCTGCTCTAACTTCGTTCTTTAAACTTCTTGATGTTTCTTCGACTAACCGACTAACTAAATTTTAATAGCGGTTGCTTTCAACTTTATAAAAGGTTAAAAAAAAGTTCGAAAATATTCGAAAAGCAAAATCTTTGTAATTCGAATGAATGAAAAATAAAAAGCTATAAAAGTCATTCAATATATTCGATCAGTTTCATGATAAAATTCAACCTAAAACAGACATATACATATGTAAAATATAACGTTTTTCTTTTCTGTTTTATGTAAATATTTTACAAATATTTACACACATAATTAAAATAAATAAATTAAATACCTTACCTAAGTAAATTTTGGTTTATTGAATAAGTATATAAAAGTATATTTTAAAATCATGCAAGTGCGTTAAAAACAAACGTAAGGCGGTGTTCGGAAGAAATGCTAAAAAATATATAAATAATCAATGAAAGATTTTACTTTTTGTTTCATAAAAGTTTATAATTTAAAAAAATAAAGCTATATAAGTTATTTAGTATATTCAATGTTCATTATGTTCAATTAATCAGTTTTATGTTAAAATTCAACGTAAAACGGACATATATTTATATAAAATATACCTTGTGTTTTTTCTTTTTTCTTTTTATAAAAATACTCAAAAAATATTTACACACATAAATAAAATAAATTAATTAACTAAATGAATACGCAGACTTTTTTTGTCACGTAAAAATAATTTTCGGTTTATTGAATAAGTATATATAATTATATATAAAAATTAAGTGCGTTAAAAACAAACGTAAAACAGTCTTTGATGGAAAGCCACAACAGCAAAATAAAAAGGATCTTATTTTTTCTCTTAATTTAAAAAAGTTTATTAGAACAAAGTTAAATAACAAAAACAAAGCACAGTATTTCGTATTGTTTTCTTATAATAAATTTGCATATATAATTGCAAACAATAAGAGTACTTTACTCAAAAAGTAATGAGTAAAAAATTAACTTAAAGCGGACATTAATGAAAAAGTAAAATTATGAATAGAAATGCTAATAAACGAAAGTTTAGACTCTTAATAACTTAAATGCTAACACTAATAATAACAATATTAACAACAATATTAATAAATAATTTGCTAACTTAAAAGTTTTCATGTCAAAAATGTTTTAGAGAAACAGTAAAAACAGTTCTGTTTTCTTGGTTCAAAATTGATTGTATATGTTGTATAAGATATACACTTTACAAAATATTGGATTATTTTTTTATACAAGGCACCACTAAACATAAATAGCAAATAAATAGTATTTATAAACAATTGTAACTTAGATATAAAAGAAGAATTTCAAACAAACTATGAAAAACAAGATTTTTATAAATGTCTGTTTTAGGACACGTTTTTACTATTAGGAGATATACACTGATAAAAAAAGAAAGTGAAAAGTTTGAAGAGTCCATCAACCAATCGCTTTTTTTTTAATTCTATTTACTTTATAAACAATTTTAAAACTTATAGTCTAAGTTTTAATAACTTAAACCAAGTAACTTAGCTAAAATTTAATCGCAAAACGCAAAGCGGACAGCAAATTGTCCGCTTTACGAAACGGTCCGTTTTAGGATGGATTTTTTATACATATATGTCCGCTTTAAGCTGATTTACAAACATATATATATATTTATATGTAAAAATATATATATATATATATATATATATATAATTTATATATATATATTTATAAATATATATATATTTATATATATATATGCATATATATATATTTATAAATATATATATATATATATATATATATATATATATATATATATATTTATATATATATTTATATATATATATATATATATATATTTATATATATATTTATATATATATATATATATTTATATATATATATATTTATATATATATATATATATTTATATATATATATATTTATATGTAAAAATATATATATATATATATATATATATATATATATATATATATATATATATATATATTATATATATATATATATAAATATTCATATTTACATTTTTATGTATGTATATAGATAGATATAAATATATATATATATATATATATATATATATATATATATATATATATATATATATATATATATATATATATATATATATATATATTGCATGTAAATTTTTTTTAAGATTTCATTTTAAGTATTTAAAATCGACCACCTACAAAGAAAAACATCATTGTAGAGTCTTAATACAGCTTTTTAAAATCGAGTATAGTTAAGAAACTGTTAACTGGCACCACACTCCAATGCGTTCTGCATCTCGCCACGGTCATAGAAGTCGATTTGTGAAAGAGATAGTTTGATCCAATAATAACAGAAGTAACTTCTTCACAAATTGAGTTGTCGACAGCTTGAATTGCTTACCAGGTGAGATGGTAAATGCTGAAAGCCTAAATGCCTTTAAGAATCAGTTGGACTTGTTCCTAAAAATCCGCCATAGTGCTGCTATGGCGCTCTATGCAACACAATAATGTTGCGTCGTGGTTAACTAACCTTTTTTTTTTTTTTAAATATACTAAAAAAGTAAAATTATTATTCGCAATTATGAGTATCAAAGGTGCTGATATAGTTACAAGCAAATGAATGAAGGTATGTTTGAGTTAAAAATGTTATATAATTAAATTTTTTAATAAATGTATGAAGCTATTTCTATTCATATTTGAATGAAACAGTGCAACATTTCACAGTTATTTGAACATAAGAGAAGCAAGTCCTAATATTAAAATGCAAAAAGTTGCTAAATGTAAGTTTATCAAAGAATGTCATCTGGTTTTATTAAACATTTTATGTAAATAAACATTTTTTATCAAGTTTGAAAGTATTTCCAACGTTAATAAACAGTATATGAAGTTTTTTTTCATCAAGTTTAAAAAACTACCCAAAAAGCATCACTTTAATTTATTGTTATGAGAAACTTTCATCAGGTTTTTTTATTTTATTTTATTACATAATGAAATTATAACAAGGTTAAAAAAATTGTTAAATAAACTAAAAGTAAAGTGTAGAATTTACCATGAGTATAAATGTGCGTTCAAGTAACATTCTTTATATGTGCTAGTTGGAATCCATGAAAGATTTCTATAGTATTTCTGTTTTTAGAAACACTGGTGTCATATACAACGAAGTTTGATTCGGTCAATAAAAGTTGAATATCATTTCATTCGGTCAATAAGTTGAAGATCGAAGAGAGCTTTTGACAGAATAGCATAACAATTATTTTATTACGTTTTTGTAGGCTTATTTATAAATGTATGCTTTTTTTTTTGTATGCTTATAGCATAAATAAACAGAAAATTAAACTTTTAGAAATTTATTAAATTATCGAGATCGAGGCTGTTGCTCCTAAATTTTTGTTTGTAAAAGATTTTTTTTCTGCATAACATAACTTATTTACTGAAATAACTTATACTTAAATAAATGATTTAGGATAATCCTTAAAAAGGTTAAAACGTTTCATTTACATATAATAAAAATCCATCAAAAAACGCTTTTGTGAGAACCTTAAAAAACGTTCTAAAAACGTTTTTAGGAAAACGTTAGGTCACCGTTTCATATGAACGTTCAAAAAACCATTAAAAAACGTTTCACGGGACCTTTAAAAAACGTTTGCAAAACGTTCTTGTGCCCACTGGGTGTTAACGCCTATATCGTTATAATCAAAATCTAATTTTCCTTGAGCGTCTACAAGAACAAACAATATTTGTTCTTTGTAATAAGTAATATGAGTTCTTCATCTTTCAACTGAAGAATTTCTTTTAAGCATAGCTAAATGTCGATGTTTAATTGAAGTTTGTTTGTTAAACAAATCACTAAAAACGTGATGCATTTTTCCAGCTAAAGAAAAACTGCTAATAAATATTTTTTTAGTTTCGTTATTGTTATCAAAACGTTACATTTGAAGTGAGAAACTAAGTTATTCCAAGGTTGAATCGCTTAAGAAGAAACTAAATGAAAAACGGTGATTGTACCTACTCCGTGATGCGAACTCGCGCTGGTATATTCTTGACATAGCAAGCAAAAAGAATTAATGACATTAAACAGAAGTATAGTTTTTAATATTTGATGATCGCTATTTTGAATGGCATATATTTGAACTAATAGTGCGATGTATAACCGAGACTAAGTTTTCCGAACTATTTACAGTTATAATATCATATGCTTCTAAATTGTTTTTAAAAGAATTGATAATTTTACGTCTGTCATTTAAATTATAAACAACATTTCAGCATCAGGAAATTTTTGATATTGTAATAGTCCCCGAGCCATAGTAGATTTTCCACTTTTAGTTGGCCCTGTACTGATCGCATTTTTAGGATAACATCTTTTATAGGTTTAAAAATATTAAATTTGACTTAAGAAGATGTTTGGTCATTTTTAAAATCAGGTTTGTTGTTTTTATCTTTTAAATAAAAACTATAAAAACGTTTTTCGTTTATTATTTCTGTTAATGATCTAAAATCTTTTTTTTCTTTTTTGATCGGAAAGATCTATTCCGATAAAAATATTATCTTTATATAGTAAATTTTGAAAATGTATAGGAAATAACAATTTTATTTTTTCTTCATTGTACCCATCACGAATTAAAACGTTTCGAATATTTTAAAAATTTTAAATTTTCAAACGTTTTATCTTTGTGATTCATAAAAATTGTGTTTAGTTTTTGTGCAACTTGCTGACGTATTATGCCATAATGACCGTTAATATCCAATTTACATGACGCGTCTACAACTTTGTTGCCTTTTTATTAGCTTCTTTTCTTTTTTCCATGCTTTCTCTAACCATTGTTTAAGCTAAAGGATATCGCCATACTGGCAACAATTTGTAAATTTTTTCAATGATACAACCGCAGCAATTAGTTAACCATATCAAAGTATCTAAAAATTCACAAGTTTTGTGAGAACTTAATTTCATGAGAAGTTTAATTGTCTTGGCTTTTTCTATACCTTTTTTTTAAATAATTTTTAGCTACAATTTCAGTAGGAGAATAATCTTGTAATGAAATAATATCTTTTTCTACCATAGGTAAAAAACCTTCGACTTTATCTTGGTATTCTGGCTTTATAGCAATTGGACAATGTGCTAAAGCACTTGTAAAAAATCCGTTCGGATTAACGCGATGATATTTTTCAATTACATTTTTTAAAGTATTGCAATCAAGATAAAAGGAATATTTCATTTGAAAAGGTAATGGTTTAAGATATGCTCCACAATATTGTTCGATTTCGTCCATAAAAATTAAACACCTTTAATGTTATAATTTAAATTAAGTCCTTTTATTTTAGGTTCAAAATAATCCGTTTTAATGGCATATTTTTGAGTACCGTTTGTTGACATTCCACCACGAATACTTTGTTCAATCACATTTTGATGTTTTTCCGAAGGAGTATACTGATTTTGAATTGAAGTTTTTGAAGAGTTGAGTTTGCTAGTGTAACTAAAAATGCTAAAATGGATTAATATATGAAAATTAGTAAATTGAAATCTCCTTTCTATTTACTAAGTTTCATATATTAAATATATTTCATATATAAAATTTCATATAATAATTTACTAAAAAGTCAAGCATAAGTGATCCTAAAACTACGGTCTCTAAAACGGTGTAAATGTATAATAACGATTTTAAAGTTTTTAAATTCCAAAAATTCCATAATTTTTTAAAGCATTCATATGTGTCTTTAATTTCTTTGATTTCGTCTTCTTAATTTTTGGTTCTCATTAAATCATTTTGAGCAAATAATTCTACCGGAGGGTAAGGGTCAGGGTTTTTGTATTCAATGGGTTAGGGGTTATATTCAGGATTTTATATTTAATGTTTAAAAGTTTGTCTGTTATTTGCGAATAAGCAAAAAGTGTTCTTTTGATGAAACGTTCATTGTAAAATTATAATTTTAGGATGAAACGGTCGTAAATAATATAACATAATATTTACAAAATGATTTTGTGCTTTTTTAGACTACGTATTGCTCGATTGATCTAACGAACAATTAAAAATTTTCAAACTATCTTTTAATGTGTTTTCCTATACAGATAATATTAACCTTGCTCACACTTTTGGCACACTTTTTTAACAAATATATCTTCCATAGTACTTATTTTATAAAAGCACTAAATGGTTTTTTTCTCAGATTCTGCCAAATGTCCGTATAAAGGAATATCTGAAGTCTTTTTTAAACCTTCTACAATCATAATAAGGTTATCAAAAGACGCAATGTGGGCAAAAGAGGACAAGATAAATTGTTACTATAACGTGCCAAACTTTTATTGCAATAGTCGTGCGTTAAACCGTATACTTAACCTAAAAAATGATCATGATTAATAACTAAATAATGTTCAAAACAATTAAGTAAAGCGTGATATTCTTTTAAAACTTTTTCTCTGTATTTTCATCTTGAATTATTTCTTTTAACGTTTTTTTTTTCAAATTTGTTGTTAAATTTAACAAACATACAATGATACCACAAGTGGGCTGAAGGATGTGGTGTTCTGGTCATAAGATATAAAAGGTGACAGGATATTTGATTCCAGTTCCGTATTCATATTCTGAAGAAACATACACTTCTTTTATTCATTTACGAAATAAACGAATTAAAAAAAATTATCTTCTATTAATTCGATGGCGTCGTTTTCAGACCACATTGATACTTTTTCTTCGTCATAATAAGTAGTCCTAACTGTTTCATATAATCAACGAGTTGAATAGTAATTATTCTTACGTAATTGATTAATAAACCGTTAGTAACTAACAAGCAGTTATATTTTTTTCACCATCTACAGCAGTTATAATGCAAACTCAAAATTTCAAACAAATCCTTTTTTAACTTTTTCAGAATTATTTGTTTACACATAGTTCAAACTTCGGGTTTTAACAATAATTTTTTTAAGTTGCTAACTCTTATAAAAATGTAATTAACATCTTGAATTCGCTGATCGTCAACATATATTATATTTTTTGATTTAATTGTTCTATTTCTTGTGGAGTCAAATAAGATAATTTATTTTTATAAATATTAGAATAACGAATTTTATCTCCAGGATATCTGCAAACACCACATAAAGGACTTTTTTCTTCCCATGTTAAATTTTTTTATTCTATTGTAATATTTAAATTTTGAAAACAAGGTAAATATATTTTATTAGTAAAACAAACCAACTTGTCTGCTAAAGCGATCAAATCATAGTCTCTCAATTCCATTTTAAGTTTTTCAACACATCTATAGCTTTGGTGTAATTTTCACACAAAATTTGTTTATGTGTTTTGTGAATTAAAGATATACCTTGTTGAAAATATTCGAGAAAATACAATAAAGGATTTTTTGTAAACTTTCAATGCTGCTCTCATAATAAAAAATCCATTGTGTAATGGTTTCACCTTGTTCATCTAAACCAACACAATCTCTTGCCAATTTTTTGTTTAAATATTGAACAACAATTCTATGACAATGATAAGAAAGTTCTGACAGAGGTTTTACTTTTAAAGTAGATTAGATTCGGATTTTTAAATACTAGTTTCACAATTAAAAGTAGCAAAAAAAGAAACAAATTTCTATTAGCGCTCATAAATTGTTTTCTTGGTTCATAATGAGTTCTTTTATCTCCGTGCGTATTTTCGTCAGGTTTTTAATAACCTTCACATTTGCGATTTCTAACAAACTTTTGTCCTCATTCAGAACATAATTGTCCTCTAATACTTTATAAGGTTGAATTTTTCTTCCTTTAATATGCTTACCGCGTGAAAAGATTCGTTTTTTTCAAAAATACATATTTTACAGTGATAGTTGTTTTTCTACGTTTATTTGCTGTTTTCTTTCTCCTTCACTCAAAAATGTCTTTGTGGATCTTGATCTTCTTTAGTAATGTTTGCGCTTCCGTATATTACGTTTAACAATTCAGTTATTGAACTTTTATATTGTGATTTTAATTTAGAATGCAACGAACGAACATTTTTATTACTTTTATTCGTTGAAAAAAATTTAATGTTTATGCGATTATAAGTGCTTTTGTATGCAAAAGTTTGACATAAAATTATCAAATTTTCAAAAAACATATTTTAACATTTTACCTTCAACGTTTGTAAGGTGTTTTTTCTTAAATCAACACAGTTTTTATTTTGATTCTCAAAAAGGAGTTGTAAAATATTTTCTTCAGATTTTAAATCTTCAACATTTTTTTCAAAATTCTTTTGTTCCGTTCTTTAATTGTACAAACATTCCATTCACGTGCAATAACGATATCAGAAAAGCTGAATAAAAACATAAGCCGGGTTCAAACAATATACTATAATTTAAAAACATTTTTCATTTTTGTTCATTTCGGATAATTATTAAGATTTTTTTCTTTATTTTTTGTTCCATTCTTTGTTGTTTTTCAATTTTTCATATACCTTTCGATTTATTTTTTTTTTGTTACCATTCTTTATTGTTTCTCAATTTTTCATTTTGCTCTCTTTTTTTTCTTTTTTATGTTTTACTTAAACTTCAGATGTCATGACTTTTCTTTTGTAACCTAAAAATTCAGAACTTCTTAATTTCATCATTGTACTTTCTGTTAAACTACTTAATGATTTGGGCCTTAAAATTTCATAATCGTATCAGTCTCCATCCACTATTATTTTCTAAAATGTTGAAAACTGCACGAAGATTACTATCTTGAACAAAACGTAAATTTACAGGTCCTTCCAAAGGTTTCATAAAATAAACAGGCGAATTATAGCAATGTCTAATAGTTTTAAAATAATCGTCTTCAATTGATTTTGCACATAAAGTAAAGACATTATAACCAATTAAAACGTTTTGAAACAAATCAAGAAATGTTAAAGTGCATTTTGTTTTCATTTTAAAACCTTATCAAAATTTTTGTTCTTTATAATAAATAATTTACTCAGGACTTTGGATTTTTGCACTTTTTTCTAAATCTTCAATAACATCTACGTCTTTATAGTCCTCTTAGTATGATAAAAATGTTCTCTGTATACCTTCCATTACTAAATTTTTGTTCGCTATTTTGACATTAAAAATTTTTTTTTATATGAAAACTTTAAAAAAAAAGTTTTTCAAATATGTTTTTTATAAAATTCTTCTACTTCTTTATCAACCGTTATATTTTAAAATATATTTTTTAATTCAGTTTTATTTTTATGAATTATTTAAACATCTTTAATAATACAAACTCGTGATAAAGACACAAAATAAAGTGATTTAATAAAACCGTTAGTATTAATATTAATAACAGCTTTTTTCATTGTGCTTCCTTGTGCTTTGTAAACTGTAAACGAAAAAGCTAATTGCAAAGGTAAGCCTATTCTCGAATCTGCAGTATTGTGCAAATAATCTAGAATATCTACTTTAATTTGTTTCATTTTAACTTCTTTACCATTAATAAGTAACCAAACGACGTTATTTTCTATTAAAGTGACAATACCGACAGTACCAGTACATAAACCTTCTTCAACATTTATATTTTTTACCAATTTGACAATTATGTTTATTTTGATATTAATAGCAGATGGAATTTGAAATGATAAATTTAATTTATGATTTTTTTATAACATCTTTAGGGTGAAGCCAGCGTTCTTCTTCTTTAATGTTATCATTTTTATTATTTAATATTATTCATTTTCCTTGCGTTATAAAAATCAAATTCTACTCTTTTTAAAAATGTTCTAATGTTTCTAGCATCGATATTTTTTTCCTCTTTTTCGAAATGACGAGTCATTAAATAATCAATTGTTTATTCAGACACTTTTCTAAATCGTATTTCGTTTAAAGCACTACAAAATGTTTCATCTTCTTTTTGTCTAAAACATTATTTTAAAATAAGGACGTTTGTAATATAATTTTGCCATATTTTAGATTTAGAAACATAACGACCTTGTACAGGTAGTAATTGAAGAAAATCGCCGCAAACGATAACTTGAATTCCTCGAAAAAGTTCATCATAACATTGATTAATTTTGCAAGCCGAATAATGTAACAAATTAAATGCTTAAGGGTTTAACATTGAAATTTTGTCATTTCTTAAAACACCAGTTTCAATACATCGTTTTTCAACATCAGGATGCATATGCTTTATATAATAATCTTTTCCTGTATTTGCAGTAATATGTATTGTTTTATATACTTGTTCTCTTGCGCCAATAATATAATAAGTCCTTCGTCAAGCCATTCAAAAGTTTTTTATTGTTGCAAAGATAATATTTTTTTTAATTACTAAAAAAAAATCATAACAATAAAAACAAGTATACAAAAAATTTATAATAAAAATATATACAAATAAGCGTATTTTGTAACATAAACTAAATGAACTAATTTTAGTTCAATATTTATTTCAAAGTCATTTAATTTAGTGTGCAGTGCAAAATAATAAATTATTATTGACAAAATTTTGACGATAGTTATTATTTCATTTTCTCCGTTTCCAACAATCGGCAAAAACAATATGTCTACAAATTCTTCATTGTTAAATAGTTGCATTTCTTTTAAAATATTTTTTTCATCTTCTCTCATGTGTGACAATTTTTTACTCATAGTTAAAAATTTATTAAGTATTTGTTTTCTATTTATTTCTTCTACTGTGTTGATCTAAAAAACATAAGTTTACATTTCATAAGATTTTTCAAAATAGATATATAAAAAAGAACGATTAAATGGATCAGAATCACATTCTTCAGAGTTTCCAATATTATTTAAAAAATTATTACAACTTTTAATATTTTCCCTTTTTTTCTATATCTTCAAACCATACTTCTTTTGATAAACTTTTAAAATAATTATAAAACATTTCGAAATGTAAATTTAAATAATCGTAATAATGTTTCTTAATTTATTGAAAAACTATCAGAATTATAATGTGAGGAATATTCAGTTTTTTGATTTCATCTGGAAAAAAATTTTCCCAATCCCAATCAATATATATAAATTGACATTTTTTACATAAACTTTGTCGAAATGTTATTGCGTACTTTCTAATTTTTTCCAAAGTTGCTGGATAACGTTGGTTGTTGTTTTGCAAAGCGTCAATAAGTTGATTCAAATCTGTTTCTGTTAGTTTCATTGTATTATCAAAAAATACAAAAAAATACAACAATACTAAAAATACATAAAAAAAATTTTAAAACAACTATTTAAAAACAACTATTTTTTTACTTATGGTAGGGAATATAATTGTTTTTATGATAAAGCCAACCAAATTTATTTTTTTCATTTAAAACTTTTAAAATTTTTTTTTTTATAATAATAAAAATGTAAACAAATATATTAGCCACGATCACAACTACATGAAACACTTTTTCTGTTTCGCAAATTTCTAGTTACGCTATTATGAACTAAAAAAAAGGATAAAAATATGACAAAATATAAAACTGCATTAAAAAAATCTTGTTTTTCTTAAATTGAAATATACATTACAAAATTTCATAAGTTCAAAACTTCATTTCTTAAAAGTTTTTTTAAATTTAAAAGTTTTTTTTTCTTGCTTTCATAAAATAATTCTTTGAATTTTTCTTTTTGAATTCCGGGATAATAAATCTCTTTCTCTTCTTTATCTTTTCTATTTTTACCATCTTTTCAAGCTTTTCAATTGCCACATTACATTTCATAATCATGTTTCCAATTACCTTTGTAAAATCGTTCAATATAGTTGTTTGATAATTATATCGATCTATGTTTACGTTATTTCTAATTAATTCATTCAATTTACCAAATAAAATATGATCTTTTTCTCGATTTCGGTTGTCTTTTATAAAGCTTTTCAACACTTCAAATTGCTCAGATATATCAGGATATTAACGCGTTTCCAAACTCTAGAATCAGCCATTTTTTATTAGTTAGCTAAAAAATGTTTGAAAAGTATGAACATTGTAAAAGGTACAAAAAAAGTATTTGCTTTATATTTTATCGTTTACTACAAAATTAAATAATAAACGAAATTCCTACTTCATAACTTTTTTTAAATTTAAAAGATGTTCGTTTCCCGATGTGTAAAAAAATTCTTTCAATTCTTTTCGAAATTCAGGAAAATGAGATTCAAGAAATAAAACCATAACGCTATCTCTTTTTTCATCTTTTTCTTCATTTATTATCATCTCAAGCTCAATCGCTATATTGCACTTAATAAGCATATAACCAATTATTTATATAAAAACGTTACGTGTATATGTTCGTTTTTTAAATTTATCGACAGCATTATAAATGATTAAATTTTTAAATCTTTCAATTTCAATTAAGATTCCTTCTTGATTTTCGTTATATTCTATAAAACCTTGTAAAATTTCAAATTGACGATGAATGTTTAGGCATATTTGTAATAACGAACACCATAATATCGAATGACAAGAGCAGCAACTTCGAAAATCTGGATAGTGGTAGTCTTCATTTTCGTTCATTTTGATATCCATTTTTTTTTATATTTAGTTTGCTAAATTAAAAAAACTACAAATATTAGACAAAGTTTGTAATTCTATGTTAAATTCTATTGCAGCTTCTAAAACAATTTTTAATAAATTAACAAACTTCATTCTCAATTCTTCTCTAATCTTCAAACTTCAAAATCTTCTTTGTTATGGACACTTAACTTCTACGCCATATTTTAAAAACACCAATTGAATTATTATATTCAACGATCATTATGGAAAGAGCTTTTATATACATATTCAATTTTTCTATATCACATTTTTGAGAAACGGTTATTTCTATCCGTTAATTTAAATCTCTAAAACAAGTCATAATTTCTTCAGCTTTACCTTCTTATAGTTTGTTGATTTTAAAATGATGATCTTTCAAAAAATTACTCAAAATTTGAAATTTTGAACTATTTCTAACTCGTAAGTATAGTTTGAACCAAAAACTTGAATTTAGTCATGTCTACAAAATATTTCGAGCAATGATTGCATAATATATTTTCCATGTTCTATTGGTTATCTAAAAAAAAATTACATTTTAAAAATAATTACAAAACCTATAAAAAGTAAACATTTTATATTTTTAGTATAAATTTATGCAAATTGTTGTGAATCAAAATAAACTTTAAATTAAAGCTTTTATATATTTTCACATAATTTGTTATTTTTGTCTCATCAATGTCTATTTCTTCTACGCTATCTTCTTCAAATTTTAACTTTTAGAACAATTCTCTTCATCTTCTTTACTATCTTTTAAACTTCTAAAAATCTTCCGGATTCAGCTAATCTTTTATTCGATGTAACAACTAAAAAATTTAAAGTCTTCGAACACATATTCAAACTATTTTTATTTGTTTTAAAATTTATATCTTGATTAAGATATTTCACAATTGATTTATCCAAATCAAAAGTAGATTCAAAAATTCCTAAACAATTGGTATCTTTAACAATCACTTCTTTAAAATTTTTATTTAAAAGAATTTTAATATCCATGAAATGACTTGTAACTCCAGGGGAATTCATTACAATTCCATAAAAATATAAGAAAAAATATAAAAGTACTCGGCTTTAAAATTGCTATAAAAATTAAAACTTTATAATTTGAACTAAACTTTTTTAAGAGTGTCATATACCATTTAAGGTGTAGGAAAACAAAATGAAATTGTTTCTACCTCTTGGGGGGTTTAAATAAAATACATGAAAAAACGCCTTTTTAAAAAAAATTCACGATAAAAAAAACAATTTATGAAATCATTTGAAACAAAAAAGTATTGTTTTTTTTAACCTAGCAACATGACTTAATAATTAGTATTTATAAAAACTTTTAAATTTTTTGCATTTGTATTAATTTTATACGAATTATAAACATTGAGATTAATAGAGCAAAAAAATGGTTTCGTGTAAGTAGCTAAAAATTAATCATAATGCATGGATATATGCAGCTGAACTTTTTAATGAAGTATTACCATAACCAGAACTTAATAGAGATTGAGTTAAATTAGCTTGAGAAGGATGTATTTTAAACGAACAGCAAAATCAAAACTACAAAAAGTTGCATTTTTTTGCGTTTTTTTATACTAATTTTTAAACGTTTTTTTTTTCACTTTAAATAAGTGAAATCTTTTTGACGTAGAAGTTAAAATATCTTAAACATACTGACAAGAAAATATTTTACTTTATGAATAATTTTTAAAAAAATTTGAAAATATATCTCTGAACTTTCTTAATGAAAATTTATTAAAAAAATGATGTCTTTTAAATCCGTAGAGCGGTCAAGTTAATAAACATAAATAAAAAACCTATACACTTTTAAATAATATTAGCAGTATATAATAAATATACAACTTTATGTTTTGAAAGTTTTTGAATTAAGGCCAATTTTATAAGGTTTTGCACTACTGCACAGTGGGCCAGAATTTTTTTTCCGTGGACAAAAGTCCAAAAAAATTCAAATCTTCTAAATTTTTATTTTATTTTATTATTGAAACATAGATGCTTTACTCTACTCAAAAATGTATCCGTTTATTTACTGGAGATGAAGGCAGGCTTGTTAGAACCATGCATAATGGCTTTAAAATTGTCAAATTGTTTTTTTCAAAAATACTTATCTTCAAAATCTACATAACTTTCTTCAATTAAAAAAGATTTGAACTATTTTTATTTTAAATAAACTTATTAACTTAGTGCTTATAAAAAGTATAAGTTTTAGTTATACATTTGTATTTAATTTATTCATAATATGTCTTGGAATTGCTGGTATTTTAAGGTTGTTTTTCTAAATTTGCTCATCTTTCTTTTTTTAAATGCCACTCGAAGATGGTTTGATTTTCTGATTTTTGCATTTACTCAAAAGCAGTTATTGTTCAAAAGAAAAATTAGCTGCGACCATGTATTCTTTATGATTTATTTTTTAGTTCAAAATTGACAACTTTTTTTGCTTTCATAAAAAGACCAGTTTAATGTCAAGATATTTGTTTAAGAAATATAGTTTTTTTTTTGTTTCTTTTTAATTTATTTAACACATTGAACCGTTATTGTTTAAATAAACTTTTTTGTTATTATTTTAATGATTTCAAAAAAGGAAAAAAAAAGAAAATCATTATACGATAAATACATAAAAACCAAATATTTATGTATTCGATTCCAACCAAATACCGCTCTCTTGAAAATGGAACTAGTGATATTTAGGAAGTATAAAGGTAGTTTAATACTATTAAATAAAATCAGCTGCGACTAGCTATAATTTAAGCTTAGAATTGATTTAAAAAAATCAAGATTTTAGACTAATATAATTCTTACTTTACGATGCATTGTGACGTGAAAAATTTATTTGATTTATTAAATTATTTTGAAGTTTATAAGATGTTATATGATTATATTGTTCTGAAAGTAATAAAATTATTTGTATAAATTTACACTAAGTTATAGATATTTAAATTTTTTTTTGAAGTAGCATTATTAAAACTCTTATCTTATATATAATCAAGTTATCTTATAAAAATACTTAATAACATAACTCGACTCAAAGTATTTGAAAAAATTAACTATTTCATCACAACTTACGTCAAGACAAATCGTAGATCAGCATAATAACAATAATCAATGACAAAAAGTAAAAGTCACGGTCAAACGTTTGATTAAGTCAATATTAATCTCAAAGAGCCTTGGTTTTCACACCACCGAATTCCATGTAGCACGTTCCAGAACCAAGGTGTTCTATAATTTATTGTATAACTTTGATAAACATGCATTACAAAGTATGTGATTGAATGTATATTACATAAATAATATTTCATTTTTTAAAACGTGATGTTTGTAATGATTTTTGATAAGTATTATTCTGTCTCATGATGTGGTAATATAAGTTCTTTATTATATGTTAATGTTGATATATGTTGCATAAAGTTATAGATTTATATTTTTCAAATGTTTATGTATGTGTTTCAAAGTGTGTGCTGTTAGTAGTTAAAATATGTAAATAAACTCAGGATAACTCAATAACCCTCAATTTTAAATTTAATTTTGAAATTCCAGTTGAGCCTTTTTTTATGGCTTGTACTCCAAATAATTCTAATATTTTCTTAAAAACTAATTTTTTTTGTCCCTTGGAAGTGTGAGTTAGTTAGAGTTTACTTCAACATCTTATCCTATTTAATTAATTATTGTGATGTTTTATGCTAACAGACTTAGCTTAATAGAATTAGCTCACGTTGGTGTGAAAAATTAGAAGTGAGAAAAATGAAAAGTAAGTTTTTTATCTACTTCAAATTTTTGAGTTTTCAAATAAATTAATTGAGTGTATAACACGTTAATTTGTAATTAATGTGTAGCAAGTGTTTTGTTTTTTTAACAGTTTTTTTCCATTTTTAGGTCGAGTTCCTTTTCTTATGGCTAAGTTTTGAAAATTTTTCTTCAGAAAATAATTTAAGAAATGTTCTGAATGTTGATCGTTTTCCACAAGCAATAATGAAGTTACGTTAATCTTCACAGCATTTACTAAAATCTTTAGAATAATGAAACAATGTTAAAGCAATGTTAAAACAATGTTAAAACAATGTTATTAAGTTGGTTTTATAAGTACTTTTTATACTTTTATATATTTCAATATGCTCTTTTGTAATCTTTTTTTACATAAATGTTTTTATTTTATCTTGAGAAAAATGTTTTTTGTTTCTCACATAAATTTTATATTTTTTCTCTTTGAAATTATTACTTTGTAGAGATATATTCTTTACAGAAGAATTTCTATAAAATAAAATCAAACCGAGCTAGCTTATTTGACATAACTAAGAACCGTGACTCGTTTTCTGTCTTTTACATTTTAAATAAATTTTAATGAGGTTAAAAAAAATTGGTTTATAAGTCTTTTTGTTTAAACCTAAAAATTTCTATAAAACCGAAAGAAATATTACATAACGGCCATCCATGTTAAAATTAGGGCTGATTTAAATAAGTATCGTTTTAAAGTATAGTAAACTAATTGTTAATTAAAGGCTAGAATTTTAAATCGATCAATTTTCAGCTGTTTGTTAAAGTTCATTGATGTAAGAAGACAAAATTTATAACAAGTTTAGATATAGTCGGGTGTGGAATAGATTTACCACAATCGTACGGGTCATGACAGATAGTAATAATGATTGATGTAAAAAAAAAAAAAACTTAAGCATACGAAAATTAACAAAACAGTTAATATACGGAGCCTTAACGGTAGTGTTAAAATACCTCCATTTTAAAACCGGTCGTTTAGAGGTTTTCCCTTAACGTACTCTCAAATTTTTCGTTAACTTAACGAAGAGAAGTGAATAAGGCTGCAGGCTGGAAAGGGTACATAAATTATGCAGGCTGGATGACAAGTAAAAAATTTTTTTTAAGGTGCTTGAATACATTTCTCAGAATGTCTATTGTTCTGCACAAAACAAGGCTTTATTGATCATGGACAACCATGAGCCCTATTTATCTTTAGATGAACTGAATTACAACAAGAAAAAATAAATTGTCATCCTTGCGCTGTAACCACATAGCTATTTTGGCTATTTAAGCATTTTTCCAATAGCGGTTACATTAGCTTGGGATAGAGCTACTATTCCTACAAACATAAAATATGGATTTAGATGGACTGGTATTTGGTCTATTGATAAAGTTGTATTTACTAAGGAAGATTACTTATCATCAAATATGACCGATCATTAAAAAACTGCTTGATCAAATAGCCCTATAACATCTTTTAACTGCGTTGATCAATGTGAATTATTTTCACTAATTAGCATTAGCTCCGTTGGATGATGAGGATAATGTTTAACTGATGCGAGTAATTGCAACTGCTAATAGTACTCATTCTAAAATACAACTGAGTTTCATATCTCACAATGTTAGTCATAACATAAGGATGCTATCAACTCTTTCAAACTTTTAAGAAACATCTTGTAACCATGAAGTCACAACTTTATCAAAGCAACGCATCTCTATTGATTCACATGTTACCCCACGATGATATCATCAGTATCCTTAAGCTACGACACGGAAATTAAACACTAATAATTGAGGATTACATAGGAGTAGATCTATATTAGCCCACTGATTTCAAAATACAACTGGATAGCGGATTCTGTTGTTTTTTTCGAAAAAAGTTGAAGCCAATATTGGCCTCCCAAGATGGCGGCGATTTTAGTTCCTAGCGGTGAAACCAATATACATTTTATACGGCTTTATCAAACTACGAAAGAGAATAATTAAATAAGTTAAAAAATTTGTTAAAAATAAAAGAAAATAAATGAATTTTATATTTATTAGAGAAAAAAAAGAAATGATTTTTTTTGAGTAATTAAATTTATTATTAAATGGTATTTACAATATAAGTTAAGTCTTATGTATAATTTATGTACCTTTTAGTTCTTAGTTACCCAATGGTGTATCCTAGAAGGTTAATAACAGCATGGTAAACGGTAGTTATTTTTACCTATAATTTTATATTCTCTGTTTTTTGTAGCAAGATAACATTTTGTACAAATGCTGCATGAGTTGTTAACTGAGTGCTGTCAGTATGTAAAAACTCAGGGGTTTCTTCTAGAATTATGTTATACTTGAATTCTGTTATTGTATAAACTATTTGAATAAAATGTCACTTATACTAGGAGCCGGATTCAGCTTTTTTTGGTCTTTGAGATAGCTAACTTCCAGAAATGGAGCAAACTCCAAACATTTATATGTTTATAATTATGTCAAATAAGGATGCTTTGTAAAAAATTGCGATGATTGGAGGCTGGGAACAAAAATGCCCCCAATTTTGTGCCCCCTCCTGCCCCAAACGTGTGAGCAACAAATTGATGAAATATTTTTTGTACTGTTTTTAACTGGACTAATATTCATCAATAAATTTTAAATTTCATAAATAAATAAAATCGGTCTGAATTATAGTTATTTATAATAACTTTTAAAACAAATAAAAAGTAAATAATAGCTTCTTATAATTTGAAGGATCATCACTCAATACAATTGAAAAAATAAATGTATGTAAAAATACATTTGTTTGAAAAAATATATTTATATCTTTATATAGAAATGTTTAAAACATTACCTCCTCTTTGAAACATCTTCTTAACTTTAGTTACATATACTGTTTACCTGCTGTTAAGTATTATGGTTATATATTACAGCTTGCTGACTTTTTTATATTAATAAACTGTAAATAGTTGTTAAATAATTTTATAAATGAGTCGTTGAGTTTATTCGCATAATAGATTGATTATATGACATATTCAATTCAAGAAAACGATTTGCCAAAAGATACACATCATATCATTAGTCTTAAAGAGATTACTGGTACTCAAATGACTTTGTATAATCGAAGAACTGGTATATCAAGGTATATTTCTCAACTGAGTTGAAAAAGAAGGTTTACCATTAAATTACTTATTAACATATAAGCTCAGTCAAAACCATCTAAAGCTCTTACTTGGTGCTGTGAGATCTGCAGAAATGTTTAACAGCAATATCAGTTGCCAACAATTCACAGCCACATATAAATGCCTTTTGATGCAAAGTAGCGTTCGATGTTTGAATGAAAACTGCAGCATCAGAGATAAAAATCATATATAATATGTTTTAGACGGTTCTTTTGTTGACTCCAGTACTAAAATATCTTTGACTGAAATTGAATTGATAAGAAAATACGAGGTAGTTTGGCTGCCAAATTAACTAGAAAAACAAATATATATATATATATATATATATATATATATATATATATATATATATATATATATATATATATATATATGTATATATTTTCTAATTACTTTCTGGCCTTCTAATTACATGTACAAACTTTTTAGGAGTTTCAATTGATGATAATCTCACATGGAAAAAACATATCGAAAACATTACCTGCAAAATTTCGAAAAGTATAGGTATATTATATAAAACAAGTTAAATAAACATATTTTAACTCAACTATACCACTCATTCATTCATTGCCACATGAACTATGCAAATACGACTTGGGGTAGTGTTAATAAAAGTAAATTAGAACTTCTTCATCGCCAACAGGAACATGCTGCACGTCTTATTAATTTTAAAGACCGTTTTTCACATGCTAAGCCTCCTTTTATTGAAATGAATATTTTAAATATATTTTAACTAAATATTTTTAATGTGTTTTATGTTTGAATGTAAAACTCATACAAGTACGGTTTCTTTTCACTATTTACATTTCTTAAAAGAAAAAAATAAATATAATTTACAAAATGATAATTTTTTTTTTTTTAGCCAGTTTACAGAACCAATTTAAGCAAGTTTTGAATTTCTTTTCGAGGGGCGTTTCTATGGAACAATATAGTTTTGAAACATTTTGATTTTTCTCAAGACTGGGACTTTTTCGCATTTAAAAGGAAATTAAAACATATCATTTTCTCAATTGAAAACATACTTAAATATTTTTAAATTTAGTTGATTTATTTTTAAATTTAGTTGATTTAGTTGATTTATTTATAGTGTTTTTACGAATTCTTATATAAAATATATTTGTTTGACTATATACTTGTATGTTTAAATTGTGTTTTATTAATTTTAATTTTGTGTATCATGCTATTTTAATTTATACATTTTATACTTATCAAGTCTAGTATTTTAAGTATTTATATAAAATGTTAATTTTTACTTTTAACTTTCGTTTTATATACTTTATTTGACTGCCTTATTTATTTTACAAATTACAAAATTGTTTTAATCAAGTAGCGATTGTAAGCGGTTCTTGATGACAAGATAATATGATCTTCTGCAAGTCTCCGCGTTCTTATTTTATATGCAACAAAATTTGTAATTTTTTATTTATATGCATTTTTCTTTCATTTATTTTATTGTAATAGTTATTGTGAAGAAATAAAAGAACAAAAAGAAAGAGAAGATATATATATATACATATATATATATATATATATATATATATATATATATATATATATATATATATATATATACATATATATATATATATATATATATATGTTTATATATATATATATACATATATATATATATATACATATATATATATATATATATATATATATATATATATATATATATATATATATATATATATATATATATATATATATATATATATATATATATATATATATATATATATATATATATATATGTTTTGTGATTTTAGTAAAGTACAACCAAATAAAATAAGACACAAATAACTATATACAAAAATATTCTAGAGGGAACCCCTGATTTGTGTGTACTCACAGAGCTCAGCTAATAGTTCATGCATCATTTGTAAATTTGTGATATCTATTTAAAAAACTAATTTCATAATAGTTTATTTTAAAAAGATATTCAGCTGCCAACCATGCAGTTGTGTTATTAACCTTCTTGCACGCAGCATTGGGTAGTTAAGAACTAAAAAGTGCATAAATTGTATTATAAACGATATTAAACAAATAATTTATAGTGAAACTAAAATTTAAAGAAAGTAAATAAATGAAAAATAAACAAAATATGAATAAAGTTATTTTAGTTTTTCAAACTTATAACAATTATTTGAAAGTTGTTCAGAAATTGTTAACTTGGATAACTACTAGTTTCTCATTTCTTCTTTACTAATGTTAAATAAAGTAATTCTTAATTAAAAATTTTTTTTATCTTATTTAATAACATTTATTTTTCTTTAAAAAAGAAAGATACTATACAAACTTATTGTTAAAAGTGTATTTTGTTAAACAAAACATAATTTAGAAATTTACGTAAATATGTAATATTGCTTTTTTTTAAAAAATAATTGTTATGTAAAACCGCAAATTATATTTATATTTGAGGCTTGTACATTTAAAAATATTAATATATATAAATGATATAAAAGTTCGTAACAAAATTTTCTTCATTTGTAATCAACCAAAACCGTCGCTATCTTGGTGACCAAAACTGGCTTCAGAAAAATTTGTCGTATACGCTATCCAGTTATATTTTGAGATTAGTGATATTAGCCACAGATATCCCGGAAAAAGAGGCACTTGAAGCTCCAAAAAAGACAAAGAAGCTTACAAAAAAGACAATCAAGAAAATGATTCTACAGGTAAAAAAACCTCTAAACAAACAATCTTTTAAGAACTATCTTCAGATTAACCAATCCATTTGACTATCGTCTGATGAACCAGTACATCTGACAATCGCCAGATGAACTTACCAATTTCAAAGATTGAGAGTACAAAAAACCTTGATGATGATGAATTCAATGGCAGTAATACTGATAGTTTTGGTGTTCCGGAAGTAAAATCTATGATATAAATTAAATATAAATTAAAAATAAACAATCATTGTTCAAATTGCGTATATAATTATTTGATGTCCATAACTTTCCCTATACAAGATCATGTTAAGTGTCTAAAGACGCACATAAAATGTCCGAAGTCACCACGAATGCGCTGTGACTTCGGACACTTGACTGGCAATTTTAAAATAGCTTTGAAACATTGAAAATTAGAAAATATACTGAAATTTAAAATGGTAAAAGGTACTTTCCCTAGTCAAAAGTTCCTTAGGATCCTAAAAAAATTCGGAAGAAAAAAATTTCAAATTTGAACCCCATTAAATTAAAACCCTTAAGTTAAAAAGTGTTTATCAATGTTTTGTCTTTTTGTTCAAAAATCCTAGATCCAATAAAATTTACCCAGAGGTGGGTTTTGAACCACGGATCCTTTGTTTCTGAGTTAAGTGCGCTGCCACTGCGCCACGACTACTTGATAAGATAATTGCCAACTTACCCATAACTGGCAGATACCAAAATTTAATGCAATAAGTTTTTTTTATTTTGTTCTTCAATCCATTTCTGTTTATGTATTGATCTTTTCTTTCTGATTTAACTTGAATTATTTTCTCAACATTGATAACACTTTGGCAAGCTTAAATTTTTATCAGTCAAATTAGTTTTAAATAAATGGTCCAGAACGATTTGAATATTCTTAGTTTCTTTTGAACATTTTTTATTAAGGGCCATCCGTAAAACACGTACACAGTATTACCAGTGATTTAGGACACCCTATCCTCCTTGTACACAACTCTATGTTTACTCACTCATCATCACACTGAGTACGTATGCATTATTTATTAAAAAATTAACCCCACGCACCATTCTCCAAAGCATAAGTCTTTCAAAACATTGAAAACAAAAAAAAAATGTTAGTTAATTTGACAACTCTCTAACATAACATATTAACTTTTTAACTCGTGAAAAGAAATCTAATTTTAGGAGAAATAGAGAAATAGAGATAGTCAAACCATGTTCATAATTGCTGTCTTTAAAATTCTCCTTCCTGGCACGTATTTTCACGTTTTTTGCTAACCCCCTCCTCCATACATGCATCCGTACTTTTTTTTTTTTTTTTTTTTTTTTTTCCCAATTCACCTCCCCAAGGCCGAGAAGGCCACTACATACGAGGAGGCTACTAATTGTGGTTATAACCCTCTCTCAACTCTATAACTCCGAAACACGAACCTTGACGAACAAGGCCGCTGCGCGGAGAAACAAATTGAGCGCGGTACTACCAGGGACTTCACGGAAGACCCCGTATTAACAACATTTCAAATTTAACGTGTTTTTTAATTTTTAAAGTTATTAAATCAAATTTTGAGGTAAACAAAAAACAAAAACAATGACTCACGATTGACTTTTTTTAATAATTGCTAAGAAACTTTACTTAAAAACATGTCATCTGGTAGCGCGAAAAATTATGTGAAAAAACAGAAAAAATATATTTGATTTAATATTACATATAATTAATAAAAAAAGTGTTTTACTTATTATACAATCTGACACGACTCTTTAATGCAAACAGTTTTAAAATATAAACCAAGATAAATTATTAAAATAATCTATAAACTAACTACTCCAACTGCAAGTACTAAAAAACTTAGTTACACATCAACCATGTTATCAATTCATCCCCATGCAATACTGATATTCGCCCGTTGTTGTGATATTTATCAGGAGGAACCTTGTAAAAAAATGTTAAAGCGTCTTTTTGAGATTATAAGATATATCAACAACCAAAATAAAAGCAAATATAAGCATGTATTGCAGGGCCATATTTAAAAATGAGTGAGTGGGATTTGCAATAGGCGTATGTATAACCTTACTAAATATAGGTTAATTTAATGCGTTTAACCTATCTCAAGCGTATTTCACGCGTATTTGCCTTTTGTATACACAACTCAACACTAAATACGGCGATGCTTACTTGCAAAATTCCATGCCACCATATAATATTGACATCTTTTCCAAATGTATAAATAGTTCCATTGGGTTGAGGCAAAGAAATCATTGTCTTTGTTTGAGCATGCTCAAAGGCTGCATCTCTTTCAGCACCAAAAAAAACAGCAACTGTTAAATTCTGAGATCGCGCCTTATCTGCTTTAATTGCTGCTGCGTCATGATGAAAAGGTTTCCATTCATTGGAATCGCGATAACAATTCAAACGGGTTGCTAGAAATATACATACATACACTAATAAAAATTGAAATGTTTATGATTTTACAGGTTTTACAGGTTCGGATTTATGGTTGTTAGCATTTCTTTAATTACTGCTTTAAAAAAATGCTAACAACCATAAATCCGTCTTTGTGATAGTCCTTGGGTGCAAAAACAAAATTTTACCTAATTTACAAACACACCAAGAATCTTCTTGTTGATGAAATTTAAATGTTTTTCAAATTGTTTATACCAATTGTATGTATTAGCCTAATACAATTTATAGCCTTTCCAGCAAATTTAATATAAATAGTTGTTTAACTTTTTAATATTAAATAATAATTACAAAACTTGAACGAAAAAAATAGTTTTGCATTTGCAAAAACAAATTTTAAATAATTTAAAATAATTTTAAAATTCAAAAATGTTTTTAAAAATTATAAAATTTAAGTATTTTTTAAATACATACGTTGTTTGAAAAAACTTTTTTTCTTTACTCTTTATAAAACTTAGATTTTGATTATTTCGGGCAATTTCAGTTCACCTCCTTAAAGCCATAAAGGCTACTACAGACGAGTTTTGGTTACAACCCTACCACAACTCCTAAACTCGAACCTTGACGAACAAGGCCGAAGAAACAAGTTAAAATTAAATTTTGATTATATAATTAATAAATTATCAATAATTTTTAAAAATACAGTAGGTGCTCATATTATTAGAAACACTGTCTTTTTTTTGAAAATTATGTGTTAAAGGTTATTTATTATAGAAATAAAACGGTTGCAGACTATTTTTTCTTAACTTTTGAGTGTTGCGGTCTATATTTATTAAAAAAACATACTTATTTATATTTTTTTTTAAAGAAATTCCACTATTGTACAAGCAAAAGATTACATATTGGTGATTTATTTTAGTATTTTGTTATCCCTCCCTTGGCACTTATTACCGCTTCTACACGTCTTGGCATACTTTCTATGCATTTTATTGCATTATTTTGAATATCTATGTTATTGTGCCAGACTTTGATCATCTTTTCAATTAATTGTATTTTGTTGGTGATCATTTCAGAAGCAATTTCCCTTTTCATGATCTCCCACAGATTTTCAATAGGGTTTAAATCTGGTAAGTTTCCAGGCCATGGTAGCACTGGAATTTTCTTTGCTTTTAGGTACTCTGTAACCTTCTTTGCTTTATGGCATGGGGCAAAATCATGCATAAATGTAAATTTTTGGTTCTTTGGGAACCATTCCTTCAACTGTGGTACCAATCTTGTGTCAAGAACTTTTATGTATTGGTCCTGGCGCATAGTTCCCTCAACGATATATAAGCGCCCTGTTCCATGTCCACTAATGACAGACCATACCATTATACTTAGAGGATGCTTTACACGTTCTAAGATGCAGTCTTTGTGGAATTTTTCTCCAGCTCGTCTACGCACAAACTGTGATTTGTTCATCAATATCTGGATTGTCAATTCATCCGAGAAACATACCTAAACAACATCAAAAAAACTTATAAGTCAAAGTTTTAATGTAAGCAAATCTCTAAATAAAATGTGTACAATTATTAATGGAGTACTTACATTTTTCCAGTCATCGACGGTCAAATGCCGATGACTTTTAGCCCAAGCAAGGCGTTTTTGTTGCATTGCTAGAGTGAGCTTAGGCTTTTTAGCAGGTCGACAACATCTTAATCCTTGTTCTTTGAGTCGGCGACGAACTGTCATTGGAGATACGGGTATTCCAGCATCTTGTAATAAAGTGGTTAGTATTCGCCTAGGCTAATTCCTATTTTCTAGGCAAATATCTTGTATTTTTCTATCGTCTCTTGGCGTTGTTAGCCGTTTTCTACCACAATGTCCTGTTCGTTGAGGAGTATAATCAGCATTTTTGTCCAGATTTTTTTTTATTCGGTTGATGGTTGCCACTGAAACCTTTGTCATTGATGCTATACACCTTTGAGAATAAGAAGTATTCTTCAATAATGCTCCAACTTCTCTTTTTTTTGAGGGTGAAACATCTTTTGCCTTTCCCATATTGAACAAAACACGTGATTCTAGTAAACCGTTATAGAAGTCAAGTTATATGTAAAAATATTGATTTAATCATGTTTAACTGTAAAAAATAGACACATAAATAAAACTCAATTACAAAACAATAAAAAAATCTTTGAAAACTTTAAAAAGAGAGCAATACACAAACAGCACTTCACGCGACAACAACACAGGTATAACTGCCAAAATTGTCAAAATTCGGGAAAAACCCTATAACTTCATAATGAGATGAAATGCAATGTTGCCAAACTCCCAGATTAAAGTAAAAGGTTCATACATACTATTTGTAAAATAAAAAAAATTATTTTGTTAAAATGTTTTGTTAATTTTGAACTTTATTCACAAAGTTTTTAAAATTTGGTCGTGTTTCTAATAATATGAGCACCCACTGTATATAAATGTTTAAAAAATAAAAAACATGTTTTGTGACAACTAATTTTAAATACTCCTTGTAATATAACTTAAGGTGGCATAAGGTGTACTCCATTTAAGTTATACTGCTAGGAGAATGGTTAAAAAAATAAAAATGAAAACTAATACCTTTAATATCCATTTGAAAAAAATCCCTTATTTTATCAAGAACCATTAGAAATGTTGGACAGTACTGTTTCCATTTTTTTTTGTCATCAGTTATCATATGGCTATCACCATGCCACAACTGCCATAAATTCATTCCACATTTTTCCATTTCAGATATAAGCTTCTCATAAATGCTTAAATCTTGAGAATTGCAAACAAGATCATTAACAATAAGAAGATCTTTAGAAGTTATTTCTCGAGAATATCTTTGGCAACCCGGAGGAGAAATCAATATGCGCATTTCAGAAGGTTTACGAGAACGTTTAAATGTTTCGGTACTCCTCTTATTTGAAAACTAGTTTGCATGCTGGTCATCGTCGCTTCTTTGTTGATGTTTTTGTAGTGAAGCAGGAGTTTGATAGTTTAGATCATTAGACAATACATTTTTTTGCTCACTATGTGTCTCATTGGACCAGCTACTTTTTTGCTCACCAAATGTTTCATTAGCATTTACAAGTTCATTATGAATTTTAGATGAATTTTTTTATCATTTTTGTATGTATACAGGTGGTTATTAACTACACGCCTTCGGTTTTTTACAAGGTCTTCACGTGTTATATTTACTTTCCTGACTGCATCAGTTGATGCATTTATATCTGATTTTTGGGGTTGCTTTTTAGAATTTCTTCCGCTTTCATCATTACTATTTATAACCAATTTAGTCATAATAAACATCATATAATGAGCATTTTTATATTAAAATATATTGTTCCATTTTAGAGTAATGACTTTATAATATTATATATTTTAAAGCCAGTTTTAAAGAAAAATTAGTGATACATATTTAACAACAGTATAGTAATATATATTATATGAAAAAAGAGTGATATATATTTTACGAAAATATAGTGATACGTATTTTAAAAATGTTTAGTAATGCCTATATTAAAATAAAAACACACGAAATATTTATGTTTTTAAATCATTGATTTGCTAAATATTTATTATTATAAATAGGGGTAATTTTATGTCAAATCTGCAGAAAAAACAAAAAATGTTAATAACTACCTTTTGAATTTTGCTTATGTATTTATGTTATAGGATTTATAAAATTTAAAAAAATCTAAAATTTGGAACCTCCAACTCCTTATGGTTCTTGAGGCATTCGCAGAACTGATTTTTCAGAAGGAAGGAGGAGGATGGAGGGGGTTGGGGAGGTATGGTGTTAGGAGGCTTGCAATTAGGCTTCATCCCCCCCTCCCCCATTTTCAAAATTATTTTTTGTAATAGACCAACATTTTTTTAAGTATAAAAACTTTTTTAGGCTATCATCCAAATGCATTTGTAAAAGAATTTTTGTAAAAGGCCTTATTTATAAAAGACTTTTTTTTGTCTTTTATAAATAAAACTTTTTATTTCTTCATTATTATATTTTTATTGCAGTTTAGATTCCATGTTCTAAATATTAGTTTCCTGTTACTTTGCAGGACTTTTATATTTACTTAACTAATTCATGAAAGTTATATGATTATATTTATATAATATTTTAGTATATAAATGGTAAATAAAATAAATTTAATTACCTTTCAATCATGTAAAAGTGGAAGTCATATAATGTGGCACATCCAATCAAATAAAATGTATAAATAATTTACCATAAACTAAATAATGTTATTAATGGTATTTTTAAGAAAGATTTATTTGGTAAAATATTTCAAAATCAGATTTTTTGAACAAATTTAAAAGTTGGAAAATTATGGAAAAGTGTTGGATTAAAATGTAATGTCACAAAACAAGGTTTTTTTTAAAAACATAAACTGTCACAAACAAGGTTTAACAAAGAGACAATATCTTTTAGACCTATCACCATTTTCAAGTGATGAAAAACACAAGTTATTATAGAGAGTTGGTTTATTCAATTGTCGAAAATTGTTTACAAGAGTTATATTCGTAAAGAATACTTAGGAGTTACATTTGAAAGATAATTTTAAAAATAATGTAATCTATTTAAAAAAATATGGAAATCGAAAAATAAACATGAAAGACAATTTTGATATTGTTTTGACAACTAGAATGATTCAAATGGCAATTAAATTAATTAAAGAAATAAGACAAATATATATATATGTATATATATATATATATATAATATATATGTATATATATATATATATATATATATATATATATATATATATATATATATATATATATATATATATATATATATATATATATATATATATATATATATATATATATATATATATATATATATATATATATATATATACAGTATTGGACAAAACATTTGCAACCAACATCGAACAATGCTAAAAAGTGTTCCTAATTTTACATGTCTTAAAAACAAAACTAACTAGTCTGGAATCATAGCATGCCATGACATAAGCAATCACCTAAAAGATGACAACACACAGGCAGAATTTCGTTGACAAGTGCCATTTTGCAGCGGACAAAATAAGCGCAACTTTTTTGGTTTGTTTCATTTTCTTAAGTCTGGTCCATGTCAACGTCACGGAAGTTTTTTAATAATTAAAGGAAGTATCCAGAAGTTTCCAGAAGCATGCAGAAGCTTCAAAAAGTTTCCAGAAGAAGCGTCTGGAAGCATCCAGTAGCATCCAGAAGTATCCTGAAACATTCAGAAGCATCCAGAAGCTTCCAGAAACATCGAAAAGAAGCATCTAGAATCTTCCAGAACATGTTCACACAGGTTCATTTTACTATATAAGAGACATATAAATCGACATGTAATTCAGTCAGTATATGGAAGTCAATCAGTCAGTATTATCAAGACAGTTTATTGAAGTGAGTTTTATCAAAGTGTTTTATCGAAGAACATCAATACAAGAAATGAAATACAACAAGTGTTTCATAACATCAATACAGTCCATATCCAACCAAGACGTTGTGTTCCGCAGAGCATTATTGTATCATCACAAGGTAAATTTAACACGGTAAGCCTTGAGAAGCGTGATTATTTATTTTTATTATTTTTATGATTTCAAGTGCAAAAATGGCTCCCGACAGTCTTGGATTGGAACTAAGAAAGAAAAGTATTGGCGATTACGTAAGTAGCATGTTACAAAAAAGTATTTGCGATAAATATCGCGTGAAAAAATGGACCGTATCAGGACTATGTTCCAAATATCGTTCTACGGGGAAGTTGGCAGCAGATAACAAAGGTGGAAGACCGCGTTCCACCTCTTCTAGAGAGGATTCTATGATCGTCAGACAAGATATCCAGGTCGTCTAAGATCTGACAATCTTAGACGACCTGGATATCATCAATCGAGATACAAAAGCAATTAGAACTGCCTGTATCGGACCGAACAATCAGACGACGTGCTGTTGAAGCCGGATTGTTTTCTCGACGCCCTGCAAAGAAACCGCTGATTTTACTAAAAAACCAGAAGAAAAGACTCCTGTTGGCTACATCTCATATTGACTTGAATGTGCAGAAATGGCAAGCTGTTCTGTTCAGTGATGAATCAAACTTCAATATCATTGGGAGCGATGGCATTTGCCGTGTACGTCGACCGGCCGGAAAACGCCTCGATTTACGTTACTGCCATAACACCGTGAAGCATGGTGGAGGCAATGTAATGGTCTGGGGGTGTTTTTCTGCTAACGGTTTAGGTCCAATACATCGAAACGATGAAGTAATGGACCGTTTCATTTATAAAAATATCCTGAAAGATGTTATATTACCTCATGCTGAATGGAATATGCCAATAAAATAAGTTTTTCAGCAAAACAACGATCCGAAACACACTGCAAAAGAAGTCAAGCAGTAGTTTTAAGACAAACCACCTATCGGTGATGGATTGGCCGCGTAAATCTCCGTATCTCAACCCTATCGAGAACCTGTGGGAGATCGTCAACCGCATAATTAATCGTGAAGGTGTTCGTAATAAGGATCAACTGTTTGAACAAATCCAAAACGTCTGGGCAGCGATTCCACAAAGTTTCATTGATCACCTGATCGAATCTATGCCTCGAAGATGCAAGGCTGTGATTGACAACAAAGGATTCGCCACGAAATATTGATAGCGAAATACAGCTTGGTAAACATTTTGTCGAGTTGCACTTGTTTTGTCCAGAAGGAAATCAACTTTTTTTAATACTTTTGATTAATTTATTAATTTTTGTGTACAAATAATGAACATTGTGATGAATAAAACTTGAAGAGCATTGCCTCTTAACATTTACATAGTTATTTCTCTAAATTGAAAAAATGCAGCACTTTTATATAAAGAAACTAAATTAGCATTATTTGGTTGCACTTGTTTTGTCCGATACTGTATATATACAAATGCTTTTTAAAGAAAAAAATTTAAATCTTTTTTACATATTTAAAATTTAATTTAAATTTAAAATTTAAATTAACTTATAAACTAATAACTATACTCATATGTTCTTTACAATGATGCATCTCTTAATGAAAGTCTTGAATCTTATAGTGTAGCACCTAATAAGCTTAAGTCAGTGCCAGAACACTAACGGTTACCAGCTGCCAAATGAAAGTTTGATCAAATAACTGAAGCAACCACAAACAAAATAAATAAAGCTCATATTATTGATACTATGATTAGATTGACACCATCTTGTACACTGCTAACTTCTTTAGTTGATAACCATAAAAACGATTTTATGATTTTAGATTGACAACTCGTATATCGTTAACTTCTTCAGTTAAAAACCATAAAAATGATTTTATGATATTAGATTGACACCTTCATGTACACCGCTAACTTCTTCTTCTTGTACACCGCTAACTTCTTCAGTTGATAACCATAAAATGATTTTATGATATTAGATTGACACCTTCATATACACCGCTAACTTCATTTTCTTGTACACCGCTAACTTCTTCAGTTGATAACCATAAAAATGGTTTCATGATATTAGATTGACACCATTTTGTACACCACTACCTTCTTCAATTGATAATCATAACTCACTTTTGAATAAATTAAAAGATAAACTAAAAAAGGCAACATCATACTCTGCAAAAATACAGATATTACCATCATTTCCAGAATTATTGTCACTTCCAAAATCTACAGAATTTTTTAACGTATCTATTTACTTTACACAAGAGGATAGAAAAGCTGAAAAAAAAACATGAAATTTTGTATAAACCATCATCAAAAACAGCAAAGTTGCTTTCCCATAAAATTATTGATCATATTCATAGCTTTTATCAAAGTGACAAGTACACACAAATGATGCCTGAAAAAAAAGATTGTCAGTATAGGGCGTAGGCAACACATGCAAAAAAGAATGATATTATTTATTTTAAAAGAACTTTATGTAGCATTTAAGGAATCAAATTTAAATGTTGGAACTACAACCCTGTTTAGCACTCACAGTGTTTGTGTCTGTGCATATCATCAGAATGTTATTTTATTGCTGATGCCTTTAAAATTGATTAAGACTATAGAGGTTTAATGGGAATAATTGTTTGAAATAGGGATAATGTAGAGTGCATGTTACATTGATGTCTGCTATGTCCTTGAATTACTGCTTCATAAGAATTCTTTACAGAAAAATTTGACAACAGTGATAAAGAAATAACATTGACCTTATATGCAACAAAATAGATAATCTAACATCTCATTCTCCTATAGCTTAAAGTCAAGCCAAGTACCTTAAATACTGTACAGAGTTACATAACCACAATGAGTGGATAATATTGGGTGACTTTGCAGAGAACTTTCAATTTATTGTTTAGGATGAGGTGCAAAGTTACCACTGGAATAAACCAAAATGCACACTTCATTACAGTCTAAGTCACTTTTCTTTCTTTCTGATGTTGATGAGCATGATATATTCTTGGTATATAAAATACAACAGCTTATTACCAACAACATTAAAGCAAACATTCTACAAAATAGTAATATAAAATACTTCACTGATTGATGTGCAGCATAATATAAAAACTTTATTCACCTTTGCCATAACAAAGAAGACTTTGATATTGATGCTGAATGGTAAATCTGCTTGTGATGACATTGGAAGCACAGTAATACGAATATCTATACAAGCCAGTTTAAAGAGGGCAGTGGCTGGATAGATTTTTGATGTAGATAAGATGTTTGAATTTTTTTATAAATAATACAAAAAACATATAATTCATTTTATTTGGTTTATAAAACAGAAATAAATAAAGTTTGATCATCATTACAACCAAAGTTTACTATAGAAAGAATCTAATATACCAATATAATATATCGGTAATTTTATACCAATTAAATAATAAACAATTTCTTTTAAAAGACGCTTCCACCATTTTATACCAAGTAATTAATGTACATTTTCTTTTAAAAGTATGAGTCAACAATCTGATGTTCACACAATTAACCTTGTGCAGATACCAAATGAGCTGGTTGTTTATGAGGTCATTTATAATCATATGGATTAAGTAGCTTGCAAGTACAACAACCTTAGGTTCATTGGAATTATAACCAAAAAAGATAAAAAAAGAAGGAGATTTCAAAATTCAATTTATGCACATAGTCCTACCCCAAGTTTTTCTTGGCCTGCATGGAAAGATATGTGTTGGGTCCCATCAAATCATGTTTTATGTACCATTGATTCATCATCTAAAACAAATGATCGCATATATAAAATTTCAGAAATTGAATTGAGTAAAAATTATAACATTAAATTGAGTAAAAATTATAACAAAAAAAATTTTCTGAATGCATTTTTATTTTTATATTTGTTTGTTATTTTTTCAAATATAGCTAAGATATAACTTTATGTGAGTATGTGTAATTGGCACAATTTCGCCATAAAAAAATTCTCTTGGTCACTTGTCTCTTGTCTTTATGTTTTTAACAATATATAAAAAAAAAAAAAAGGAACAGGGGGTTGGTTAAATGCTTAATTGCTCCCTCCCCCCCCTCCCAGACCATGGAAAGGTACAAAAAAAAAAAAAAAATGATAAAGTATAAATTTATTATTACCTTCAAAAAGACTTAAATAATAACTTTTATCAAACATCACTATTAATAAAAAATGTTATATATTAATGGCTTATATGCTGAGTCAGCGTAAAATTTATTGCTAACTTATTTATGACAAAATTAGCTATATCTTAATTTTATGTTGTAAATTTATATCTTATATCTTATTTTATGTTTACAACATAAAATTAAGATATAGCTAATTTTGCTAATTCATTTGCGACATTATTCCTTATTCGACAATCTATCTTGCAACAATTTGCGATACTATTCCTTTTTCCCATTTTCAACAATCAAATTTGTGACAATAAAAATTTTGCGACACTATTCCGCCACACCATACAAAATTTCAGAACAATACCTCATTTCGTTCATAAAATATTTTGCTATTTAACAACAACATCATTAAATTGCTATTTAACAATAAAAAACTACTTTTTTGTTGTTAAATAGCAATTAAGTAACCAAAAAATTTTCCTAATTTGAATAAACTCTACAACATAAAAAATTAGCAAAATCTAAAGCATTGGGTGACATGAGCCTGCTGATTTGATATGGAATTACCTATAGGTTATCTAAACTAAAAAAAAAAGTAAAAACCAACAAAAACAAGAAACAGGTTTTTTATTTTTAAATCATTCACTTAATAAATATTTTTTCAAAATAACTTAAAATTAACTACTTTTAATCTAGAAGTCACCAAAAACTCGACTCAATAACTAAAAACTTAGTTGATTTATCAAGTAAATTCACCAAAACGTTGAACAACCCCATCTTGATGTGTCAAATCTTTTTGAACTTTTTTCCGCATATAAAATATTGGACAATCGCCACTATAATATAAATTAAAACGTTTAAATCTTTTAACTAATAAAAAAAAGTGCTACACAATTCTACACATTTAGTACAAAAGTATAAAACAAAAATAAACTTACCTAGTGAAGCAATGCTTCTACTTATAGACATTATTACTTACATAAAAAATGTAAATGGGTAACTTTAGGTTAATTCAACTAAAGCTAGACTCAATAGCATTTCAGATTTTACAACTTTTATAACAAAAATTATAAAAAAATTTGGTTTACTGTTTGGGATCGTCCATAAATTGTGTAACACAAAATTTCACAATGAACAAAACAAAAAAAGATCAAAGTTTTGATTTTAAAATAAATAGTCAAAATAAGAAATTAAGTTAAATGTAGATCACCACGTAAAAGTGCTTAATATCTCTTACTTGTGTTTTTAAAACATTTTTTGCGTTTTGTAATTTATGGACGATCCTTTTTGGCTTATTATAAAAATATTATTTGCGACAAACTTAAAGTAGCAATAGTATTTGGCATAAAATTGTAGCTAAAACAGTTTTAAAAATTTCTATAAATTTTACTCTTATTTATCTTTGTTAATATCGATTTTATAGTTGCTTTAACTTATCCCTGGTGTGGTAAGTTTGCAAACTTTTTTTTTGTTTTAAAAAAGCCATGGAGGGTCCCAAGAAAGTTTTTCTTATAATAAATGCAACGTGAAAAATATCCAAATATCGATTTTAGTAGTTACTTTAACCTGGGTGTGGTAAGTTACCAAACTTTTTTTTTTCTTTTAAAGGTCACAAAAGGGTCCCATGAAAGTTGTTCTTATAATGAATGCAACTTAAAGGCTAAACTCAAATATTAAAAAAAAAAATGTACTGTAAAGAATACAGAACTCAAAAAGTAAAAAAAAATATATATATATATAAGAGTAAAAAATAAAAGACCATTTAGAGATAACAGAGTTATCTCTAAATGGTCAGCAATTCTTATTAACAGAATTACAAAATGTTAGTAATGAGTATGTTTAGTTTCATACTGTAAATCCATTTGTTAGATAAGTGTATTTATATCTGTTAGTTTAAACTTAGTCCTTTTTTATCTATATAATTGTTTAATAATTCACTTGTATGTTTTCAGATCTGGTTAAAGATAATAAGCAAAAAACAAGTGTCTGGGATAAAAAAAAACAAGTAGTGTGGAATAAAATTAGTTAAAAATTTTACTATTGACGACACATTTTACTTTAAATTGTTACTTTTACTTAAACTTATTTATAATTTATTTTAAATGTTTAAGTAATCATTTTTACTTTTTATTTTATTATTTTTTCTGCTTAATAATTAATTTGTAATAAGTATGTTTTGCTGAATTTCATTAAATTTATGTACAATTAATTTTGCATACAATTGGTTGATTGTGATCAATTTTTATTTCAAATCATTTTATGTCAAAGTTGCTTAAACACAATAGAAAAAGTTAAAAAAAAATTATTTTAAAGTATAAGAAGAATGTAAAACATTGTACAATTTAGGCAAACTAAGGTTCTGCCGCTAAAGTTCTCCTAACAACATGCCAGAATCTTCTTGAACTTGGGGTTAGATCACAAATAGATAAAATATGATAGCAACTACAAGATTTCCTACATTCACCTCAGCATCTTCTATACTTCATTCACATCACCATCTTCTCTGTTTCATTCACCTCGCCATGTTCTCTGCTTCATTAACCTCACCAACTTCTCAACTTTTCTTATCACTAATTTTATCAAAACTAACTAAAATTAATTCCAGTGCAAGTGCAAATAATAACTAATGTGCAGCAGTGTTACTGAAAATATTTTTGCAGATCTTAAATCTAAAGCAGATAAAATCATATCAAAAAAGAAAAATTTAGTTTAGTGACTTGGAAAAGAGAGATTTAACCAGAAGTTAAAAAAAAACACAGCTTGAAACACCCAAGGTATCATGTGCACTGTATCAAATCATCAATTTTGTGTCAAAAAGTTCTTCATCCTTAAGTTTCAAAAGGAAAACTTATAAATATGTTTGTATTTTCTTTCTTGTTTTTAGTATTTAGACCAATATGACAATACTAAAAAACTTTAGGAACTTAAAACAACTTAAAGACGAAATTATAATCAAGCCATTAACTATGAAAAAAGTTTGAAAAATAAATTACAAACAAATTTTCGTTAATTCAAATAAGTTAGATACAGTTGTTATGTGATTTATATGGCAAAAAACTTGACCAGGACAAACAGAAAAAATTTTCTGAATACTTTTATAGGAACATGAGCATATTTCTAATGGTACAATTCCAAGAGAATCTTGGTCCAACCATTTCTAGAGGGTACTATTGATAAAAACTTGTCAGATTTTTAGCCATATTTGAGCAAAACAATAAAAAATATAAATATTGCTAATAGTGCATAAATATTAGCAATGTTTATTGCCAATTTTTATGCAACAACTAGTTTGCTGAAAAATCTTTATACTAAATTCCCTAATTCATTTTTTATTATTTGTCTACACCTAGATGTCTGCAATCTATAGTTTAATGCTTATTCTTTCATCCCCATACTTTGGGAGAAGATTTATTTTTAAAGGAAAGTCTGCGTTTCAAACAAATACTTAAAGGTATTTAACATCAGTATTTCACATTTTTTCACAATTTGAAATCCCTCAATTATTTTCATTATTTTCAACATTAGGATTGCAACTTAAATAAACCCCTCCAATTGGCATTTTTTAGTGATGAAATTTTCTGAAATATTTCTGGGAAAATTTGATCAAAATTTCTGGAAATTTAAAAAAAAAAAATTTATTTTATTTATTTCTCTATGATTAGATAATAAACAAAATTGCAAAGAATTATACACCTAATCCGTTTTATAGTTAAGTAATTTTATTATATTTTATGCAAAAATATATGAGAGTGAAAAACCACGAGAAAAGTTTTGGAAAGATTTCTGTTTTTTTTTTTTTACTGAAAAATAATTTTCCTGCAATTTATTAAATGTATTTTCTTTATTCTTTTTTTAATAATTATGCTACAGCTATTCTGTAATAATTTAATGATAAGTCTTTGCAAATGTTAATGCTTAGCCATGTGAAAATCAATACTATCATCACTTATATATTCACTGTCATGTTCATCATCATTATCATTGAGTGATCAGAAGCTATGACTTATATTGTTTTTATCACCAATCTTTTTCTTTTGTAAACATAAATATTTTTTCTTTTTAGAATTAAGTTTAACCAACCTATTCTGTAACTTCAAATTGTAAGCAATAAATAATAACTTTGATGCTCTTGTATCGACTAAATGATTTCAATTTTTAGATTTTTGCAATGAAAACTCTTTGTTTGCATGCTCAGCAGATATAATACCGCAGTTGCAAGACAAAATTATTAATGCCACTCTCTTCAATAATGTTGTTGGTGCATATGCTTTCCACCATATAACTGGATTACACTCCACACTCAGCTTCCAAATATAGCTGTAACTATCCTGGCTGAAATTATTTCTAAATGATTCAAATCTTGACCAAAAACTCTTGGATCAAGCAAATTAGCTGCAAAATGTATAGGTTTTATGAAAAGTCTTCACGCTTTTTAACACAAGTAGTGATATTCTCTTTTTCTTGTAAAGTCAGCAGTGTTGAGTTTTGCAACACATCAGATTTCTCAGCTGTAACATATAAGTAGAGTTGTGATATAGTAGAAACTGATACTGTGTCAACCTCTGATTCAAGAAAAGCCTTCAAGACAGGTTTTAGAAGTTTGTAAGCTAAGTCTGTCTTTTTCCAAAAAAATTCATTTAACACGTTCGCTGCCAAGATATTTTAAATTATCCTTTATTTCTTTGCCGCGCCATAAAGTCTTCAATGATTAATTTTTACCAAGCTTTCATTCTCATTGCCTATGCTAGATATCAAAATTTTAATAAATAAAATATTTTTAATCAAAAAAAATTCAAAAGTATTATTTATTCTGAATATAACTGACAAAAAATAAGCACTACGAGTATACTCGTAGTTGGCAGTGAACGTGTTAACACTAGTTCTATAAGGTTAATTCCTTTTTTTGTTGTTGTGTTTCTCAATATGTTCTTGTGCTTTCTCATCAGTTACTGCCAATCACAATGAGTCACAAAGACGTAGATTGCGTTGTAACATTGAAAACTAAGATGACCATCTAGTTACAACAGGAAGAATAAACGTGAAATTTTTTTCAGAGAATGTAGGATACAACACTCAAGGATACTCTTTAAAACATGCTTGTTTTTGAAAAACTTAACTATTTGTTTATTTTGCTTAAGTGTTTCAGAAATTTGTTGTTCTTCTTTACTAGGTCACAAGCTAGCAAATTTAGACCGTGAGAAAAACAGCTATATGTTGACATCCAATCATAATTACTCTCTATCAATTTCCAAACAGCCACCATGGCCGATGCATTGTTGGTGCAAAAAGCTTTTATTTTTCTCTTGTTCGATAAACATTTTCATCTTCAATAACCTCAGCCATTTGATCAAATAGATATTGTCCAGTATTAGTCGGAGTAGCTAACATAATTTGTATGTGTGAATCATTATTTATACAAGACCAACCATCTATCATAAGGAAAAATGTTTCTGCCTGGAATACCAGTTCATGATTTAATTTATTTACTTGGTTATATACTTTGTCTAATAGATCATGACACAGGGCACAACATTTGGGAGGTGACCAAACAGGCCAAATCTTTTTGAAGAAATTAATCCAAAATGGATTTTCTGACATGCTGAAAGGGCTGGCTTTTGCCTAAATTGCTTTTGCATATTGTATATTTATTTCATCACACTCTTGTGTGACATTGCTAAAATTTTATCAAACAAATATGATATAGATTTTTGATTGATTGGTACAATAAATGTTGAAATGACATCTTTTTTTTTTCTGAAGATTTTAGAAAAGAATACTCTTGTAGATCAAAACGTAAGTCATCAGCAACTACACTGATTGTGGACTTGGGGCCCAAGTTTTTGCACATACTTTGAATTGCAGTATGTGCAAATATATACATTTTTTCCATCTTGGCATAATTTTTTTTTAAATGACCATCCCAGACTTGATCAAAATCACGAGGCATATTTTAACTAATACTAAAAATATTCAAATTTAAAAAAAAGTACAACTTAAAAGATATATTTAGTCAATTTAGTTTGAAAAGAATACAAACCTAATTTATAACTTTTATGCTATATTTATACTCATATTATTATATTAACTAATTTTTTTTAAATTACTTTATAATTGTGCATATAAATAATTATACTTATTTATACACACACGCAGATATACATATACAATATATATTAGGGTGGAGCTTAATTTAGCAAAAAAAAAAAAAAAAAAATTATTTTGATGGTCCTACCTTTTTAAGTTTTTCTTTTCAAGAAGAAAACACTCCCATAATAATTTCAGCAAAAAATATTTATATTCAAGTGCTCCAAAGTTAAGAAACTTTTGAAAAATTTGACAGATTAGGAATAAATTAACGATTATTTTTCATTTCTTGCTACATCACAGTATTCATTAAATGTTATAATTTTTGACAATCATTGATTAAACATAAACAAATTTAATAAGTTTACTAATTTCAAAAACTACATTTTTGAGATAATACAACTTCACGCCATACGTGTATAAACTCTTGAGTTTAAATGTTTTACTCTTTTGCTGGCTTCTTTGCCAAAGTTTGCTTTTGGCTGTCTGGGTAGGTTCGACGATGTTCTTCCAAAATTTGTAGCAGGAACTGGAGCTGGGATTAATCGCGAGTGATAAGTCCACAATACTCCTGGATTAGTATAACTCCTCGTTCTGTATGATCGTTTACCACTTTCAACAATTTTACCATCTCTGTTGCTTGTTTGAAATTGTCACCTTCATTCCAAAATTCAGGATCAACATTTAGAAATCCATCTGGTAATTCCATCACTGAAAAGAAATTCATAGATTTGGCAGTTACAAAGTCTTTCAAATTCTTGTTTTTTACTTCACCCATCGGAACACTAAGCTTTTTGGTGTGATCTTGTTCCAAATCTTTGTTCTGCATGGCACATTGCATGGCACAAGTTGTTTTGTGGTTGAACTGACCTGATCATCAAAGAATGCTAAACCCACAAGTTCAGGTGACAAATACCATAAACGATTAGATAGCTTGATTCATGTAGCTTTCGCAATTACTAGATGGATGGTCGAGTATTTCAGCAAAGATTTCATCAACATCAAATCGCTGTATGGAGCATTTGCAGCTAGTGGGGCTGTGATCCATATTTTCAGGTAGACACGAACCGTAAACTCACAAATATCATGTAATCCCAGTTGTCGTCAGTGTTAATTTGAATTAATGTCTGAACATCCAGATTTTTAAACTGTAAATCACCTTCGACATCCAACGTGCATGATGCATGACTCCGGGGCTCATAAACCGAATTCCTCTTTCAGGTACGGCACCGAGAAAGATAATGACGAGTTCCAAAAACTCCCTGTAGTCACCTCTAGGTTGACTTTGTTGACAATTCTTGTTACAAAATTCGATTGTACTCTCTTGAATATCTTCCACTAGATCAGCTACATCACTTGCCATTCCAGTTTCATATCTGTCGGTGTCCATTATTCCCCATTTCTCTTGAAATCTCTTAAAGAGAAGAACCTCTTTAAGAGATTTCAAGAGTACAGAAGCTCCTTGCAAAGTACAGAAGCTCCTTGCCAAGCTTTTGCTCCAGAAAAACACATGCACCAGCGATTCTGCCTGAGTTGGAACTTGTCGTATCAAAACACATTGCTTGAATGCTATTGGTTATATTCCAATCTTTACTTGCCCCAAAGACAGCAGAAGCTTGAGCCTCCTCAGTTCCAGATAAGAGCTTAGCAACAGTTAAAAGTTGAGAAACACCTTTGCCAGAAACTAATACTGGCAGACGATCCACCTTTTCTTTGCCAGTTAAACGGGGAAAAAGTTTGCCGTCCTAAAGCTTTTAAACTTGCTGATCTCTGGGCTCGATGCTCCTGCATTTGTCGACATATTGAATCTTGATTTATGACAAGATTGTCAATATTTTGACCCCAACTTCTAGCTGTTTCAGCAATAACAAATGCAGCTTTGCGGTGAGATAATGGTCCTGTCTAGAGCAGCTGCCAGACCTGGTGTAACAACAGACTTTGTGCCCCGCTTTCTTTTTGCTGGAGTACAAGATGTGGTGCCTCCAACTACTCCAGCAACATTCTTGCTTTCAGTTTCCATATTTGAACTATCTTCTTCGGATGATGAGCAACTTTCAGTTGCAGTCAATATGTGCTGCAAATCCTGATCCTCCATTTGTTAACACCTGAAATTCAGTTTTCTTTTTCTTTAGGCAGCCCTTTTTTCTTTCATTGTTAAAGTTAGATCTTATCCGGCCATTGATCCTCACCTTTCTTTCTCTCACTGTGCAAACAAGAAGTCTTTGTCTTCTTGAATTTTAATCATGCTCACAGCATTAGCATGACCCAAGTCAAAGAAATCATCCAATCTGAAGATAAAAGAATCCTCTCTTGCTTGCTGAGTTGCAAATTTTCTTCCTTTGTTTTTTTTAGCAAACGCCATTCTTTAAACAATTGTTCCAGTTTTGTATGACAATTTCAATGTTCTCTCATTGGAATTTGAGCTTTCTGCCAAAACTTAGCCATCTCATAAACTGTAACAGATGATGATTGTTAAACAGTTTCTTTCAGGTCTATGTGGTGATACAAAAACCAACCAAGAGCCATACGCAAAGATGGAATTACTTCCTGTGAGTTCAGCCACAGAACCTCCAAGTAGATACACCTGTGTTTTAGATCTAGTTGCTACTGAAATTTTTCTATATTCTAAAATAAAAAAAAATTCACATTATTCAAAGTTAACTTATATTGCAGAATGTATTAATTTGTTTTAAAAGAAATTTTCATTCTGATTACCTTGTGCATTACCATTTTATAAAATACCATTTAAGTTGATTAACCAACCAATAAATGGGAAGGAATAAACAGAGAGAAAACAAGCAACAAAATGCATAAAAGACCATGCAGGGTTGTAAAGAGAAAAAGGTTACACATACTCAGTAAAAGTAAACTCCTTCTACAGTATACCTTGCTCCTGAGGGGAGCTAGGAAGAATTGAGCTACCTCTAAATTTTGTCCAAATGAGCTCATATTTGGTAGTAATTATTTGTATGTATAAAGGAATAGAATGGGAGGGCAGGACAATCAAAACTTGAAACTCAAAAAATAAGCTCCACCCCAATATACATATATATATATATATATATATATATATATATATATATATATATATATATATATATATATATATATATATATATATATATATATATATATATATATATATATATATATATATATATATATATATATATATATATATATATACATATATATATATATATACATATATATATATATATATATATATATATATATATATATATATATATATATATATATATATATATATATATATTATATATATATATTTTTAATATTGGTTAATATAATTATTCCTCATTAAAAAAAGTACGGTAATAGTAAACAATACAAAAAATATAAAATTTAAAAAAAAATATTTCCGCGCAAAATATTTAAAAATTTCCGAAATTTCCGAAAAATTAACTGACTTGAAAATTTCCGGAAAATTTTGACCACTAGTATTTTTATGAAATCTTCCTGTATCTACCATTATAAATTTATAACTATTGTGCAGTCAAGCTTTACGTATATTGATAATGACTGTGCAGTCAGGTTTTTCAAGTATAATGATAATGATTGTGCAGTCAAGTTTTGTGTATATTGATAATGACTGGGAAGCCAAGTTTTGTGTGTATTGATAATGACTGTGCAGTCAAGTTTTGTGTATATTGATAATGACAGCGCAATCAAGTTTTCTGTATCTTGGTAATGACAGCGCAGGCAAGTTTTGTGTTTTGAAGCTAAAATATTAGGATAGAGATTTGATTTCTAAAAACACTTTTTTTTAAAACATCTGATTCACTAGGCTGCAAGAAACCACTATTAATTTGGGAGTTACTAGAAAGAAAAAAAAAGAGTTAAAGAGCAAGAAAACAGTTGACAGAAGACATTTAAAGTTGTAGATTAAATGAGTCAGGAAAACATGAAAATGAAAAAGAGTTTTAAAGGGTTGAAATGCAGAGTAAAAATCTAGACAAATAAAAGTTTTTAGAGCGTGGACAGATTCAGTAAATGAATGCAATTTTGCTGACGGACCAAGCAAGTAAGTTATGGTTGATGGAACTAGAGATAATAGCTCCTTTGAGCAGCAACCATGATAGTGTTTGTTGAAAAGAGGAAAAAGATGCAACTCTACGAAGATGAAGGAGAGGCATAAGCTTAACAGTTAAAGCGGATCTAACTACTTGTACAATTCATTTTTTGACCTTGTCTAGAAGAGAAAGAGCATCATTAAAAGAACCAGCCTATGACAACAGTATTTTATATAGGGGCAAATAAAAAATTTGTAGAGATAGAGAATGGAACCATGAATAAGAAAATGGCAAGCATGATAAAATGAAGCAACCTTAACAGATGCTAATTTAGCAATCGATTGTATATATGGTTTCCATGAGAGGTCAGTTGTGAACGATAATCCAAGATGATGTAAACAAAAGGATTCAGTGAGTTGTCATTCATCAATATAACAATGACAACAGTATTGCAATAGTTGTTTGCAGTAAATAACCTTCGATATCAACAGTATTGCGATAGTTAATTGCAGTAAATAGAATTAAAATTCACAAGCCACTGCAAACCCCAACCTGTTATAGAAGTGATATCAGATTCAAGTTCAGCTGCCCATTCTAAACAATCAAAAAAAAAAGAATTTTTGTCAAGGCAGTAGTATAAAGAAGTGTCACTAGCAAAAAGACCTACTTTAGATGTAAGGTTACCAGGAAGATTATTAATGTAGATAAGAAACAAAACAGGACTAAGGATAGAACTTTGAAGTACCCTAAAAGTTACTGGAAATGAAGTATGTTGGCCTTCAAGGATGACATCAAGAAAGTGGTTCTAAAAAAAATGATGTGATAGTCTCAAAGACTTTTCCAGATACACCGTAAGAAGCAATCTTAAGTTAATCACTGTCTGGGTGCTTTTGTTAGTGAGGATATTATTACTAGTGCAACTTTATATCTTATAAAAAATAATTCATAATTTTACAACTTCAAAAAGAAACATTCCATAGTATTAATGGCAGTTTGTAATGAAAATTAAAATATAAAATGGTAAATATTAAGGTAAAAATTAATGATATAAATATTTATAAATAATAAAAATTTACACGACGCTAGTGACTTTCATTTACCTTGGATAAGCAAATAAAGTAAAAAAAATAATCAACTTTTGCAAGAGTATACCATTGATCTATTTTTAAAACAACAAGTTTGACTTTTACAAATATATTGGAAAGCACACTTATCTGAATAACAATTAACAATTTTTGCTTCCTAATTATATGGTATACTATATAAACATCATGTAGTTTTTCATCAAAAACAAAACATATTGCATTTTTTTACTGTGTAATAAACTTCAGTTGGATGCAAAGTTGGTTTTTTTTTGTTCTAAAAAAAATGTTGTAGTAAGCCATGCATAAAAATGTTGCAATTTGTTGCAAAATCACGATCACTTCAGTAGAATTTTTTATATATTTTATTAAAGAACTAGTTCATTTTTTAGCTATACAAAAATGGAATCTATGCTTTTGTACCTTCTCTTGTTTCTCCACACAACAAAAGAACAAAATGAACTTAATTGACTAAACAAACTAATTAACTGAAAGGACTAAAACAAAATTAACAACTGAAAATATTAACAAATGTATAACTATTTAAACATTTGTAAACAAGCATACCTTTATTAAATATTACTTACTACAAACAGTGTTGTTTTTTTTTAAATAAAACTTTTAAAAAGAAAAAACCAAATAAATTTTTACAAACACACACATACACACACGCACACACAAACACACACACAAAGAGATTAATACATGCAATAAAATGCAAATTTTTAAACTGTTTACAAAGAATATTTAACTGTAAAGAATAAACAAATTTTAGGAGTAAAGTTTTTAATTTCATAAGTGCAAGCATCGTATAATATAAAAATACAGAAAATAAACCAACCTTGTACACAATACTTCTTCAATTAAACTTCCTTGACATCGTTGACACTGCGTCCAAAGTTTGTTAAACTTTTCTTCCAGAGAATGAAGTGTTGACATTTCTTTTTGAAATAGTTCTGATTCTTTTGGTTTGCAGTAGTCACAAACGGCGGAATTCTCTTTAAAAAACAAATAAATAACTTAAACATTTCCAATTTAAAATATTTGCTTTCCTAACTCATACTAATTTTCATAACATTATTTATAAAATTTAATAAATATATCAAGAATTTATATTACTTTTTAAACATTATTGCAGTAGGGTACCTTCCGGTTTTTTTCCAGTCGCCCTGGAGGTGACTGAAATAGTTTTTTTTCTTATTTGAGTCGTCTGCTATGATAATTAGTAGTCCGGTGTAAAAGTTTTCTTTTTTGTATATTCTCTCGGGTGAAAAAAAAAAATTAAAGGCCTGATTGCTAAAATATGTCTAATAAAAACAGTTTTTTTAAAAGTAAATTAATTTATTAATTAAATGTGTTGGCATTTTTGTCATGTGTATCGTATATATACAATAGAGATGACAAAAAGATATCTGATACGATATCTGTATCGTATCGCTTGTTTTTGTCAATTTTAATAAAGTGGTCATTATGTGAAGGAAAAATGTTGAAAGACAATATTGCAAAGAAACGTTTTATAAATAGAAAAATATTATATTATTCTCTCTCAATCTTCTATCAAATATAGGTTAGTTGAATGTTTAAAACGAGCTTTTAATGTTTTTAACATTTTTTATAATACTAAGATAAAAAAAAAAAAAAAAAAATTTTCCACTTGCATCATTTATTCGTGCATCTTAACAATGTTTTTTGTTTTGTTAATTTTGTTTAACAAAGTTAAAAAAGTTTATTTTACTAATGAAAAACAAAAGAGAAGTTATCAGTGTTATTAATGATTCTGCCCATATTATATAACTGCCCATTCACATGATTCAAAATTCGACTATTAGGTTTAAAAAAATGATACAATAGCATTTACAAATGAAAGAAAATTTTGCAACTCATTTTAAATTGAAAATATGTGTGCTTCAAAATGCAACAACAATGTTTAAAAAAAATCAGTACAGTTGCACTTTGAAATATTAGATCACGTGTTGGCTTCTTTTTATTAAGTTTGGTAAAATTATATAACGCACCCTACTGTTAAACGAATTGTATACTACTTTAAATGCTTTTTAAAGTTTACTTTTAAATAACTGTAAAAAATAAAATCTTTATATATATAAATATAGTTTTATTAATAAACACACTTTTGTAAGTAAAAAACTGTCTGGTCATCCTGCCGGGCTACTGACAAGCATTTTTTTAAAAACTTCAGTCACCCTTGGAGAAAATGAGTTGTCCCGTGCCACCGGACGACCATGAGAGTACACCCCTGCATTGTCAAATTTATTGTCACAAACTTTTCTTTTGAAATAATTACGATAATTAATAAACTATAAATAAATTATTACATAATGCAAATAATAAACTATTACATAACAAAAAAAAAACATAAAAACTTTCAACACTACATGAACTTATTATAATTACAGAAGTGCATTTGTCAGACAAAAAACCTATTTTAGAAAGGAAAGAAAAATTTTTTTTGGCATGTTTATTCTCTAAACTTTAATACTTTGTTCAATATTTTTTTAATGATTCCAACATAAAACAATTTAATGTTTGTCAAAAAAATATCCATCCATAATTGTAACAACTTCTTTATTAATCATTAAAAGTCTGAACAAACTATTAAAAAAAAATTTAAAAGCAATTTTTATTTTATATTTAATTGATTTTAGAAAAAAAACGCTAAAGCAAACAGGAGTGCTTTATTTAAAAATTTGCTGACCCTTGTTTTCTTGAACTTTTTCATCCACTTTATTTAATGGTTCGTATAAAATTCAGCATTGTATTACCTTTCTGAATATGAATAGAACTAATCAATCAAATTCATTGTAATCACAAAAAACTGAAGCCATCAAATCACAATCACTAACTGATAGAATACTCTTTGTTATTTTTCTCCATAATTTTTAATCAATATTGATCCACTGGTTAAAATCAACTATTTTGTGCTTTTTTCCTGCTATACAGTGAATAATCTTGTTTATAATGATCCAATTAAAGAGTTTTCTCCAAATGATCCAATGAAAATGATTAAATAAAAATGGATGCACATTTTTGATTAATGCAACAAATTTTCTTTTCAGACCTTATTTGCACAATATATTTTATCTTTCATTCTTTATGCAAAGAATGACCCACAAAACTTGCTGTGGTCTCTTTTTGTTGTTGATTTTATTTGTTGGTCAGACAAAAAATCTTTTCAAACTATTTTAGGTGTTGTGATTAATGCTGCATTTGGATCATTTTCAAGGCTCATTGATTGAGTCTTTATCTTCACTTACAACCAAGCATACAACCCAGTTGTATGATGTTGTGATGGTAAAGAGTCTTATGTTATAAATATTTAATAACTTTATTAGTTGTGAATTTATAATCACTTTTATAAACTTATTTTGTATTTACTTCTTCAAAAAATAAATCACTGATATTTCATATTTTTAGCACTAAAAAAGAATACACTAGCTCAATTCAGCAACTGATTTGTAAAAAAATTGACACATCTAAAACTTGACATGAGTTTGTGAACATAGATTTGACACATCTAAAACTTGTAAAAAAAACATTTCAAAACACATTTAAAACTCACATGAGTTAATACAAAAGTTACACCTGTCAAAAAATTAATAATCGTAATATATTTATAAAAAAAAAAAAAAAAAAAATGAATATACAGCCCTCCGAATTCAGAAAAATGAGGTCGGCAATAATTGATACTATATATAATAAAATTGATACTAAGATTTTTCCATAAAACATAAAAACAGGTTCAACGATTCTTTGACAACCTCAAACACTTTTAGGTCAGCAGTTAATGGTGAATGCTGACCCTAATTCTGAGGGCTGAATACCTATGATTTTAGAAATAATTTTAAAATTGATAAAATAAATATGGTTAAAATTTATGATTGTTATTTTTTAAATTGTTAACAAGCAAATAAAGTGATATATGAATAGTAATTATACAAACATACTTAAATATACAATTCTGAATAAGAACAAAAAAAAGTTAATGTCAATCTTTGCAAAACTTTGACATTAATTTTTTTTTCACTCCAAAAGGGTTTTCATTAAGTCTGGTAATAACTATTATAGCCTTTATGGTTATTAGAAGAAAAAAAATCATAAAAAAATAAGATTTAAGAGTAAGTTAATTTTAGTGCTACTTTTAGCACTTTGTTTACCTTTTCCTTTTGCAAGCACAGCTTTACAGTGGATGCAAGTAGCCATCTTCTTTGCAAACTTTGCTAAACCGCCGACCTTTGCTGTTATAACTGTTTTCTCCAGGGTGTGTTCACCTTCTTTAAAAAAATGTTCATGTAACCTTTTGTAAACAAAAACCTAAAAACCAACTTAGTTTAAACTAATATTGAAACAAAAAAAATAATAATAAAGCAGAAAAAAATTTAACAAATAACATCAACTAAATACTAAGAAATATTAGTTGAATAAAATAACAAAATATTTCATTTCACAAAGCTAACAAAACACTTCAAAAAACTAAAAACAGTAAAACTAAAATTTAAAAAACTGTTTTACTAAATAAAAGATATGCTGCTTTATTTTCTCCAAGTATTGGCTCGAATATGCGTAGCAATGGTTTCATAAGTTGATGTTCAAAATAGTGTTTTGTATCAATTGGGACATTGTTTTCTAGCACATAGATTGGATCCTAAAAAAAGACAATCATTATTAAAAAAATTTAAAAAAACACAATAAATACTAAACAATCATCCAAACAGATTCAAAAAGAAGATATAAAAAATTCTCACTTCAGCTTTCTCATAACCTTTAGCACCTTTTACACCAGCAATAATGACATAAGGAACTCGATCGCCAAGTTTAGGAGCTGAACCTGCATCACGTTTTTTCATCCTAAACATGATAAAAAATTATTTGTAATCAAGATATATTACAATTTAAAACAATCAAAAAAGTAAATTTGAAACAAAGTAATATTTGAAATACTTTTCTGCAAGAACAGAATGAGCCTGCTTAGTACCATACTCTTCTTCAGTTTTTGTCAATTCTTTTGTAATAACTAGCTCTCATATATCAATTCTATTGCACAAAAGATCAGATATTACTTGTTTTGTATATACCACAGCGCCTTCAGGATCTCTGACAAAATAAAATTAAGTTGAAATTTAATCTTATAGCAAATATTGAAGTCCACAAATAAGCGACATGTAGTAAACCTAAATACTAAGTAGTTAAAAAACATGATGTGTGTGTGTTTGTGTGTGTGCGTGTGTGTGTGTGTGTGTGTGTGTGTGTGTAATACCACACACACACAGACACTTTTGGTTATAACTAATCTATGTGAATTTAGACTGTTCCAGCTTTAATAATTAGTATTGAAACGCATTTCAGTTCACTTTCTTAATTTTTTTAGGCAATATTTTTCATTTTTTACCCCAAAACTAACATAAGTCATCCTAGTTAAATATTTTTTTAATATCCCTAGTTTGTCAACATGTCTAAAGATAGTTTATTAAATTAAAATTAATAAACCCATCTTTAATTCTTTAAATTTGATTTATATATTTGTTTAATCTTTGTTTCAAAAGAGAGATAAAAAAGTGGGTTTTAAACTATGATTAATACTCAAGAACCATACTAATTTGGCAGCATTTCATAGAAAAATTACTGTACTTTGGTACATTTTTTGCTTATTTCACACAATAAGTTTTTAATTTTTTTATATTTTGAGAAACCAAAAATATGATTTTAATAATAAAGAAATAATAACCACTTTATTACCAAGGAAATAGAAGAATGAAAAAAAAAAAAAAAAAAAAAATAAAAACTTTTTTTTTTTAATCCTTCTTTTTTCTTCATTTTTCTTGTTTAATTTTTTTCTTAGAATTTGAGAAAGTTAATCTTAAATAACAATTATAAAAAACATCAAATCATAAAGGAGTTTATATTGCAGTCACATCACTAATCACAATGTCTGTTGCAGTTAAAATATCAAAATGTCTTTTACAATGTTTGTTACAGTCACATCACTTTTCGAAATGTCTGTTACAGTCATATCACTTGTCAAAATATCTTTCACAGTCATATCACTTTTCACAATGTTCAATGTCAATAATACAACTAATACTTGAAAAAAATTTAAAACCTGTCAATTAAGAGTTTTTGTAGACAAGTGTTTATTAATTTTGCGACTAATGGTGAGTTATCTCTTCTAACCTGAAATGCAAGAAATTAGATTTTATTATTTATAAAACTAAATTGAAATATTAACGGTTTTACAAAATCTAACAAACTTTGTAAGATTGCAAAGACCATTATAATCATAATAACGACATGTTCTTAAAGAAATTTTTGTACATATCTCAGATTTTATTCAGAGATGACTTTCATGCATTATTATAAACATTTAGTGACATTCAAGTGATTCGTATTTGTTATAAAAAAGAAAATTCAAATATTTCACTATCTTTATTGAAAATATTTTTACAAATATCGTTCAATAATATCAAAACTTTTGAAAATATAGATAAAATTTTTTATAACAAACCAAATCAGACTAAATTAGACGAAAAAACTTCAAGTTCGCAATTTTTCAGATAAGTTTCAAAAAATTTTCTTTAATGTGCTAATATACTTTTTCATTAATGTGCAAATATATTTTTCTTTAATGTGCAAATATATTTTGATTTAATTTGAAAAATTACTAACCCAAAGGGATTTCGAAAACAGACACATGCCCCAAATATTTTTTTATATTAATTCTATATATACATAAGACTAGCATTTTTCTTCTTCAACCAATGTTAGATATTTAATTAGTTATTTACTTTTACATTTAAAAGTAATTTTTAAAATGAACTCACTTACAGCAAAGCTGGAAACAAACACTACTTATATAGATTCGCTTACAACAAAGCTGCGAGTAACCATTATTTAACCATTAATTAATGAATAAAGTAACCATTATTTAAATGAATTTCATTACAACATAGCTCCAGGCTATGTTGTTAAGCAACCACTAATAAAGTTGAGAGTTAACTAGTGTTTGAAATAAGAAAACAAAGAGAGAAGATCAAAAGAGTGCCTTGCTCAAGACTCTTACACACAACTCTTAAGTGAAATAAAAGGAGGTAATTTAGCTCATCTTGAATACCGAAAATAAAAATTTCATACTCCTCAAGATTTTATTTCACTTGAGTATGAAATTTTTATTTTCGGTATTCTAGATGACCTAAATTTTGTTTGTAAGAGATTCATGCAGATTTCCCGTAGCATGATGAATTCAGCATGAAGTGATGTTTGCTTATTTTGAAACCTAAGGCTTCTTGGAAATATTATTGTAATTTTTTAAATTTAACTTGAGTTTTAATAAAAATTAAAAAGGTTTTGTAGATTTGCATGCCTTTCAAAAGAAAATTCACTCACAGAAAAAATGCAGATAAGATAAAGCAGTAAGTAATGATCTAGTGTATGTCAAATACCAAGCTACAAAAGAAAAGTAAGGAAATTAAATATTTCATCAAATGTTTTCATACTGTTACTATGGTTTTAAATTTAATTCAAATTAACTTCTGAAAACAAAACCAATATTTTGTTATTCAAGTTTGCTAATATCTTTAAAAATTTACTAGACGTTTTTTAAATATAAATAATTTAAAATTAGTTAATAGTTAATAGTGGTCTTATTTGTCGTGGTTTTATTTATGATAGTTAGGTTGGTGAAGGTAAAAGCCAAAGCTGTTGTGCACTTGGGTTATGTTAAAAAGAGGGACACTATTACTAGTCAGTATTATAAAAGAAATTGATCAAAACTTGTTATACACAAAATAAATAAGACTTGTAACTTAAAAATTAAAAGTTCTCCTAAAAAATTCGCAAAAAAAAAAAAAAAAAAAAAAAAAATCTCTCTACTTACATAAAAGAACTTGAGGAAATATACTTACATGAAAGAACTTAAACTTACATAAAAGAACTTAAGGATATTCACAAAGCATTTCTCTCGGATTTTTTGAATGTAGCAAAATGCTTTCCTATTTAAATATAATTTTGGCATTTATGGCCATTTCTTATTGTAGAAAAAAGTTGAAAACATATCTTTACTTATTTACATTTAATTTTCCTGCTTGCATTGATGCTCTGTAAATATTTGGTTGAACATCCAGTAACAAAGATAAAAACCAGAACCAAGATTAAAGATAGTTGATAAATGATAAAACAGCTTGTTGGTAATTCTAAGAACCAAGACAGGGTGTTAGCCAGGAATACATAAATGTCTTCGAAATGATTTTGTTTTGGGTGGGTTATATTTATATCAGAAACATTTTTTTATTTTATAAAGATTAAATTATAATTATTCCACTTGATTCATTTTGACCAAGCTTTTAAAGTTTTTTCATATTTAAGAGATTTACCCATCATATGTCAGTTTTGTGCTATCACAATGCCTTGAAAAGCATTGTAATAACTGAATTTGAAACCTAATATTTATCTGCTACTAGAGTTCTAGTTATTTGTGTTAATGTAAAAGTGAAAATTAAAACAAAAATAAAAATGCCAAAAATCAAAAAAAATAGTTTTCATAAAAGTTTCAAAGCTTTTATTATGAAAACAAAGAAATAATTTCTGTTATTTTAAGATACTAAAATTGAAAAAACATAAACAACTAGCTTTTGTAATTTGTATAAAACTTTGCATTTAAATAAAACATTGTACATAAATTTCTGATTTGCATTAAAAAATTTTAATACTTTTTTGGAAAGTTTTAAAGATTTAAAATATTTATTGCAAAAAGAGATTTTTAAACAAACATTTTGTTAACTACATAACTTATAAATATATCACTAAATGTTTTATGTTTTCAAATGTTTTCAAAAATTTCGAAGATTATTTTTACCATAATGGTAACTTTATGTATAATAATGACAATAAAGATCAAAATCATCATCATCACCAACAAAAAAATTATGAAGGAAATCAGTATGCCAAACATAACCAAACATTGCAGCTTTTAATTTAAGATATGAATATATTCAAATAATGATAATTGTTAAAAAAAAAGTTATTTCTTCAATTTTAAATGATTTTAACCGTATAAAAATAATTTTTTCTTTTTTAAATTATTAAATCAAGAACATCCTTTTAAAAAAACCTTACATAAAATATCTCCAATTTAAAAATATAATCATAATAAAAAATTATTTAGTTTATTTCTTAAAAGACACTAAAAAGTAGTGAGAATTTATCAAACCGTTTCAATTCCTTTGCAGTCCATTTTATCAAATGTGTCTGGTTTTGAGTAATAAAGGCCTGCATAGCGTTTTTTACTAAACAGTAAATAAGGATAGTAAACCTAAATAAGTAAATAAAAAAACTAATTTCATTTAGAAGTTATTGCACAATGTTTAATAATAATATTTATATTGTTATCTATATAATAATGCTGAACTTAGTAGTGTTAGTGCCTTTTCAAGCCTGTTTGTCACAGAACTTTTGGCAGCCATTGTAACCGAGATAATGGCGAGAAAGAGTTGGAGCACTATGTTTATATGAAAATGTGGACGAAAGTGTATGCAAATATCTAATGTATGTAAACTTCAAATTATGTAATGTTAAAACATATATAAACATACATCAAGTTTTGCAATTTGACTTTAACTTAAAAATTGGATTGTGTCAACCTCTCCTTAATTTTGATCTATAGCATTTATTTCTGTTTAAAAAAATTATTATATAGCGCGCTTAGCTTCTGAACACTCAAGTCTTACCACTGATGACTTTTTTTTTAGATTTTTTTTAGATTTTTTCAAATACAATCTACTTGTGAAGTTTTATAGAGATTATATACAAACATGTAACAATATTATACACTTTAAAAACCAAAAAGATTTTTTAAAAAAGCTAGAAATTATAAAAGTTGCGTGTGTGTCACGATTGTGTTACGATAGTGTTAGTTTAGTTTTACATTTCAAGTTTTTAATTAAGTTGATTAAGTTGGGTTCGTGCAAGGAAAATGAGTATACAACATGTTTGTATATAGAATATAAAATATATAGAACTATGAAGTTGTTTTGATTTGCATGTTAAATAACAAAAAATTAAAAAAAATAAGCAAGCTGATGGTTTGAACTTGCCATGCGGTGACCTTAAATTATTTAAACAGTAAGGAGGTTTAAAAAGTTTGTTTTAAATAAGAACATAATCGAAAATTCTTATTTTATATTTAACTTTTAATTTATAAATTTTTTGCTATAAGTATTGCTATGATTATTATAGATATATACTTTAATAAAAATTTTGCTATATAATATTGCTATAAATACAATAAGATTGAAAAAATTTCAAAAATTATTAGTGTAGGTTTTTAATCTCTCAAAACGACACTAATGGCAGCGCACTAAACCTCACAGTACAAAATGGTAAAACTTTAGGTTCTAACATTATGGAAAGGTGTATTAAAGTTAACAGTTTTCCATATATACTCTGGTATGATACATATTGCATAACTAATATAGCACGCATGCTATCATTAATGTCACACATCTAATCATATTCCAAAGGAAACACAGACAATGATTATAAATCAGAACATTGTTGATTTGCCACATTTCTGCAATTTTTATTGCTTTGCCATTAACTGTTTTTGCAGAAAGTGCAATATCTTTGTTTTTTATAAATTTATTTCCTCTTAATTTTTTAAGTCACAAAACATATATGTGAGCAAAATTAAAAAACAAGTCTTTATATTATCTCTATTTGTAAAAGTTTTTCCATGCTTCATTACATCTTGAGTTACAGAAATACTAGCTTATGTAATACTATTTGTAGACAGTATCTACTTATTAAATGTCAATGATGGATGTTGCGTGTTTCACAAAAATATATTTGCTTACATAGTGCTTTACATTCAAAAATTCACAGATTTTAAACACAATGCTTTCATTGTGCACTTTTTATTCACACATTTTTGCGGAACCAAGCCTGTGTTTGAAGCCTGTGTTTAAAGCCTAAGTTTGAAGCCTGTTTTTGAAGCCTGTGTTTGAATGAAATGTGCGCAATATTATATAAATAACATTGTACTTTAATAAGAAATGAAAACTTAAGTTCATATACTTTAACCAATACAAAGCTTTCATTGCTTGATGTTACATGATAAGTTTTTTGTGATAATTTGTAAATACTTGGATTTTTAACATCTCTTTATGATTTAATAATAAGCTTAAATAAACTAATGCTTTTAATACTACCACAAAAGTTTTTTTTACTGAAACACTTATTTTTTACTGAAATAGTCTAAAAAGTTACATTAAATTTACTGATTATTACAATATGTTACAATGCATACAGCCCATTACAATGCATTACTTTTAACTTAGCTTACTTTTAACTAGTGATAACTTAATCAATGTACATCTAATATAATAACCTTTCATAATTACATTATATCTTTTGTAAGATGTAAATTGTAAACATTTTTATATATAAAACATTTATTCAAAATTAATTTTTTGTTTTGTAAACAATTAGATTATATTAATTAAAATATTTTTTACACTGCAATAACATAGATAATTTTACATATTATTATAACAATTAATATAACTTAAATAATTATAGTAGACAAAATTCTTATTATGTCCTTCCCACCTATATTGAAAAAATGGCCTGTAAATAAACATAGTTCATAGTTTTAAACTGATCCTATATAGGGTAAGACATTAAATAGTATTTAAATGATCCTATACAAGGTAAGGTGAGAATTTTATTGTCTGATAAAAGCTAATTGAATTGAATAGAAGTTAAATAAACTAACAATATATTTTTGGGATAAAAATTTATGCATTTAAAAGTGTTGCAACTGCCTATACATCCGCATTATGTATTTATTTCAATCAACGTACCTATTTAAATAAATTTAATCTACCTGATGTTTAAATCACTCAAAAACTATTATTTAGGACTTTATTTTATTAAGCATTTAATAAAGCAATTACTAAAAACCTAAAAAACTTCAAAAGAAACCTTTTCAAACTCCAATTTAATAGGATCAATAAATGTATTTGATACATATGCTGCAGCTTCTCTTCCAAGTTCCATACTACCTGGCACATTATCAGGACCAAACTGTACCATTACAGAATCAGTATCTCCATAAATGACCTAAAAGGAACTTAATAGCACTACTAAAACACTTCCAAAAATTAAAAATTAATTTAAACAAAACATTTTAAATATGCAATTTTAAATGTGAACAAATAGACCATCTTATTATTTAAAATTCTTTAAGATTGCAAGCATACCTTGGAGTCATATTTGTAACCATTTTTAATATTATATTTATCTTCTACTAGCTGCTTAGTTCGCTCTATCATTTGACGATCAAATGGAGTTACACTCTAAATTGTTTTTATAACATTATTATTGTACTTGTGAAACTCTAGTAATTATCTTTTAATTATTTTTTATATCATTAATAGTGACGTCAAAGAAAGTTTGTATATTTATAATAATACTATATAATAATATAATAATACATTTAATAATAATATAATAATATAATAATACATTTTAGTCAAATAAAGGGTATTGATGCTTCATGGTACAGGGTGGGCTAAAGAAGATCTACTAATGTAAAACCGAAATAACTTTTTTATTTTTTGACATTTATTTTTCTCTTTTTTTAGGTTATAATTGAATTCTTGGAGATTTATTATGGAACCATACAGTACAAAACAGTGCGTTAAAATTATTGAGTTTTTCTATTCTTGTCAACGATTAATTGTTTTGACGCAGCGTAAATATCGGCAACATTTTAATTCCAGAACAGCTCCCACAGCTTTTATGATTAGGAGTTTGGTTGGCCGTTTTAAGGAACTGGGTTTAGTGGCCGACCTGGATGAGGTGCCCATCGAAATATTTGCATTAAAGATGACGTGGAAACTGTGCGGCAGAGTGTTGTAGATGATCCATCTGTCTCAACTCGCCGTCGTTCTAACCAATTGGGCATTTCCAGAACGACATTGCATAGAATTTTTAAGTTGGATCTTAAGATGTACCCATACAAAATTAAAATTGTGCAAACACTACTACCGCAAGATCACTAACAACGACTACAATACGCTATTCGTTTTACACAATTAGCCACACAAATTAATTTTTTAAATAGTGTTTTGATGTTGGATGAAGCACATTTCCATTTAAATGGTTATGTCAACAAACAAAACTATACATTTTGGGGCTCTGAAAATCCAAGGGCAACACACCAGCATCAATTGTACCCATCTAAATGTACTGTTTGGTGCAGTGTTATGGCCACTAGAGTTATCGGCCCATATTTCTTCGAAATTGAGGATGGAAAGCCGGAATCAATTTCAGGAGCTTCTTACAGAACAATGATTGGAAACTCTTTGCGCCCAATGGCAGAGCAGAATCCTAATTTGTGGTTTCAACAAGATGGAGCAACTCCGCATGCTGCTAGACAACCTATGGACCTGCTACGTGAAATTTTTGGTTAACATCTGATTTCAAAAAAATCAGACTTCCCTAGGCCACCTCGTTCGCCAGATTTGACTGCGCCCGACTATTTTTTATGGGGATATTTAAAAGACAAAGTGTATTTTAATAAACCAGAGACTATTAGACAGCTGAAGCAAAATATTCGAGACAAATTACTGAGCCTTCAACCAGAAACATTATGTGGTGCAATGGAAAACGTGCTAAAAAGAGCCAATCTCTGTATCGAGAAAAATGGTGCACATTTGTCTGATTCATATTTCACACATAATTTCTATAAAATATAATTAATACATAAAAAAAATTAACCAAGATAAATGATTATTGCAAAAGAAGACCTACTAATGTTAAACATGGATTGTTTAACATTAGTAGGTCTTCTTTGGCCCACCCTGAACATGTGGTCAAGAATAATTTTTATATATTTACGAACATCTGACACACATATATATGGTACACAAAACTAAACATAGATCTTTTTTATTTCTATGGTAGGGGAGACCAGGGATAGTTGGCAGCAGAGATAAAATGAAAAACTGCATTTATCTTCAGAGCCATTCATCAGAAAAAGCCAAAAATTACTTAGAACCTTCCTAATTGACCATTTCATTAACCACTGTAGCATGGGAGATATTGGGATTTATGTGCTTTTTTGACAAAACGTAACTTTTGGAACATTGCTTTCTTTTTACTATATAAAGAAAATAGTTGTATAAAAAAAAAAAAAATTTAAATTCCAATTACAATTGGTTTACTATTTCCAGTCAGATAATTTTCAATAGTTGCTGTTTTTCAGGATTTATAGACTGCTTGTTGAAAAAAAAAAGGCTTTTGGGGTAAGGTGGCAAGAATTTTTATGGAGCTAGTTGGCTCATAGGATTTAATATAGAAAGAAAAACAAAATTTATAAAATTTCTAATTTTTTTTTTTTTAAATTTTAACATTATTAAAAAATGTTATTTTTTTACATAAAAATAAAAAGTTTTTAGTTTTTTTTTTAAAAAATAGGGTTTTTTTTTTAACAAATATAAATTAATATTTGGTACCAGCTAAGAGTAATATTAAATTTTTGACTTAAAATTGTTTTCAAAATAAATAGTAAAAAAATTTCTATAAATTTTTCTATACATTATTAATCATATTTATTGTTTGCACCAACTTACTCCGGAAAGGGGTATGTTGGCATTTTTTTTTTTTTTTATAGCCTCAAGAAATTTTTTTTTGAAGAAAATGTTACCTGAATTAATACTCTTTAAGACTGCGCTTTTACATTTACAAAAAATTTTGCTGGGCTACAGAGGCAACTAGCCTTGGTCTCTCCTACACAAAGCTATATATAGTTCCTTTCTATTTGAAAATAAATGAAACACGTGGTCAAGTATAGTTGTTTCTAGTGTGTTTATGTATAGTTCTGGTTAAAACCAAAAGACTAAATTAAACTGTTTTATAATTACATTGATATTATTTATAATAATATTATAATATAATTGCAATAGTGGTGTCTTGGTAGAGCGCTTGCTTTATAAGCGAGAGGTTTCGAATTTGATCCCAACCATGTCCCTGGTAGTATTGCGCTCAACTTGTTTCTCTGTGCAGCAACTTTGTACGTCGTGTTTTGGAGTTTTAGAGTTGAGAGAGGGTTATAACTACAATTAAGTAGCCTCCTTATCTGTAGTGGCCTTCTTGGCCTTAGGGAGGTGATTAACAAAAATGTATATATATAAAATAACACAAAATACACAAAAACAACATTCTCATAATTTTAATAATATATTATGTTACAGATGATATCTCAATGCAAGGAAGCTTTCCAGCTTGAGCTCCAGTAAATCCATACACTGAGTTAGCACTTATCTTTAATTCAAGTTGTCGTCCATCTAATACCTAGATTTAAATTTTAGTACAAAAGCATGTAAAAAATTATTATATTTTAGTAATTGATTGCGTTTTAATCAATTTCAAAACATAATTATGATGCAAATAAGAACAATACATTATTATAATGCAAATAAGAACAATACATTATTATAATGCAAATAAGAACAATACATAATTATAATGCAAATAAGAACAATATATTTTTATAATGCAAATAAGAACAATGCATAATTATAATGCAAATAAGAATTTAATATAATCAAAATGGAATACTAAGATAATATCTATGAAAAATAAATATACTTTTGCTTTGAATATATCTGTTTCTCCGTTTAAATCAGATTTTGCCCTGGAATAAAAAATTCAAGTAATTATATTATATAAATAATATTAATAAACAAACGAAACAATACTTATTATATATAACTTCATAAAATGAAGTCTCTTTTTAAAGAAAATCATATATCATAAATCATATATAACTATTCAAGTTAATATGTAAATTTACTTAAATAACATTGCAAGTTTTTCATTATTTGAGTATATATAGAGAGTGAATGGCATATCAAACCATTAAAAATTTATGCATTAAAAATTTATGCATTGTAACTTATGTATACCATGAAAAAGTTTTTGAGCTGTAGTTGGAATACCCTCAAAATTACCATTTGCAATTTCTACCCAAAATGTCTGAGGTCAACCCAAAAGGTCAACCCTTAACTTTCTAACTGCCATCAAGTATTAGAGATAGACAATTTTCTTATGTTCAAATAAATAGCTTATAAGGTTTTCTTAAAAGTTATTAATATTGCAGACCTTATTCTTTCTAATTCTGGGGGCTGGTCAGGCCAATTAGTTGCCATATATGATATCAGATAGGTCAATTAACAGCAATATATGATATCAGATAGGTTGGTGTCTGTGACTCCTAAGCATTGGTTTCCATGTTTTTTTATAAGCAACATAACATTGAAAGATTGACCCAGACCAAGCAAAACAATACAATTGGATTTTTAGCATTAATCTCAACTTATTAAGTCATTAACAAGAGTTCAAGTACATGCTGCTTAACAAGTGAAATAGGATGTCCTAATCGTACTTGTGAATAATATATTTCAATATAACACAAACTGAATACTGGCCAGATAGATCAAAGTGCCAACACCTGCATTACACTCTTGCCTTTGCTATTCACATTTAAATGGCTTGACAGTGTAATCACTGGAGATAAAATGTAGCTATTCAAGGAAAACCACATCAGGAAGGGCCAGTAGCTAGGGTAGAAATAACCAGTAAAACAAACTATATCCTAAAAAGTCAAACTATATCCCAAAAAATTTGTTGCATTTAGCTTTGTGGAAGGTTGGAAACATTGTGTATTTTATAATAAAAATTTAAAGTTGATTATCATGCTTCATTTTTCAAACAAATTCGGAGTTAAAAATCAAAAAACCGGAGGACTTCAAAAAATAGAAATCGTATGAATCATGAAAACATGAAGAGGGAAGAGAATTCCAAAGTTTTTATGTAACATTTTTTAAGCATGAAAGTTGAAATGATGGGATTCATTGAAATGATAGGATGCTGTTGAAATGAAGGATTCATTGAAATGATAGGATGCTGAATGATTAAGTTTAAATCGGACTTTTTATCTAATTTATATTATCAGCATATTAGAGCCACATAACTTTTTTCTGATAAAAGAAAATGATGAATAATACATGTTGTCAGCTCTAAAATTCTGATCATGGTAATGTAATGATAGGAATGAGTAAGAAACCTAATAAACGAAAACAAAAAAAATATGTAATAAAAATTTGAAATAACATTCAACATTATAGAGAATATGTTAAGTAATAAATATAAAACTGAACAAAAAAGTGATATAACTTATAAAATAACTTATAAATATTTTATTATACATTATAGCTACTAACATCAGATAGACAGAGGGCCAATAAATTGTATTAAAAAATTTGGGGCTTGACAAACATGTAAATGGTTGAAAAAAATTTAACAAACTATATGTCATATCTTATTTTGTGTAATGCTGTATGCAATTTACATACAAAATTTGCATTTTAAATAACCATATACTATTTTGGTTACACTAAAAACTACAAGGTTGAACCACAAATATCATTACCTAGTAAGAAAAAAAAAAAATTTCAAAGAGTTTTGGCAAACACTTCCGTAAGACTGTGATAAGGATGTTGCTGAGATAGCAAACTGTTGAACAAAAGCACAAATAATATGGATGCAGGGTTGCAAAAAAACCTTTTTTTTTGAAAAAAACCAAAAACCATAGGTTTTTTTAAAAAAAACAAAAAAACCATGGTTTTTTTGGTTTAAATTAGGTTTTTATTTAAAAATGCTGTATTTAGTTATCTTTTTAAATTAAAAAAAAGCGCAACACATTTTATTTGAGTAAACTATATTCTTTATTACTGTTATATTTTATCAAAACTATTCAATACATCATTATTTAATGTTTTATATATAAATACAAGCCTTGCTGCTTTTTCTACCCCCAATTGGTTTCTTAACTTAGAATGAACAATGCCAAAAGTTGAAAAAATATTACTGTTATATTTTATCAAAACTATTCGATATTACTGTTATATTTTATCAAAACTATTCAATACATCATTATTTAATGTTTTATATATAAATACAAGCCTTGCTGCTTTTTCTACCCCCAATTGGTTTCTTAACTTAGAATGAACAATGCTAAAAGTTGAAAAAATTCTTTTTATTCCAGCACTAGAAGGTGGTGCATTTAATAAACCTTCAATATCCACTATGTTACAATATACAATTTTTAGAGATTTCCACCATTCTATTGGTGATACATTTTTTAAAACAGATACACTATACAAATAGCTTTTATCGAATGGAGCAGATTTGGCTTTTAATTTGAATATTATTGGTAACAAATTCTTGAACTCCTTATCTGCAAAATTTATGGCAGCTTCATTTTCGTTTTCAGAAAGATTAGATCCAAAATATCTAGGATCTAGTGTGTTTGCTAGTAAATGAGCATCACTGACAGTCTGAAGGTATCTAGATTCAATTTTTTTTTTTTTTTCGTTTGATAAAAATGATAAACTGTTCATCAAATCTTTAAAAATTTCAAAAGTGTCACTTATTTTTGTTTGATCACTTTGCAACTTATCTAGAGCTACTGCAATTGGTTTTAATTTTTTTAATAAATCCTCTGCGTTTCACTTTATCTGTATATCACTTACTTTTTTACCAATCATGGGATCCAAATCTTTATTTTTTTTAAACATTGTGAAAATGATGCTCCAGTTGTTGACATATTTTTCAAGTGAATTACATACAGAATTCCAGCGAGTTTCAGTAGGAAGTGGCAATTTTGTTCCTCTGCTTAATTTATTAATTGCTCCAGCTTGATGATTATTTCTTATATATTTTATTATTTGTGTAACATGCTTGCCCACATTTTCAATGCTAAGATCATTTGCTAAAAGATTCAGTATATGAGCAGCACACCCATAAGTTATGATAATATCTTTTCCAGATGACAGTTCTTGTCTCATTGATTTCATATTAGCTGCATTGTCAGTCACAAAGCTTTTTACTGTGCATCCAAATTTACGTCTTACAGAACCTATTGCTTCTCTTGCTATTTGTGTAAGATATTCACCAGTATGTGAATGACCAGAAGTGTTGATTGTTTCTACTAAAATGTTAATTTTATCTGTAATTACAGAGATACAAACTATAGGTTCATTATGTACATTATTCCAGCCATCTAAAGACATGGCTACAATTTTCCCACTCAATACATTACATTTTTCAATTTCTTCTGTGTAAACCCTATCTAATATTTCTCCTCCAATTTGAGTTCTATTTGGTATAGTGTATCCTGGATGAAGCATATTGATAAATTTTTAAATTCTTTGTGTTCAACTGTTCTGAAGCTAGAGTTTGTACTGTATATAAATGTACCAAGTTGCAGATCAAATAAATCTTTCTCTTTGAGGCTTGTTCGTGTCAAAAACTTATTAATTTTCAAATATTTATCAGCTGATGTTGAATTGGGCTGAAACCTTTTCATTTGTTGTTGTGATGTTGATTGTGAGTTACCTTTAAAATGAAATTGCAGTTTATTAAATTATTCTAAATATATTTGTTTAAAATTAAGGGAAAGTATAAGATTTAAAATGACAATGCTGTCATTTAATTACCTTCAAGAAGTTGTTGATCTTCAATTGAATCCATAATTTCATGGGGTTGCGATTGCTTGCACTTTTTTATATGTTCATGCATCCTTTGAATTTGACCTTCTATTTCTTTTCTACAAACATTACAAACTGCTCTACACCCCTTTCTTTCCGGAACAGTCACTCGTGTATATTTTAACCAAATCATATCACATTTGCGCCCAGTTTTTTGAGACATATATTATGATGCATCACTTATTATATATATATATATATATATATATATATATATATATATATATATATATATATATATATATATATATATATATATATATATATATATATATTTATACATATATATATATATATATATAAATATATATATATATATATATATATATATATATACATATATATATATATATATATATATATATATATATATATATATATATAAATATATATAGTTCTATAGTTTGTTGGCTTTAGGAAGAGCGGAAGGAAAAAAGTGATTCTTACGCCAACACATACGTCACTTTTAATTACTTTTGACTTTCGTCCAACATTTCCGTGTTGGACGAAAGTAAAAACCATTAATTTAATTACAAATTAATCGTTTTTTAAAAAAACCACAAAAACGCAAATTTAATTGACCAGAATGTTTTTAAAAACATTCTGAATGTTTTTATAACATTTTGAATGTTTTTAACAATATAAACAATGTTTTTATTTTTATTTTTTTTAATAAAATGTTTTTATTTTTATTTTTTTTAATAAAATGTTTTTATTTTTATTTTTTTTAATAAAATGTTTTTATTTTTATTTTTTTTACTGTAAATCATGCGCGGAGTGTTGCTACATCGACTATCTTATAGCCTGACTCGCAAGGGAGTGCTGCTACATCGACTGACAAATAGCCTGACCTGCAAGGGAGTGCTGCTACATCGACTGACAAATAGCCTGACTCGCAAGGGAGTGCTGCTACATCGACTGACAAATAGCGAAAAAACTTTCGGACAACATCTAAGGGTTCTATATATATATATATATATATATATATATATATATATATATATATATATATATATATATATATATATATATATATATATATATATGTATATATATATATATATATATATATATATATATATATATATATATATATTTATAAAATATATATATATATATATAATATATATATATATATATATATATATATATATATATATATATATCTTTAAGAAAACTTCCTGATGAAATAAGTTAATCAGTCAGCACTTCTTATTTATGAAACTATTGATGGAGAAACAGCCTGTAGAAGAAAACAGTGTTATTACTAATTTATTACTGCTCTGTTTTATAATAACACTGAGGACTCTATTCTATGAAAAAATAAAAACAAAACTTATGGATTAAAAAAAAATCATCTATATTGAAGATAAGTTTTATTTGTGAACATAACCCTCTTTCAGTTTCCTGTTGTAAGTTCAAATCTTTTTGAAAAAACATTAATTTGGTTTAAACTAACATTTTTTTCATTGATTTAAACCATGGTTTAAACCAATGGTTAAAACCATGCAACCCTGCATGCAACAAATATCATTACCTAGTAAGAAAAAAAAAAAAGTTTAAAGGGTATTAAAAAGAGTTTTGGCAAACACTTTTGTAAGGCTGTGATAAGGATGTTGCTGAGATAGCAAACTGTTGAACAAAAGCACGATTAATATGGATGCATAATAATAGATTAGTCTGTTCCTCTAGGATGACAGGAAGCACATGCCCAGTAAACACAAGACATTTTTTAAATGTGTAGAAACTTCTAGAATGTGTCTTGTAAAGGTCTAGATAAAAATGAATTGTTTAAAACAAGTATTAGACATCTTCAAAAAAATTCATATATTTTAAATAAAATGTCATTTAAATGTCTTTTAAAATCTGCTTTTATAAAAAATGCCTTGAAAAATGCTTGACAAAACTTTTAGATGTCTTAATATATTTGAATACTCGATTTGTCAAAGACATCTAAACAAAATCTTTTAGATGCCTTGTTATCTTTTACAGATCTTTAAGACATTTTTTAGATGTCGTGTGTTTACTAGGATGTGATGTTTTATAAATCATCAGATTGTATTTTTAGGGGTATATTTTGTATATGTATACCTTTTATGTAACTTTAATTAACATCATTAAAGCTACAACAATTTTGGTGTTTCAAAACATAATAAAAAATGGGAGCTGACAAATAATTAGTCACCATTAATTTCAATTATCAAGATGTTTTATAATACTTTATAAAATAAATGCTAATGCATCAAATTTAATGCACTTGCCCTATTTTTAAAATTACAAACTGGTAAATATTTATTTTTGAGTTAAAACTATTTTAACATCCTTAAAGATACGTAAGTGTTTCTGTAACTCAAACATTCAGATACAGGTTACAACTAAAACAGCTAAAATCATCACATTTATATAGCGATATAAATAAATATTATGAAATTCAATTTCAGTAAATTTCATTATGTTGTTACTATTTTATATTTTTTTAAAAAATACTCTTTTGTAATAAATGACTTATGCATTGCAGTGATTAGGTATTTTCAAAAATATATTTTGAGTTTTTATAAACCCACAAGCAAAAATGTAAATAATGTAATATTTAACTAGTATATGCTTATCCAAGTCATTGATTCCCTGATTCCCTGACAGTGTAACGCTGATGTAACGCTTACGTATTAATCATGCATAAGTTATTTAATTTTAAAACGCGTTAAATACTTTAAAAATATCATGCGTCAAAACCCATTCATTTGATCTAAACTTTATTAACTTATTGAGTTACAATATTGTGGGTAATAAATTTGTTTGGGGAGCCTGCGCTCGGTATTTAATTCCTATTGCAATCTATTTACATTTTTTTTTAGAATATTTTTTTATTAATTAACTAAATGATGCTAATATATTAATAATAATAAATATTATTAAAATAAAAGACACGGCGGTTATTAAATAGTTAACATTACACGTAACGTGTCTTGCATTTTAAAGAAAGATGTTATTGTTAATACACTTACTCTAGAGTCCTTAATAGGAGAGGGGAGGAGGGGAGAATAAAAGGAGGGTAGGTTTGAATTTTAGTCTAGATCTAATATACTGGGGGGAGGGGGGGATACTGTTATCCAAATTTACTTTTAGTTATTTTGATTATTTATTTTTTTATTTTGCTTATGTTTATCTTTTACAAAGATGTCTAAAAAATGTTATAAGCAGATATCTAGATAAGACACCTATATAAGGACATTTAACTATTGAGCTAGATCTTGAAAATACTTTTTAGAAGTCTTTGTTTTTACAGGGTCATTAGAATCAAGAGATAAAAAATAGAAGGTAAAAAAGAGATGAAAAAAAGAAGAAAAATAGCTTTGACTTATCATATTTTGTGCTAATATGTTGAGCTATAATGTTGTGCTTGTCACATTAACAATACTTTTTATTATAGTTGCCATGGTGATTGTTTTATGTATAATAATTTACCACAAGTTACCACAAGAGCCAGAAGTGAAGAAAATTTAAAATGCATTGCTTAAATCAATTAATTTAAACCTTAAAATATCCTCATAAAATTTCAACTTCTTTTTTAAAAAACTCAAAATATCTTTTCTCTAAGATAAAAATCAAAAACAGTTAAATTCAAACTTTACATATTGATTTTACATTTTTTTAAAAAGTTCTGATTTTTAAAAAAATGTAAAATTGTAATATTAATTCTATATTTGTTTTTTCTCACACACTTTGTAAATATCTTTACTCAATATATATACATTTGCAAATACCCCCGAGGGTATAATAAACATTATAAACGTTATATACAATGTAATAAATGACACACCCACAACGTTCCTTCTGTCGCAATACAACAATAGTTTATAAATAATACAGTTATTTACACTAATTACAACACCCCTTGATCTCTAGATCACAAAGTCCGCATACTTACTCGGAAACCTCCGCACTCGCGTCGATCTTCGGAGATTTAGGTTATCCGCGATGGGTTCTTCCAATTCTCTGATAGACAAGTCAGCTACAATGGGAGCAGGACAGACGTCCGACATGTGTCTCGGCAATCCATTGATTTCTACCGAAACTCCTCGTCCTTCATCTGAGACTCTTCCTCTGTTCCATTCGCTCGTGCATTTTGAGTCAGGTGGTTTTACAAATACTTCTTGTCCTTGTGTATAGTTGTGGAGAACTTCCGCGTTAGTTTTGGCAGAAATTGTGTGTGGTTTCCACTCGTAGGAAAATATAGCTTTGTAGGGGAGCGATGTTTCCTCGCCATTTTTTCTGGGAGCTATGTTATACCAATATACCATTTTTAACGGGTCTTTGCCACTTCTGGCTGCCATGCGCTTGATTGTGCGATGATGACGTTCAACAATTCCATTTCCAGATGGCCTGTAAGCGCAACGAAACAAGATGGACACTCCCCAATCTGCGCATAATTCACCAACGAGTTTTGAGCGAAAAGTCTTGCTGTTGTCAAGTAGAACTTGCCACGGAGGTCCTCTTTCTCGGAATATTTCTTCTAAATGGAAGCACACTGTTGTTTCTTTCTCGTTCTGTAGCCTTCTCCAAATTGCAAACTTGCTCCTTTTTCCACAGTCAATAATAGACAAGTAAATCTCTGATTTGTAGTGGGTTATGTCAATAGCCAAACGATGCCAGCTCTTTCCAACTTCAAGATTTCCTTCTTCCCATCTAATCGGCGCAGGATCCACCGATAAACATCTTTCGCAACTTTTCACGACTGATTCAACGTCTTTTCTGCAAACTTTCTCCTTCGGATATGTTTGTTTCATCAAATAAAGTGTTCGATTGACTCCAAAGTGATGAAGATTATGAAACGACTTCACATCAGGCGGTACAACGTTTGCTGTCATTGCAGAATGGTTTGCATGCAGCCAGTTCTGTGGTACTCTCGTAAGAGCATCGGCTTTGTTTTCTGCTGACTTTACCAGGAAAAGTTTTAATTTTATATTGCACTCCTTCACAAGGTCTTCAATTAATGACAACCGGCGACGGACAAGTGGTTCTCCAAGACCGTGTACTCGAACGGGTTTGTCACCGATAATTAAGGATCTCAACCAACCGACAACAGTAGCCGAATCACACTTTATGTTAATACATTCGAATCCCCATTTTGTTGCTAGATTAATTCCTTTTATCACGGCTTCTAACTCTGCAAGATTAATGTGAGCCGTATCATCTTGTTTCCTCAGCCACGAACAGTCTTCTACTATTTCCCCAGCCACTTCCAAAACTATGCCAATAGCTAAACTGCTTGCATCGCACCACACTGTTGCTTCAGAAATGTTTTTGACGTTCCATGACCCATGAACGGGATCTTCTTTTGTAAGTCTTTTATTCAAACTGCTTACTAACTTAACAACTCGTTCGTTCACCAAAGAGTCCCATCCACAACTACTCGAAACTCTTTTTAGATAGCTGCACGAAGGGCGCAGCCAATTTGCTATTGGAAAATGCCCGGTTAGCTGTCCGCACCAAGAAAAGATTTGCCGACGTGTCATTTTTCCTTCCGGAACTTTGGGTATGTTGTCACGTTTCCAACGGACTTGGTTGCATTGTTTGTACACTCGCAATCCAAGCACACGACTACCGACAAGTTTTTCTGGCAACTTAGAATCCAAGCCATATTTTTCCAAGAGTTCTTGAACTCTGCAACTTGACACTATGTTATTATTGACAATGATATCATCAATAAATGAATCCGTCCCAGACTCGACAAATTTATCTAAGGATAATACCTTTTTTAAGATTTTAGTCAATATTCTGGGCGCCACATTTAAACCAAAACCCAATCTTGTTAGACAGTAACGCTGCCCTTCATATTCCACAACTTGATATTTCCATAATGCTTCGTCGACACGAATTTGCAGGTACGCTTTCTTTAAGTCGATTATCTCAAGATTTTCTCCCAACTTTCTCCAGTTGCGAAGTTTGGTACTGCAAACATCGCCATCTGCAGTATGACTGGATACAAATTGATTCAACTCCCGGTAGTCCATCACCGGACGTATTTTTAACTTATTTCGTTGAGTTACTGCCATCAATGGAATGATGCCATTACATCTCCCTTCAAATGGTTTCAGCCATCCCTGTGCTATCCATTCACTTATTTCCATTGCGTACTCACTTTTAACGTCCTCAGAGATATGATAGTTTGGAATTTTGTTAGTTAACGTTGGTGGTTCCATCAGCCATTTCCAAGACACGCTCCAACTGCCATTTTTGAATTCTGCTACGAAGTCTTTATCAATCAGCTTTAGAATAGTAGACGAGGATACTTCACTCGTTTTTTCTTGAGAAACAGCAGTAGCACCGATAGTTAGTTGTTCCACATTGAAGTTTATGGTTTCGCCGTCCCTCCCGACTCGGACACCTCCAAGCAGTCGTATTGCGTCCATACCAAGTAGCATTTGATATTCGGGAACAATGTCTGCCACCAGGCATTCCAAATCGATGGTGGTATCATTTATAGAAAGATTAACAACAATCTGGTGTTTTATTTCAATTGAGTTTCCATTCATCATAACAACCTTTTCTTTTGCGAGTTTGACATTTTTTTCGTTTATAATTTCCCGACTTAAAATGGATTTGGAGCATCCAGTATCCAACAATGCTTTTATTTTTCTTCCATTAACATATACGCAGAGAGTTGGCGGTTTTAAATTTTGTGGGAAGCCGCTCGCACAAAAACGGGTGGCTTCCCTTCCACGTTTTTTGAGTTTGTACACTTTTTATAGCAGTGCAGGGCCAGGTGATTGTCCATTCCACACACAAAACACCTCTTCTTGTCAATTTCTTCGCTACAATTTCGACTGATATGTCCATCCTCGCCGCAACGGTAGCAAGTTACGGTCTTTCTTCCGCGTCCTTGAGGAACCTGCCTTGGACTGATGGCAACAGGATTCACGCAACTAACAAAACATGATTCTTTACGACGTAAAATTACCAAACTTCTTGATTTTTCAGCGATCTGTTACAGCGACATTGTTGATATTGAGCATGCGGTTTGCAGCTGTTTTCTTGCTTCGTCAGGTAACCCGAGAATGAATGCGCACCTTATCCACTCTTCGCTTACGTGGGTTGATATTAGCTTGCTCAGCCTCGTTAATTCTGCGAGATATACGTCAACAGACTCGTTCTCTTTAAGACGGCGATTGACGAATTCTTTGTATGCTGTTAGCGGAGAAGCAGAGAAGGCAGTAGTCAGTGCATTTTTCACTTCTTTGTAGTCTTCTTTTATTTCATCACTAAGACCTTGATAAACGGCAAACGCTCCGCCAGAGAGAAATAAGGGGAGCACCACATGCAACTCGTCAACTTTTTGAAGTTTTGCAACCAGTTCCAATTTCTGTATCCATTCTGAAAACTCACCCGAACCATCGTATTGCGACACCAAATCTGCAAACTTTATCACTATACTCATTGCCGAAATAGCTTGTAATATTAATTCTATATTTGTTTTTCTCACACACTTTGTAAATATCTTTACTCAATATATATACATTTGCAAATACCCCCGAGGGTATAATAAACATTATAAACGTTATATACAATGTAATAAATGACACACCCACAACGTTCCTTCTGTCGCAATACAACAATAGTTTATATATAATACAGTTATTTACACTAATTACAACTACACCAAGTAAAAATTTTTTTTTAAGTAAAACTACACCAAAATGTTTGTTTAAATATTAAGTTTTTAATTTGATGCAAAATAATTTTAGACTTCAAATTTTAGACCATAATGCTGTTATTGACCATAATTACCATGTTAAAATTATAGTCAATATGCTAAAGAGGCTGCTGAGATAGTTTGACTTCAGTCAAAAAAAATTTTGATATGTGAAACTTGGATCATTTTCACAATTATTTAACGTTTTAATGATATAAACAGAAATGTTAAAGTTAAGATAAAGAATCAAAGAAGGTACAAATGAAAATTATTTTAAAAGTTATTTTCTTTTAGTGAAAAAAACTACAACCAAAGATTGATAACACTGTGAGATGTCAAAAGTTTTTTCCAATTTTTTTTTCAAACTTATTATTACTATATTGCTAATAAATCTTTTTTTTTTCATTATTTTAAACTGTTTTAAGGTGTTTTTATTGTATTTTTATTGCATTTTTAATGCTGTTTTATTGCTATTTTTATTGCTGCTTTATTTAGGATGTTACAAAAAACTTCACAAAATATATTTTGAGTAACTCAGCAAACATTTTAAAATAAATTGGTAACAATGTTTTTTAAGGCAAATAAATTTACTGAAGTGTAAAGTTGAATCTTGCAGAAAATGTTGGTTTTATTAAATGAATAAAAGATTTTATTAAAAAGAATTTCAAGATTTTTATACTTTTTAATTTTTGAAATAAAAACTTAGTAAGAATATTTGTTTTTGTTTGTTCTACTTTTTATTAAAAATCATTTTGTTTCAAAAATATCATTCCGTTAATAAACAAAATTGAGAGTTCTAAATATATTTATATTACTATTTTTAGTCTATCTTAAGAAAGAAATAATGAACTAGATAAAAAAAACATCTACTAAAAACTGCATCTAAAAAATGAACATTATTTTTTTATAATACTTTAGTTTAGAAAAAAGAAGTAAATAATTTTTGAACATTTTTTTTTACGCGATCATACCATTGCTATCAAAGCACACCTGATTTGATCGGATATGAGTTGTATAATATGAATGATTTATCATTCATTTATTGTTATTTATGTATGTAATTAAATTAATTTAGCTAAAAACTAATTTAAAAATAAAGTTAGTAACATACTTTTTTCTTGCACTGAGAAGATTCTCTAAGATTTCTGGAAGTAAACCTTTGCAAACACTTACATACTCAACTTAGTTTCTTTACAAAGTAATGGTTACATGGTGTAACAATATACTCATCTGGGTTCATTCTATTGAATAAAAGAATAATCAAAAAATTTATATTGTTAAATAAATACTTTTTAATGTTTTACAACATACAGTATAACATATAACATACAGTATAATATAAACATTTGATGATATACTTATGTTTACAATTTTTATTTATTTCATCATATAACTTAACATCATCAATGAAAACACTATCAAAAGATGTTTTTTTAAATGCTGAATATATATATATATATATATATATATATATATATATATATATATATATATATATATATATATATATATATATATATATGTATATATATATATATATATATATATTTTTTTTTTTTTAGATTATTCACCTTCCCATGGCCTGAGGGGGGCCACTACAGTCAAAGAGGCTACTCATTTTTTTGTGTTTTTTATTTTTTAGTTGTTATTCGTGGTGCAACCCTCTCTCAACTCTTTAACTCCGAAACACGAACCGCTGCGCGGAGAAACTAAGTTGAGTATGTATATATATATATAGATATATATATATACAAATATATATATTTATATATATATATATATATATATATATATATATATATATATATATATATATATATATATGTATATATATATATATATATATATATACACATACATACATATACACACCCAGCTAGCACACTTACATTGGGCCATTGGACCTTACATTTCATGTAAATACATTGCAAATGTTGGCTATTTTCTTTAAGGTATATAAAATGTTGATCCCATGTTAATTTTATCATATTTATATAAATGAAAACCTTCATAACAATGCAATTAAAAATAGGGAGCAAAATTACATTGATCCAATGTATATAAAAACATTGCAAAAGTTGGTTTTTTTACGATTTAAATCCAAAGTTGATGTATAGGGATCAACATTAGGGGATTTCACATAACCACAGGAAAAAAAAAAGTTTCTCTGATCTGAATGCACACTAGTTTATTTTGTGCCAATTGGCATTAAAATTTACTGTGCAAAAGATAATTAAAATAAATTAATGTTTAGAGGTTGCTCAATGGCTTCTTAGTTTTACAATAATAGCATTACGCCTTAAATAATTTCCTAATTTTATTCCATGTTCAATTTAGATAAATTAAACAAATTTGATGTACCATTGTCTTTTATGAGCTAACTTCTTTGGTCATGTGACAAGCAGCCATCTTGTCATCTGATGTTTTTGATTGAAAAACATTTTCATTAATTGTAATTTTTTGCTGAACAACTGAAATATTTAAAGATTTTAAGGTTCTTATTTATTTTAATCTTATAAAATAATAATTATAGCTGTTATGCCGATATCTTGTTTTTTAGTGCTAAATATTATTAGGTGACTTAACTTACTTTAGTGTTTGTAGTTTTGTAATACTTATGATTTCATCACATTCATATTGAAATATTGATCACATATTTTAAATTATGTTTGGAAATTATTATTTAATTTCTCAAGTTAAGTTTAATTTGGTATCATTTAATTTTAGCTTGTTGCTGAAAATGAGTGAAAAGAAGTTCTTCAAATTTTCCTTTGACACGTAATCGAACTGCAATATGGTTGATTGGTCAACCTGAGAAGAACCTACCAAACTATGTCCTTCCAACGATGGTTGATGTATTAAGGACGTTTTTCCACTATCACAAAGCATTGAAACAAACAGTTCCAGCCAGTGCAAAAGCAACATCTAATGATTTAGCTCACATCTGGAAAAAAGCCAGAATTCCAATGACTTACTAGCCTCATATTGTATCAAAAGTGAAAGCATGTGTTGATGAATATAATTTAATTAAAAAGAATAAAGGAAGAGCTAGTAAGTCACAGATTGCTAGAGAGAAAGATTTTAGTATCAAATTAGATTTACTGTTTGACATTTCACACAAGGATGCAAACCAGCTAATTAAAATTTATGAAGATAAAATATTTCTGGAAGACCAAAAGAATGCTCATATGATGAAGATGGCTGGAGAAGATGTAAAGTTATCTCAACAAGAAAAGTGAACAGCAGAGTGTCAACAAGCAGAAACAAAAAGAAAGCAGAATGAGGAAGAGAGAAGACAAAAAGCAAATGCTGTCCTTACACCTAGCTGTAGCCACTTTAGTCTTGATTGTGATAGTGATAGCAAAGCAACAGAAGTCAGTGACATTCCTGATGAAAATGATGATAATGAAATAGAAATTCCGGTTTATCACAAAAAACTAGTAACCCAATCAACTGACTGTGAACAAAGTCCTAAAAATAAAAAGCCACATATTCTCAATAAAATTTTGTATTCTCCAGATTTATCATCCACCCTTGATCGAATCAATTTATCTGACCAAAAGATCACTATATTGGCAGCTGCAATTGCTAGAGCAAGTGGTGAGGACCTCCAAAGTACACCATTATCAAAATCAACAGTCCGCCGCAAACGCATCATGCACCGTTCATCAACTGAAAATCATATTCGGCAGAAATTTATGTCAAGTGAGAAACAACATATGGTCGTCCACAGGGATGGTAAGATGATAAGAGACAGCACCAGCTATGAAAATCTTAAGTCCCATGTTGATAGAATTGCTATTGTTGTGACTGGTCGTAATCTGGAGAAAATAATGGGTATTGTAAAGATATCATCTGGCACTGGACTGACACAAGCAAAAGCAACCTTCCAGTTACTGACCATATGGAATGTTGCAAATTATATTGTCGGTATGTTTTTTGACACAACAGAGTCAAACACGGGTTCCAAAAATGGTGCGTACATCTTGCTAGAGAAGTTGATGGAGAAAAATCTTCTCTACTTTGCTTGCCGTCACCATATGCATGAAGTAATTATTGGGGAAATATACTCAGTTTTGCTTGGACCCAACAGTGGGCCCAACATAGCTCTATTTGAACGATTTCAGAAGTGTTGGCCAACCATTAATCAAGCCAATTATGCTCCATTAGATGACGTCCGTCTTGCTGAACCACAGCTTTAGCAACTTAGATCAGAGGCTGGCTACTTTCTGCAGCCTTTCTTATCAGATGACTCTTCGTACATACCAAGAGAAGACTACAAAGAGATGAGCAAGCTGTGCTATTTAATTTTGGGTTTTCTGCTATCAGACAATGCCACCAAGAAGTATTGCTTTCGCATGCCGGGTGCTTATCACATGGCTAGATGGATGGCTAAAGTCATCTATTGTATGTAGATATACCTCTTAAGAAATGAATTCAAGCTGACTATGAAAGAACAGAACAACTTGTACAAATTTTTTATCGTTGCTGCTCATATCTATGTACCAGAATAGAATGCCTGTCCAATTGCAAGTGATGCTCCAGCAAATGACGTGATTCTCTTCACAAGAATTAAACAATATTCTGAGATCAACAAGGTCATTTCAAATGCTATTATGAAGAAGCTTAAAAGTCACACTTGGTACCTTGGGTCAGATATAATTCCACTTTCATTTTTTTCTGACAGGGTTTGTGACACAGAAAAAAAGTTGATTGTTGAAGCTATAATTTAAAGTGGAGCTGATTGGAGTGTCAGGGGTATAAAGTGTCCAGCAGCAGAATTAAGTAAGTTGGAAAAGAAGCAACTACATGAGCTTGTTACATCATCATCAACTGCTGCTTTGCAGTCACTTGGTCTCGACGTAACCATTTTATCTGGAACTGATCCAAAGAAAAAGGAATTACCTGGGAGGAAATTGCTGAATTTCGTTATACTAAAACAATTGTTAAATCTGTGAAAGTTATCAATGACACTGCTGAGCATTCTGTTGCTCTTACGTGCACATTTAGTCAGTCCATCACAAAAACTGAATCTGAAATGCAGAAACTAATACAAGTTGTTGAGGACAACAGCAAAACGCATTCCAGGTTGCCGCAAAAGCATCTTGATGATATGTGCCACTATTGCTACAGACTAAACTTTTGATTTTGTAAATAGTGCAACATTTGAATGTTATTTGCATTAATTAAGGAATTTTTGGAAAATGATTAATTGCAGATCATAACTATAACTCAAGTTTTTTAAATGTTGTTACGGCAAATGCTTTTAACACAGTAAATTTTTATTTTCCTTGAGCAACCTCTAAATATTATCCAAAACACCTAAGATTTTGCACAGAAGTTTTTTTCAAGAAAAAAAACAATATTTAAAACTGTGCAACATTTAATTAAAAAATTTTTTTTTTGGACACCCCTTATCAACATTGATCCAATGTATAGGGATCAACGTTGATAAAATGTGTATAACCCTACATTGATCCAATGTATACGGATTAACAATGATACAATATTTATAACGCAATGTTAATTCAATGTATATGGATTAACGTTGGATTATATACATTGAATCAACGTTGATTCATATACATCGAAACAATTTTATTAGATTTTATACAGTAGATCAAGATTGTGTTTGCATTGAGAAAATGCAGATATATAAATATATATTTGTGTAATTATAAGAATTATTTTTCATTCCAATATATAAGCTGAGTACGGAAAAATATTTTGCTAATATATTTTTCTCTTTCTTATAAAAGGAAATATCCAGGCACAAGCAAACAAACAAGAATTATGTCTTTGTAATCTGATACAATTAGGGGTTGAAAATTGCCAGGGAATTTTCAACTCGGGAAAATTTCCGAAAATCATAAAAAAAAGAATACTAATATCTTTTTTAGGCAGTTTTTTATGGACAAAAATTTTATGGTAAAATATTGTGAAGCAGATAATAAAAGTTTTAGAGAACCCCCTTTGAAAGACACTTTTTTTGAAATTTTGTTTATTTTTTTAATTGTAACTATAAGTAGCAACTACAATAGTTTGTTTTCAAATTTTTATAAAACTGTTTTATCCTGTTATTTGCTAAACATATTGAGGTTTATTGCTATAGAAAGCTTTTTTTAAAGCTAAGCATATTTTGCACCTGCATCCCTAAAGGAAAAGTGGTAGTCGGTAAAATGCAAACTGTGAACAGTGAACAGGTAAAATGGAAAAATTTTTGTGCAAACAATTGTCCTACTGGCTGTTAATGACACAATATTTTTTATTTTCCGTTTGTTGTTAAATTGTTTATTTTTCTTTATATTTTAAAGACTTTAAGCAGAAACATAAAATATATTTATTTAACAAAAATACAACCTAATTTAAATGAAAAAATTAATGAGCAAACATTTTTTTAAATGTAATTGTAGTGGTCATTTAAAAATAATGTCTTAGTTTGCAAAAAAGTTTGCATTTTAATGGTTTTCAGTTCACAGTTCGCATATCCACTATTAAGTTATGAGTTACTTTAAATAAGTTAAAATACTAGGAAACGGTTAACTGAAGACTTAAAAAGTTATAGGTTATATAAAAAAGGAAAACAAGAAGATAGGTTAGAGTTATAAGGTTTTTTGATGTGACAGGTAAAAAACTGGATTAACAAATATTTTTATAGCATGTAGCGATAAATACAGTAAAAGGATGCATCTTGCAACGCACAAGATTGTTAAATATGCTATATTGAAGTATTTAACAAAGTTGTAATAAAAACCTTTCTAGTTCACTTTTTGAAAAAGTGTTGCGTAGCACAAATTGTAGCACACACAGGGACGAACCCAGACCTGCTTTAGTACCGCTGGGTGCCCAAAAGAAAGTGCCCAAAAATTATTTTAACTTTTCTTTTCCTTATTTATTGAAGTTATAAAAAAAAAAATTTCGGTTTTAAATGCAGTAGGAGAGGAAGTGGGGGTATAACTGCATATAGAGGCACAACTAATTTTTAACATTTTTCTTTGAAAAATGTTATTTAATAATGCAAAAGCAATACCATGTGTATGTAAAACAGTTTCCTTCATTTTGCTTATGTCAAAAAGAGTGCATGTTGCATTTCTGAGAAGTTGTTCTTAATAATGTTTATTTTGATATAAATATTATAATTACACCATATTTTTCTAAACCTTTCTTTCGAGGAATAAGCAATACTTGATTTTAGTGTTAAAGGTATGTGTTATCAGCGTTATTTCATCAAGTAAAAACCATTTTTGATATCAAAATAAGCTAATAAACAAGCTATGAAACTGTATTCTTCCTAAAAACTGTCCTCTGGGGTAAAACTGCATAGATGCACAGGAGGCACAACCTCATAATTTTAATATTTATCAAAATTAGGTTACTACGAATAACAATAATTACAATCGCCACACTTAAATGCACTCATGTAAAAACTTGAATAGAAATAACTTTGTTTTGAGATGTTGGAAATTAGTTTTGTATTTTTTAATTTAATTTTTTTTAAATGAGTTTTGGATTAAAATATAAAACTACGAGTATAAATCGATATCTTGTTATGTATATCTGGTGTATATCTGGTGTGTATCTGGTATCTGGTGTATATCTGGTGATTATTATATTATTATATATTGTAGGTTTATAATTGTGTATCTCCTAACTTTGATATATATATATATATATATATATATATATATATATATATATATATATATATATATATATATATAATGAAAAATGTATGTCAATAGGGAGTTTTGTCACGTGACATTTTATCGCGGAAAAAAATCGTTAATATATTTTTGAAAAACTTCGTCCAAAAAACGCCAGAAATGATTTTATGTAGGTGTTGATGAATAAAAACCCACCCATGAAAATAAATAGTATATACGTACATGTAGATGTTATTTTTTTTAGAAAAGGTTGTACTACAATAATTTGTTTGGGGACGACGTTTTGGTTTAGAATTGATAAAGTTATTTAGTTTTAAATCTTTCAGTTTTGTTAAAATACAAGTAAGTTAAAATAATTCTTTCGTCCCCACGTAAAAACAAACTCTGCAACTATTTATTTATTAAGTGAATAAGTTTTTTTTTTTTTTTTTGTAGTCTTATAGGGTGGGTTTTTTGTTTTATAAGTAAAGATTATTATAATTTCCCCCGTCTTTGGATATTTTTGGTAAATTTGCCGTTGTTTCTTTTACTTGACTAAAGATTTTTGCACACGTTGAATTCAATATTTTATATAGCTGAGATTTTATTATAAATTTTTACTAAAGGTATTCTAAAGTGAGTTTGTTTTGTGTTGTTAATGTGGTTTTTGCTAACCATTTGGTAATTGAATCACAGCAGTTTATCAGTAAGTCTTATTTGTAACTTACAATTTTCTTTTTATACAATTTACTTAGTTTTTAAGTTTATATATATATATATATATATATATATATATATATATATATATGTATATATATATATAATAAGTAAAAGACTTAAAATAATATATTTATATGTTTATATATTTTTTCGAATTGATGACTGGAAAATCTTTATTTATTTAGATAAAATGATAAATGAAAGTGTTTATGATTGGTATTTGGCTTTAAAAGATACATCTTGTGATGCAATATATTGTAGATATTGTGTGGATTTTAAAGTTGAACTGTTCTGCTGCAAGAAAGCTTTAGCCAAAAAGATAAATAGATAAGTTGAGACCATCAGAAAATTAAAGAACCAACGAAAAAATAAAAAATTAGCATTGTTATTAGGTAAAGCCTTTTTTCCACCTGTGGCAAATTTTTCTGATAATACAGTGAATGCATTCGAAATTCTTAAAGAAACAATACTGATAAGCGAAAACAAAATGCTTAAAAAAGAAAATAAAATTTTAAAAAGGAAAATGGAATCTATGATGGATTTACAAATGGATTATTTTACGCATCTAAAAGATTTTGAAGATATGTCAAACAATCTAAAAATACTTATTTCAAAAAGCCGCTGTAAAATGTTGGTTAATGCAGGAAGCTTCAATTTTAGGTCACTTTCAAGTTGCGGAAGCAATGCTTGAAAATAATTTGATAAATAAAAACTCTAATATAGGCAATTGTTTGCATGGTGATGGTACTCAGAAATACCATAAGCATTATCAAAACATTCAAATTACTACAACTAGTGGGAAAACTTTATCTTTTGGTGTGTCAGAAGTGGTTGGCAAAGATGCAGCAACTATTTTGCAAAACTTTACTAATATATACTAATATGTATACTAACATTGTTTGACATATCTTCAAAATCTTTTAGATGCGTAAAATAATCCATTTGTAAATCCATCATAGATTCCATTTTCCTTTTTAAAATTTTATTTTCTTTTTTAAGCATTTTGTTTTCGCTTATCAGTATTGTTTCTTTAAGAATTTCGAATGCATTCACTGTATTATCAGAAAAATTTGCCACAGGTGGAAAAAAGGCTTTACCTAATAACAATGCTAATTTTTTATTTTTTCGTTGGTTCTTTAATTTTCTGATGGTCTCAACTTATCTATTTATCTTTTTGGCTAAAGCTTTCTTGCAGCAGAACAGTTCAACTTTAAAATCCACACAATATCTACAATATATTGCATCACAAGATGTATCTTTTAAAGCCAAATACCAATCATAAACACTTTCATTTATCATTTTATCTAAATAAATAAAGATTTTCCAGTCATCAATTCGAAAAAATATATAAACATATAAATATATTATTTTAAGTCTTTTACTTATTATATATATATATACATATATATATATATATATATATATATATATATATATATATAAACTTAAAAACTAAGTAAATTGTATAAAAAGAAAATTGTAAGTTACAAATAAGACTTACTGATAAACTGCTGTGATTCAATTACCAAATGGTTAGCAAAAACCACATTAACAACACAAAACAAACTCACTTTAGAATACCTTTAGTAAAAATTTATAATAAAATCTCAGCTATATAAAATATTGAATTCAACGTGTGCAAAAATCTTTAGTCAAGTAAAAGAAACAACGGCAAATTTACCAAAAATATCCAAAGACGGGGGAAATTATAATAATCTTTACTTATAAAACAAAAAACCCACCCTATAAGACTACAAAAAAAAAAAAAAAACTTATTCACTTAATAAATAAATAGTTGCAGAGTTTGTTTTTACGTGGGGACGAAAGAATTATTTTAACTTACTTGTATTTTAACAAAACTGAAAGATTTAAAACTAAATAACTTTATCAATTCTAAACCAAAACGTCGTCCCCAAACAAATTATTGTAGTACAACCTTTTCTAAAAAAAATAACATCTACATGTACGTATATACTATTTATTTTCATGGGTGGGTTTTTATTCATCAACACCTACATAAAATCATTTCTGGCGTTTTTTGGACGAAGTTTTTCAAAAATATATTAACGATTTTTTTCCGCGATAAAATGTCACGTGACAAAACTCCCTATTGACATACATTTTTCATTATATATATATATATATATATATATATATATATATATATATATATATATATATATATATCAAAGTTAGGAGATACACAATTATAAACCTACAATATATAATAATATAATAATCACCAGATATACACCAGATACCAGATACACACCAGATATACACCAGATATACATAACAAGATATCGATTTATACTCGTAGTTTTATATTTTAATCCAAAACTCATTTAAAAAAAATTAAATTAAAAAATACAAAACTAATTTCCAACATCTCAAAACAAAGTTATTTCTATTCAAGTTTTTACATGAGTGCATTTAAGTGTGGCGATTGTAATTATTGTTATTCGTAGTAACCTAATTTTGATAAATATTAAAATTATGAGGTTGTGCCTCCTGTGCATCTATGCAGTTTTACCCCAGAGGACAGTTTTTAGGAAGAATACAGTTTCATAGCTTGTTTATTAGCTTATTTTGATATCAAAAATGGTTTTTACTTGATGAAATAACGCTGATAACACATACCTTTAACACTAAAATCAAGTATTGCTTATTCCTCGAAAGAAAGGTTTAGAAAAATATGGTGTAATTATAATATTTATATCAAAATAAACATTATTAAGAACAACTTCTCAGAAATGCAACATGCACTCTTTTTGACATAAGCAAAATGAAGGAAACTGTTTTACATACACATGGTATTGCTTTTGCATTATTAAATAACATTTTTCAAAGAAAAATGTTAAAAATTAGTTGTGCCTCTATATGCAGTTATACCCCCACTTCCTCTCCTACTGCATTTAAAACCGAAATTTTTTTTTTTATAACTTCAATAAATAAGGAAAAGAAAAGTTAAAATAATTTTTGGGCACTTTCTTTTGGGCACCCAGCGGTACTAAAGCAGGTCTGGGTTCGTCCCTGTGTGTGCTACAATTTGTGCTACGCAACACTTTTTCAAAAAGTGAACTAGAAAGGTTTTTATTACAACTTTGTTAAATACTTCAATATAGCATATTTAACAATCTTGTGCGTTGCAAGATGCATCCTTTTACTGTATTTATCGCTACATGCTATAAAAATATTTGTTAATCCAGTTTTTTACCTGTCACATCAAAAAACCTTATAACTCTAACCTATCTTCTTGTTTTCCTTTTTTATATAACCTATAACTTTTTAAGTCTTCAGTTAACCGTTTCCTAGTATTTTAACTTATTTAAAGTAACTCATAACTTAATAGTGGATATGCGAACTGTGAACTGAAAACCATTAAAATGCAAACTTTTTTGCAAACTAAGACATTATTTTTAAATGACCACTACAATTACATTTAAAAAAATGTTTGCTCATTAATTTTTTCATTTAAATTAGGTTGTATTTTTGTTAAATAAATATATTTTATGTTTCTGCTTAAAGTCTTTAAAATATAAAGAAAAATAAACAATTTAACAACAAACGGAAAATAAAAAATATTGTGTCATTAACAGCCAGTAGGACAATTGTTTGCACAAAAATTTTTCCATTTTACCTGTTCACTGTTCACAGTTTGCATTTTACCGACTACCACTTTTCCTTTAGGGATGCAGGTGCAAAATATGCTTAGCTTTAAAAAAAGCTTTCTATAGCAATAAACCTCAATATGTTTAGCAAATAACAGGATAAAACAGTTTTATAAAAATTTGAAAACAAACTATTGTAGTTGCTACTTATAGTTACAATTAAAAAAATAAACAAAATTTCAAAAAAAGTGTCTTTCAAAGGGGGTTCTCTAAAACTTTTATTATCTGCTTCACAATATTTTACCATAAAATTTTTGTCCATAAAAAACTGCCTAAAAAAGATATTAGTATTCTTTTTTTTATGATTTTCGGAAATTTTCCCGAGTTGAAAATTCCCTGGCAATTTTCAACCCCTAATTGTATCAGATTACAAAGACATAATTCTTGTTTGTTTGCTTGTGCCTGGATATTTCCTTTTATAAGAAAGAGAAAAATATATTAGCAAAATATTTTTCCGTACTCAGCTTATATATTGGAATGAAAAATAATTCTTATAATTACACAAATATATATTTATATATCTGCATTTTCTCAATGCAAACACAATCTTGATCTACTGTATAAAATCTAATAAAATTGTTTCGATGTATATGAATCAACGTTGATTCAATGTATATAATCCAACGTTAATCCATATACATTGAATTAACATTGCGTTATAAATATTGTATCATTGTTAATCCGTATACATTGGATCAATGTAGGGTTATACACATTTTATCAACGTTGATCCCTATACATTGGATCAATGTTGATAAGGGGTGTCCAAAAAAAAAATTTTTTAATTAAATGTTGCACAGTTTTAAATATTGTTTTTTTTCTTGAAAAAAACTTCTGTGCAAAATCTTAGGTGTTTTGGATAATATTTAGAGGTTGCTCAAGGAAAATAAAAATTTACTGTGTTAAAAGCATTTGCCGTAACAACATTTAAAAAACTTGAGTTATAGTTATGATCTGCAATTAATCATTTTCCAAAAATTCCTTAATTAATGCAAATAACATTCAAATGTTGCACTATTTACAAAATCAAAAGTTTAGTCTGTAGCAATAGTGGCACATATCATCAAGATGCTTTTGCGGCAACCTGGAATGCGTTTTGCTGTTGTCCTCAACAACTTGTATTAGTTTCTGCATTTCAGATTCAGTTTTTGTGATGGACTGACTAAATGTGCACGTAAGAGCAACAGAATGCTCAGCAGTGTCATTGATAACTTTCACAGATTTAACAATTGTTTTAGTATAACGAAATTCAGCAATTTCCTCCCAGGTAATTCCTTTTTCTTTGGATCAGTTCCAGATAAAATGGTTACGTCGAGACCAAGTGACTGCAAAGCAGCAGTTGATGATGATGTAACAAGCTCATGTAGTTGCTTCTTTTCCAACTTACTTAATTCTGCTGCTGGACACTTTATACCCCTGACACTCCAATCAGCTCCACTTTAAATTATAGCTTCAACAATCAACTTTTTTTCTGTGTCACAAACCCTGTCAGAAAAAAATGAAAGTGGAATTATATCTGACCCAAGGTACCAAGTGTGACTTTTAAGCTTCTTCATAATAGCATTTGAAATGACCTTGTTGATCTCAGAATATTGTTTAATTCTTGTGAAGAGAATCACGTCATTTGCTGGAGCATCACTTGCAATTGGACAGGCATTCTATTCTGGTACATAGATATGAGCAGCAACGATAAAAAATTTGTACAAGTTGTTCTGTTCTTTCATAGTCAGCTTGAATTCATTTCTTAAGAGGTATATCTACATACAATAGATGACTTTAGCCATCCATCTAGCCATGTGATAAGCACCCGGCATGCGAAAGCAATACTTCTTGGTGGCATTGTCTGATAGCAGAAAACCCAAAATTAAATAGCACAGCTTGCTCATCTCTTTGTAGTCTTCTCTTGGTATGTACGAAGAGTCATCTGATAAGAAAGGCTGCAGAAAGTAGCCAGCCTCTGATCTAAGTTGCTAAAGCTGTGGTTCAGCAAGACGGACGTCATCTAATGGAGCATAATTGGCTTGATTAATGGTTGGCCAACACTTCTGAAATCGTTCAAATAGAGCTATGTTGGGCCCACTGTTGGGTCCAAGCAAAACTGAGTATATTTCCCCAATAATTACTTCATGCATATGGTGACGGCAAGCAAAGTAGAGAAGATTTTTCTCCATCAACTTCTCTAGCAAGATGTACGCACCATTTTTGGAACCCGTGTTTGACTCTGTTGTGTCAAAAAACATACCGACAATATAATTTGCAACATTCCATATGGTCAGTAACTGGAAGGTTGCTTTTGCTTGTGTCAGTCCAGTGCCAGATGATATCTTTACAATACCCATTATTTTCTCCAGATTACGACCAGTCACAACAATAGCAATTCTATCAACATGGGACTTAAGATTTTCATAGCTGGTGCTGTCTCTTATCATCTTACCATCCCTGTGGACGACCATATGTTGTTTCTCACTTGACATAAATTTCTGCCGAATATGATTTTCAGTTGATGAACGGTGCATGATGCGTTTGCGGCGGACTGTTGATTTTGATAATGGTGTACTTTGGAGGTCCTCACCACTTGCTCTAGCAATTGCAGCTGCCAATATAGTGATCTTTTGGTCAGATAAATTGATTCGATCAAGGGTGGATGATAAATCTGGAGAATACAAAATTTTATTGAGAATATGTGGCTTTTTATTTTTAGGACTTTGTTCACAGTCAGTTGATTGGGTTACTAGTTTTTTGTGATAAACCGGAATTTCTATTTCATTATCATCATTTTCATCAGGAATGTCACTGACTTCTGTTGCTTTGCTATCACTATCACAATCAAGACTAAAGTGGCTACAGCTAGGTGTAAGGACAGCATTTGCTTTTTGTCTTCTCTCTTCCTCATTCTGCTTTCTTTTTGTTTCTGCTTGTTGACACTCTGCTGTTCACTTTTCTTGTTGAGATAATTTTACATCTTCTCCAGCCATCTTCATCATATGAGCATTCTTTTGGTCTTCCAGAAATATTTTATCTTCATAAATTTTAATTAGCTGGTTTGCATCCTTGTGTGAAATGTCAAACAGTAAATCTAATTTGATACTAAAATCTTTCTCTCTAGCAATCTGTGACTTACTAGCTCTTCCTTTATTCTTTTTAATTAAATTATATTCATCAACACATGCTTTCACTTTTGATACAATATGAGGCTAGTAAGTCATTGGAATTCTGGCTTTTTTCCAGATGTGAGCTAAATCATTAGATGTTGCTTTTGCACTGGCTGGAACTGTTTGTTTCAATGCTTTGTGATAGTGGAAAAACGTCCTTAATACATCAACCATCGTTGGAAGGACATAGTTTGGTAGGTTCTTCTCAGGTTGACCAATCAACCATATTGCAGTTCGATTACGTGTCAAAGGAAAATTTGAAGAACTTCTTTTCACTCATTTTCAGCAACAAGCTAAAATTAAATGATACCAAATTAAACTTAACTTGAGAAATTAAATAATAATTTCCAAACATAATTTAAAATATGTGATCAATATTTCAATATGAATGTGATGAAATCATAAGTATTACAAAACTACAAACACTAAAGTAAGTTAAGTCACCTAATAATATTTAGCACTAAAAAACAAGATATCGGCATAACAGCTATAATTATTATTTTATAAGATTAAAATAAATAAGAACCTTAAAATCTTTAAATATTTCAGTTGTTCAGCAAAAAATTACAATTAATGAAAATGTTTTTCAATCAAAAACATCAGATGACAAGATGGCTGCTTGTCACATGACCAAAGAAGTTAGCTCATAAAAGACAATGGTACATCAAATTTGTTTAATTTATCTAAATTGAACATGGAATAAAATTAGGAAATTATTTAAGGCGTAATGCTATTATTGTAAAACTAAGAAGCCATTGAGCAACCTCTAAACATTAATTTATTTTAATTATCTTTTGCACAGTAAATTTTAATGCCAATTGGCACAAAATAAACTAGTGTGCATTCAGATCAGAGAAACTTTTTTTTTTCCTGTGGTTATGTGAAATCCCCTAATGTTGATCCCTATACATCAACTTTGGATTTAAATCGTAAAAAAACCAACTTTTGCAATGTTTTTATATACATTGGATCAATGTAATTTTGCTCCCTATTTTTAATTGCATTGTTATGAAGGTTTTCATTTATATAAATATGATAAAATTAACATGGGATCAACATTTTATATACCTTAAAGAAAATAGCCAACATTTGCAATGTATTTACATGAAATGTAAGGTCCAATGGCCCAATGTAAGTGTGCTAGCTGGGTGTGTATATGTATGTATGTGTATATATATATATATATATATATATACATATATATATATATATATATATATATATATATATATATATATATATATATATATATATAAATATATATATTTGTATATATATATATCTATATATATATATATACATACTCAACTTAGTTTCTCCGCGCAGCGGTTCGTGTTTCGGAGTTAAAGAGTTGAGAGAGGGTTGCACCACGAATAACAACTAAAAAATAAAAAACACAAAAAAATGAGTAGCCTCTTTGACTGTAGTGGCCCCCCTCAGGCCATGGGAAGGTGAATAATATAAAAAAAAAAAAATATATATATATATATATATATATACATATATATATATATATATATATATATATATATATATATATATATATATATATATATATATATATATATATATATATATTCAGCATTTAAAAAAACATCTTTTGATAGTGTTTTCATTGATGATGTTAAGTTATATGATGAAATAAATAAAAATTGTAAACATAAGTATATCATCAAATGTTTATATTATACTGTATGTTATATGTTATACTGTATGTTGTAAAACATTAAAAAGTATTTATTTAACAATATAAATTTTTTGATTATTCTTTTATTCAATAGAATGAACCCAGATGAGTATATTGTTACACCATGTAACCATTACTTTGTAAAGAAACTAAGTTGAGTATGTAAGTGTTTGCAAAGGTTTACTTCCAGAAATCTTAGAGAATCTTCTCAGTGCAAGAAAAAAGTATGTTACTAACTTTATTTTTAAATTAGTTTTTAGCTAAATTAATTTAATTACATACATAAATAACAATAAATGAATGATAAATCATTCATATTATACAACTCATATCCGATCAAATCAGGTGTGCTTTGATAGCAATGGTATGATCGCGTAAAAAAAAATGTTCAAAAATTATTTACTTCTTTTTTCTAAACTAAAGTATTATAAAAAAATAATGTTCATTTTTTAGATGCAGTTTTTAGTAGATGTTTTTTTTATCTAGTTCATTATTTCTTTCTTAAGATAGACTAAAAATAGTAATATAAATATATTTAGAACTCTCAATTTTGTTTATTAACGGAATGATATTTTTGAAACAAAATGATTTTTAATAAAAAGTAGAACAAACAAAAACAAATATTCTTACTAAGTTTTTATTTCAAAAATTAAAAAGTATAAAAATCTTGAAATTCTTTTTAATAAAATCTTTTATTCATTTAATAAAACCAACATTTTCTGCAAGATTCAACTTTACACTTCAGTAAATTTATTTGCCTTAAAAAACATTGTTACCAATTTATTTTAAAATGTTTGCTGAGTTACTCAAAATATATTTTGTGAAGTTTTTTGTAACATCCTAAATAAAGCAGCAATAAAAATAGCAATAAAACAGCATTAAAAATGCAATAAAAATACAATAAAAACACCTTAAAACAGTTTAAAATAATGAAAAAAAAAAGATTTATTAGCAATATAGTAATAATAAGTTTGAAAAAAAAATTGGAAAAAACTTTTGACATCTCACAGTGTTATCAATCTTTGGTTGTAGTTTTTTTCACTAAAAGAAAATAACTTTTAAAATAATTTTCATTTGTACCTTCTTTGATTCTTTATCTTAACTTTAACATTTCTGTTTATATCATTAAAACGTTAAATAATTGTGAAAATGATCCAAGTTTCACATATCAAAATTTTTTTTGACTGAAGTCAAACTATCTCAGCAGCCTCTTTAGCATATTGACTATAATTTTAACATGGTAATTATGGTCAATAACAGCATTATGGTCTAAAATTTGAAGTCTAAAATTATTTTGCATCAAATTAAAAACTTAATATTTAAACAAACATTTTGGTGTAGTTTTACTTAAAAAAAAATTTTTACTTGGTGTAGTTGTAATTAGTGTAAATAACTGTATTATATATAAACTATTGTTGTATTGCGACAGAAGGAACGTTGTGGGTGTGTCATTTATTACATTGTATATAACGTTTATAATGTTTATTATACCCTCGGGGGTATTTGCAAATGTATATATATTGAGTAAAGATATTTACAAAGTGTGTGAGAAAAACAAATATAGAATTAATATTACAAGCTATTTCGGCAATGAGTATAGTGATAAAGTTTGCAGATTTGGTGTCGCAATACGATGGTTCGGGTGAGTTTTCAGAATGGATACAGAAATTGGAACTGGTTGCAAAACTTCAAAAAGTTGACGAGTTGCATGTGGTGCTCCCCTTATTTCTCTCTGGCGGAGCGTTTGCCGTTTATCAAGGTCTTAGTGATGAAATAAAAGAAGACTACAAAGAAGTGAAAAATGCACTGACTACTGCCTTCTCTGCTTCTCCGCTAACAGCATACAAAGAATTCGTCAATCGCCGTCTTAAAGAGAACGAGTCTGTTGACGTATATCTCGCAGAATTAACGAGGCTGAGCAAGCTAATATCAACCCACGTAAGCGAAGAGTGGATAAGGTGCGCATTCATTCTCGGGTTACCTGACGAAGCAAGAAAACAGCTGCAAACCGCATGCTCAATATCAACAATGTCGCTGTAACAGATCGCTGAAAAATCAAGAAGTTTGGTAATTTTACGTCGTAAAGAATCATGTTTTGTTAGTTGCGTGAATCCTGTTGCCATCAGTCCAAGGCAGGTTCCTCAAGGACGCGGAAGAAAGACCGTAACTTGCTACCGTTGCGGCGAGGATGGACATATCAGTCGAAATTGTAGCGAAGAAATTGACAAGAAGAGGTGTTTTGTGTGTGGAATGGACAATCACCTGGCCCTGCACTGCTATAAAAAGTGTACAAACTCAAAAAACGTGGAAGGGAAGCCACCCGTTTTTGTGCGAGCGGCTTCCCACAAAATTTAAAACCGCCAACTCTCTGCGTATATGTTAATGGAAGAAAAATAAAAGCATTGTTGGATACTGGATGCTCCAAATCCATTTTAAGTCGGGAAATTATAAACGAAAAAAATGTCAAACTCGCAAAAGAAAAGGTTGTTATGATGAATGGAAACTCAATTGAAATAAAACACCAGATTGTTGTTAATCTTTCTATAAATGATACCACCATCGATTTGGAATGCCTGGTGGCAGACATTGTTCCCGAATATCAAATGCTACTTGGTATGGACGCAATACGACTGCTTGGAGGTGTCCGAGTCGGGAGGGACGGCGAAACCATAAACTTCAATGTGGAACAACTAACTATCGGTGCTACTGCTGTTTCTCAAGAAAAAACGAGTGAAGTATCCTCGTCTACTATTCTAAAGCTGATTGATAAAGACTTCGTAGCAGAATTCAAAAATGGCAGTTGGAGCGTGTCTTGGAAATGGCTGATGGAACCACCAACGTTAACTAACAAAATTCCAAACTATCATATCTCTGAGGACGTTAAAAGTGAGTACGCAATGGAAATAAGTGAATGGATAGCACAGGGATGGCTGAAACCATTTGAAGGGAGATGTAATGGCATCATTCCATTGATGGCAGTAACTCAACGAAATAAGTTAAAAATACGTCCGGTGATGGACTACCGGGAGTTGAATCAATTTGTATCCAGTCATACTGCAGATGGCGATGTTTGCAGTACCAAACTTCGCAACTGGAGAAAGTTGGGAGAAAATCTTGAGATAATCGACTTAAAGAAAGCGTACCTGCAAATTCGTGTCGACGAAGCATTATGGAAATATCAAGTTGTGGAATATGAAGGGCAGCGTTACTGTCTAACAAGATTGGGTTTTGGTTTAAATGTGGCGCCCAGAATATTGACTAAAATCTTAAAAAAGGTATTATCCTTAGATAAATTTGTCGAGTCTGGGACGGATTCATTTATTGATGATATCATTGTCAATAATAACATAGTGTCAAGTTGCAGAGTTCAAGAACTCTTGGAAAAATATGGCTTGGATTCTAAGTTGCCAGAAAAACTTGTCGGTAGTCGTGTGCTTGGATTGCGAGTGTACAAACAATGCAACCAAGTCCGTTGGAAACGTGACAACATACCCAAAGTTCCGGAAGGAAAAATGACACGTCGGCAAATCTTTTCTTGGTGCGGACAGCTAACCGGGCATTTTCCAATAGCAAATTGGCTGCGCCCTTCGTGCAGCTATCTAAAAAGAGTTTCGAGTAGTTGTGGATGGGACTCTTTGGTGAACGAACGAGTTGTTAAGTTAGTAAGCAGTTTGAATAAAAGACTTACAAAAGAAGATCCCGTTCATGGGTCATGGAACGTCAAAAACATTTCTGAAGCAACAGTGTGGTGCGATGCAAGCAGTTTAGCTATTGGCATAGTTTTGGAAGTGGCTGGGGAAATAGTAGAAGACTGTTCGTGGCTGAGGAAACAAGATGATACGGCTCACATTAATCTTGCAGAGTTAGAAGCCGTGATAAAAGGAATTAATCTAGCAACAAAATGGGGATTCGAATGTATTAACATAAAGTGTGATTCGGCTACTGTTGTCGGTTGGTTGAGATCCTTAATTATCGGTGACAAACCCGTTCGAGTACACGGTCTTGGAGAACCACTTGTCCGTCGCCGGTTGTCATTAATTGAAGACCTTGTGAAGGAGTGCAATATAAAATTAAAACTTTTCCTGGTAAAGTCAGCAGAAAACAAAGCCGATGCTCTTACGAGAGTACCACAGAACTGGCTGCATGCAAACCATTCTGCAATGACAGCAAACGTTGTACCGCCTGATGTGAAGTCGTTTCATAATCTTCATCACTTTGGAGTCAATCGAACACTTTATTTGATGAAACAAACATATCCGAAGGAGAAAGTTTGCAGAAAAGACGTTGAATCAGTCGTGAAAAGTTGCGAAAGATGTTTATCGGTGGATCCTGCGCCGATTAGATGGGAAGAAGGAAATCTTGAAGTTGGAAAGAGCTGGCATCGTTTGGCTATTGACATAACCCACTACAAATCAGAGATTTACTTGTCTATTATTGACTGTGGAAAAAGGAGCAAGTTTGCAATTTGGAGAAGGCTACAGAACGAGAAAGAAACAACAGTGTGCTTCCATTTAGAAGAAATATTCCGAGAAAGAGGACCTCCGTGGCAAGTTCTACTTGACAACAGCAAGACTTTTCGCTCAAAACTCGTTGGTGAATTATGCGCAGATTGGGGAGTGTCCATCTTGTTTCGTTGCGCTTACAGGCCATCTGGAAATGGAATTGTTGAACGTCATCATCGCACAATCAAGCGCATGGCAGCCAGAAGTGGCAAAGACCCGTTAAAAATGGTATATTGGTATAACATAGCTCCCAGAAAAAATGGCGAGGAAACATCGCTCCCCTACAAAGCTATATTTTCCTACGAGTGGAAACCACACACAATTTCTGCCAAAACTAACGCGGAAGTTCTCCACAACTATACACAAGGACAAGAAGTATTTGTAAAACCACCTGACTCAAAATGCACGAGCGAATGGAACAGAGGAAGAGTCTCAGATGAAGGACGAGGAGTTTCGGTAGAAATCAATGGATTGCCGAGACACATGTCGGACGTCTGTCCTGCTCCCATTGTAGCTGACTTGTCTATCAGAGAATTGGAAGAACCCATCGCGGATAACCTAAATCTCCGAAGATCGACGCGAGTGCGGAGGTTTCCGAGTAAGTATGCGGACTTTGTGATCTAGAGATCAAGGGGTGTTGTAATTAGTGTAAATAACTGTATTATTTATAAACTATTGTTGTATTGCGACAGAAGGAACGTTGTGGGTGTGTCATTTATTACATTGTATATAACGTTTATAATGTTTATTATACCCTCGGGGGTATTTGCAAATGTATATATATTGAGTAAAGATATTTACAAAGTGTGTGAGAAAAAACAAATATAGAATTAATATTACAATTTTACATTTTTTTAAAAATCAGAACTTTTTAAAAAAATGTAAAATCAATATGTAAAGTTTGAATTTAACTGTTTTTGATTTTTATCTTAGAGAAAAGATATTTTGAGTTTTTTAAAAAAGAAGTTGAAATTTTATGAGGATATTTTAAGGTTTAAATTAATTGATTTAAGCAATGCATTTTAAATTTTCTTCACTTCTGGCTCTTGTGGTAACTTGTGGTAAATTATTATACATAAAACAATCACCATGGCAACTATAATAAAAAGTATTGTTAATGTGACAAGCACAACATTATAGCTCAACATATTAGCACAAAATATGATAAGTCAAAGCTATTTTTCTTCTTTTTTTCATCTCTTTTTTACCTTCTATTTTTTATCTCTTGATTCTAATGACCCTGTAAAAACAAAGACTTCTAAAAAGTATTTTCAAGATCTAGCTCAATAGTTAAATGTCCTTATATAGGTGTCTTATCTAGATATCTGCTTATAACATTTTTTAGACATCTTTGTAAAAGATAAACATAAGCAAAATAAAAAAATAAATAATCAAAATAACTAAAAGTAAATTTGGATAACAGTATCCCCCCCTCCCCCCAGTATATTAGATCTAGACTAAAATTCAAACCTACCCTCCTTTTATTCTCCCCTCCTCCCCTCTCCTATTAAGGACTCTAGAGTAAGTGTATTAACAATAACATCTTTCTTTAAAATGCAAGACACGTTACGTGTAATGTTAACTATTTAATAACCGCCGTGTCTTTTATTTTAATAATATTTATTATTATTAATATATTAGCATCATTTAGTTAATTAATAAAAAAATATTCTAAAAAAAAATGTAAATAGATTGCAATAGGAATTAAATACCGAGCGCAGGCTCCCCAAACAAATTTATTACCCACAATATTGTAACTCAATAAGTTAATAAAGTTTAGATCAAATGAATGGGTTTTGACGCATGATATTTTTAAAGTATTTAACGCGTTTTAAAATTAAATAACTTATGCATGATTAATACGTAAGCGTTACATCAGCGTTACACTGTCAGGGAATCAGGGAATCAATGACTTGGATAAGCATATACTAGTTAAATATTACATTATTTACATTTTTGCTTGTGGGTTTATAAAAACTCAAAATATATTTTTGAAAATACCTAATCACTGCAATGCATAAGTCATTTATTACAAAAGAGTATTTTTTAAAAAAATATAAAATAGTAACAACATAATGAAATTTACTGAAATTGAATTTCATAATATTTATTTATATCGCTATATAAATGTGATGATTTTAGCTGTTTTAGTTGTAACCTGTATCTGAATGTTTGAGTTACAGAAACACTTACGTATCTTTAAGGATGTTAAAATAGTTTTAACTCAAAAATAAATATTTACCAGTTTGTAATTTTAAAAATAGGGCAAGTGCATTAAATTTGATGCATTAGCATTTATTTTATAAAGTATTATAAAACATCTTGATAATTGAAATTAATGGTGACTAATTATTTGTCAGCTCCCATTTTTTATTATGTTTTGAAACACCAAAATTGTTGTAGCTTTAATGATGTTAATTAAAGTTACATAAAAGGTATACATATACAAAATATACCCCTAAAAATACAATCTGATGATTTATAAAACATCACATCCTAGTAAACACACGACATCTAAAAAATGTCTTAAAGATCTGTAAAAGATAACAAGGCATCTAAAAGATTTTGTTTAGATGTCTTTGACAAATCGAGTATTCAAATATATTAAGACATCTAAAAGTTTTGTCAAGCATTTTTCAAGGCATTTTTTATAAAAGCAGATTTTAAAAGACATTTAAATGACATTTTATTTAAAATATATGAATTTTTTTGAAGATGTCTAATACTTGTTTTAAACAATTCATTTTTATCTAGACCTTTACAAGACACATTCTAGAAGTTTCTACACATTTAAAAAATGTCTTGTGTTTACTGGGCATGTGCTTCCTGTCATCCTAGAGGAACAGACTAATCTATTATTATGCATCCATATTAATCGTGCTTTTGTTCAACAGTTTGCTATCTCAGCAACATCCTTATCACAGCCTTACAAAAGTGTTTGCCAAAACTCTTTTTAATACCCTTTAAACTTTTTTTTTTTTCTTACTAGGTAATGATATTTGTTGCATGCAGGGTTGCATGGTTTTAACCATTGGTTTAAACCATGGTTTAAATCAATGAAAAAAATGTTAGTTTAAACCAAATTAATGTTTTTTCAAAAAGATTTGAACTTACAACAGGAAACTGAAAGAGGGTTATGTTCACAAATAAAACTTATCTTCAATATAGATGATTTTTTTTTAATCCATAAGTTTTGTTTTTATTTTTTCATAGAATAGAGTCCTCAGTGTTATTATAAAACAGAGCAGTAATAAATTAGTAATAACACTGTTTTCTTCTACAGGCTGTTTCTCCTTCAATAGGTTCATCAAGAAGAATTGCTTCCTGATTAACTTATTTCATCAGGAAGTTTTCTTAACGATATATATATATATATATATATATATATATATATATATATATTATATATATATATATATTTTATAAATATATATATATATATATATATATATATATATATATATATATATATATATATATATATATATATACATATATATATATATATATATATATATATATATATATATATATATATATATATATATATATATATATATATATATATATATATATAGAACCCTTAGATGTTGTCCGAAAGTTTTTTCGATATTTTGTTGACAAAAAGTAAAAATTAAAATGCAAGACCGGAATTTTTTTTTTTTAATAATGATAGACTGCCTGCCCCAACCAAACCCTCAGTCGATGTAGCAGCACTCCCTTGCGGGTCAGGCTATTTGTCAGTCGATGTAGCAGCACTCCCTTGCGAGTCAGGCTATTTGTCAGTCGATGTAGCAGCACTCCCTTGCAGGTCAGGCTATTTGTCAGTCGATGTAGCAGCACTCCCTTGCGAGTCAGGCTATAAGATAGTCGATGTAGCAACACTCCGCGCATGATTTACAGTAAAAAAAATAAAAATAAAAACATTTTATTAAAAAAAATAAAAATAAAAACATTTTATTAAAAAAAATAAAAATAAAAACATTTTATTAAAAAAAACAAAAATAAAAACATTGTTTATATTGTTAAAAACATTCAAAATGTTATAAAAACATTCAGAATGTTTTTAAAAACATTCTGGTCAATTAAATTTGCGTTTTTGTGGTTTTTTTAAAAAACGATTAATTTGTAATTAAATTAATGGTTTTTACTTTCGTCCAACACGGAAATGTTGGACGAAAGTCAAAAGTAATTAAAAGTGACGTATGTGTTGGCGTAAGAATCACTTTTTTCCTTCCGCTCTTCCTAAAGCCAACAAACTATAGAACTATATATATTTATATATATATATATATATATATATATATATATATATATATATATATATATATATATGTATATATATATATATATATATATATATATATATATTTATATATATATATATATATATGTATAAATATATATATATATATATATATATATATTATATATATATATATATATATATATATATATATATATATATAATAAGTGATGCATCATAATATATGTCTCAAAAAACTGGGCGCAAATGTGATATGATTTGGTTAAAATATACACGAGTGACTGTTCCGGAAAGAAAGGGGTGTAGAGCAGTTTGTAAGGTTTGTAGAAAAGAAATAGAAGGTCAAATTCAAAGGATGCATGAACATATAAAAAAGTGCAAGCAATCGCAACCCCATGAAATTATGGATTCAATTGAAGATCAACAACTTCTTGAAGGTAATTAAATGACAGCATTGTCATTTTAAATCTTATACTTTCCCTTAATTTTAAACAAATATATTTAGAATAATTTAATAAACTGCAATTTCATTTTAAAGGTAACTCACAATCAACATCACAACAACAAATGAAAAGGTTTCAGCCCAATTCAACATCAGCTGATAAATATTTGAAAATTAATAAGTTTTTGACACGAACAAGCCTCAAAGAGAAAGATTTATTTGATCTGCAACTTGGTACATTTATATACAGTACAAACTCTAGCTTCAGAACAATTGAACACAAAGAATTTAAAAATTTATCAATATGCTTCATCCAGGATACACTATACCAAATAGAACTCAAATTGGAGGAGAAATATTAGATAGGGTTTACACAGAAGAAATTGAAAAATGTAATGTATTGAGTGGGAAAATTGTAGCCATGTCTTTAGATGGCTGGAATAATGTACATAATGAACCTATAGTTTGTATCTCTGTAATTACAGATAAAATTAACATTTTAGTAGAAACAATCAACACTTCTGGTCATTCACATACTGGTGAATATCTTACACAAATAGCAAGAGAAGCAATAGGTTCTGTAAGACGTAAATTTGGATGCACAGTAAAAAGCTTTGTGACTGACAATGCAGCTAATATGAAATCAATGAGACAAGAACTGTCATCTGGAAAAGATATTATCATAACTTATGGGTGTGCTGCTCATATACTGAATCTTTTAGCAAATGATCTTAGCATTGAAAATGTGGGCAAGCATGTTACACAAATAATAAAATATATAAGAAATAATCATCAAGCTGGAGCAATTAATAAATTAAGCAGAGGAACAAAATTGCCACTTCCTACTGAAACTCGCTGGAATTCTGTATGTAATTCACTTGAAAAATATGTCAACAACTGGAGCATCATTTTCACAATGTTTAAAAAAAATAAAGATTTGGATCCCATGATTGGTAAAAAAGTAAGTGATATACAGATAAAGTGAAACGCAGAGGATTTATTAAAAAAATTAAAACCAATTGCAGTAGCTCTAGATAAGTTGCAAAGTGATCAAACAAAAATAAGTGACACTTTTGAAATTTTTAAAGATTTGATGAACAGTTTATCATTTTTATCAAACGAAAAAAAAAAAAAAATTGAATCTAGATACCTTCAGACTGTCAGTGATGCTCATTTACTAGCAAACACACTAGATCCTAGATATTTTGGATCTAATCTTTCTGAAAACGAAAATGAAGCTGCCATAAATTTTGCAGATAAGGAGTTCAAGAATTTGTTACCAATAATATTCAAATTAAAAGCCAAATCTGCTCCATTCGATAAAAGCTATTTGTATAGTGTATCTGTTTTAAAAAATGTATCACCAATAGAATGGTGGAAATCTCTAAAAATTGTATATTGTAACATAGTGGATATTGAAGGTTTATTAAATGCACCACCTTCTAGTGCTGGAATAAAAAGAATTTTTTCAACTTTTGGCATTGTTCATTCTAAGTTAAGAAACCAATTGGGGGTAGAAAAAGCAGCAAGGCTTGTATTTATATATAAAACATTAAATAATGATGTATTGAATAGTTTTGATAAAATATAACAGTAATATCGATAAAGAATATAGTTTACTCAAATAAAATGTGTTGCGCTTTTTTTTAATTTAAAAAGATAACTAAATACAGCATTTTTAAATAAAAACCTAATTTAAACCAAAAAAACCATGGTTTTTTTGTTTTTTTTAAAAAAACCTATGGTTTTTGGTTTTTTTCAAAAAAAAAGGTTTTTTTGCAACCCTGCATCCATATTATTTGTGCTTTTGTTCAACAGTTTGCTATCTCAGCAACATCCTTATCACAGTCTTACGGAAGTGTTTGCCAAAACTCTTTGAAATTTTTTTTTTTTCTTACTAGGTAATGATATTTGTGGTTCAACCTTGTAGTTTTTAGTGTAACCAAAATAGTATATGGTTATTTAAAATGCAAATTTTGTATGTAAATTGCATACAGCATTACACAAAATAAGATATGACATATAGTTTGTTAAATTTTTTTCAACCATTTACATGTTTGTCAAGCCCCAAATTTTTTAATACAATTTATTGGCCCTCTGTCTATCTGATGTTAGTAGCTATAATGTATAATAAAATATTTATAAGTTATTTTATAAGTTATATCACTTTTTTGTTCAGTTTTATATTTATTACTTAACATATTCTCTATAATGTTGAATGTTATTTCAAATTTTTATTACATATTTTTTTTGTTTTCGTTTATTAGGTTTCTTACTCATTCCTATCATTACATTACCATGATCAGAATTTTAGAGCTGACAACATGTATTATTCATCATTTTCTTTTATCAGAAAAAAGTTATGTGGCTCTAATATGCTGATAATATAAATTAGATAAAAAGTCCGATTTAAACTTAATCATTCAGCATCCTATCATTTCAATGAATCCTTCATTTCAACAGCATCCTATCATTTCAATGAATCCCATCATTTCAACTTTCATGCTTAAAAAATGTTACATAAAAACTTTGGAATTCTCTTCCCTCTTCATGTTTTCATGATTCATACGATTTCTATTTTTTGAAGTCCTCCGGTTTTTTGATTTTTAACTCCGAATTTGTTTGAAAAATGAAGCATGATAATCAACTTTAAATTTTTATTATAAAATACACAATGTTTCCAACCTTCCACAAAGCTAAATGCAACAAATTTTTTGGGATATAGTTTGACTTTTTAGGATATAGTTTGTTTTACTGGTTATTTCTACCCTAGCTACTGGCCCTTCCTGATGTGGTTTTCCTTGAATAGCTACATTTTATCTCCAGTGATTACACTGTCAAGCCATTTAAATGTGAATAGCAAAGGCAAGAGTGTAATGCAGGTGTTGGCACTTTGATCTATCTGGCCAGTATTCAGTTTGTGTTATATTGAAATATATTATTCACAAGTACGATTAGGACATCCTATTTCACTTGTTAAGCAGCATGTACTTGAACTCTTGTTAATGACTTAATAAGTTGAGATTAATGCTAAAAATCCAATTGTATTGTTTTGCTTGGTCTGGGTCAATCTTTCAATGTTATGTTGCTTATAAAAAAACATGGAAACCAATGCTTAGGAGTCACAGACACCAACCTATCTGATATCATATATTGCTGTTAATTGACCTATCTGATATCATATATGGCAACTAATTGGCCTGACCAGCCCCCAGAATTAGAAAGAATAAGGTCTGCAATATTAATAACTTTTAAGAAAACCTTATAAGCTATTTATTTGAACATAAGAAAATTGTCTATCTCTAATACTTGATGGCAGTTAGAAAGTTAAGGGTTGACCTTTTGGGTTGACCTCAGACATTTTGGGTAGAAATTGCAAATGGTAATTTTGAGGGTATTCCAACTACAGCTCAAAAACTTTTTCATGGTATACATAAGTTACAATGCATAAATTTTTAATGCATAAATTTTTAATGGTTTGATATGCCATTCACTCTCTATATATACTCAAATAATGAAAAACTTGCAATGTTATTTAAGTAAATTTACATATTAACTTGAATAGTTATATATGATTTATGATATATGATTTTCTTTAAAAAGAGACTTCATTTTATGAAGTTATATATAATAAGTATTGTTTCGTTTGTTTATTAATATTATTTATATAATATAATTACTTGAATTTTTTATTCCAGGGCAAAATCTGATTTAAACGGAGAAACAGATATATTCAAAGCAAAAGTATATTTATTTTTCATAGATATTATCTTAGTATTCCATTTTGATTATATTAAATTCTTATTTGCATTATAATTATGCATTGTTCTTATTTGCATTATAAAAATATATTGTTCTTATTTGCATTATAATTATGTATTGTTCTTATTTGCATTATAATAATGTATTGTTCTTATTTGCATTATAATAATGTATTGTTCTTATTTGCATCATAATTATGTTTTGAAATTGATTAAAACGCAATCAATTACTAAAATATAATAATTTTTTACATGCTTTTGTACTAAAATTTAAATCTAGGTATTAGATGGACGACAACTTGAATTAAAGATAAGTGCTAACTCAGTGTATGGATTTACTGGAGCTCAAGCTGGAAAGCTTCCTTGCATTGAGATATCATCTGTAACATAATATATTATTAAAATTATGAGAATGTTGTTTTTGTGTATTTTGTGTTATTTTATATATATACATTTTTGTTAATCACCTCCCTAAGGCCAAGAAGGCCACTACAGATAAGGAGGCTACTTAATTGTAGTTATAACCCTCTCTCAACTCTAAAACTCCAAAACACGACGTACAAAGTTGCTGCACAGAGAAACAAGTTGAGCGCAATACTACCAGGGACATGGTTGGGATCAAATTCGAAACCTCTCGCTTATAAAGCAAGCGCTCTACCAAGACACCACTATTGCAATTATATTATAATATTATTATAAATAATATCAATGTAATTATAAAACAGTTTAATTTAGTCTTTTGGTTTTAACCAGAACTATACATAAACACACTAGAAACAACTATACTTGACCACGTGTTTCATTTATTTTCAAATAGAAAGGAACTATATATAGCTTTGTGTAGGAGAGACCAAGGCTAGTTGCCTCTGTAGCCCAGCAAAATTTTTTGTAAATGTAAAAGCGCAGTCTTAAAGAGTATTAATTCAGGTAACATTTTCTTCAAAAAAAAATTTCTTGAGGCTATAAAAAAAAAAAAAAATGCCAACATACCCCTTTCCGGAGTAAGTTGGTGCAAACAATAAATATGATTAATAATGTATAGAAAAATTTATAGAAATTTTTTTACTATTTATTTTGAAAACAATTTTAAGTCAAAAATTTAATATTACTCTTAGCTGGTACCAAATATTAATTTATATTTGTTAAAAAAAAAACCCTATTTTTTAAAAAAAAAACTAAAAACTTTTTATTTTTATGTAAAAAAATAACATTTTTTAATAATGTTAAAATTTAAAAAAAAAAAAATTAGAAATTTTATAAATTTTGTTTTTCTTTCTATATTAAATCCTATGAGCCAACTAGCTCCATAAAAATTCTTGCCACCTTACCCCAAAAGCCTTTTTTTTTTCAACAAGCAGTCTATAAATCCTGAAAAACAGCAACTATTGAAAATTATCTGACTGGAAATAGTAAACCAATTGTAATTGGAATTTAAATTTTTTTTTTTTTTATACAACTATTTTCTTTATATAGTAAAAAGAAAGCAATGTTCCAAAAGTTACGTTTTGTCAAAAAAGCACATAAATCCCAATATCTCCCATGCTACAGTGGTTAATGAAATGGTCAATTAGGAAGGTTCTAAGTAATTTTTGGCTTTTTCTGATGAATGGCTCTGAAGATAAATGCAGTTTTTCATTTTATCTCTGCTGCCAACTATCCCTGGTCTCCCCTACCATAGAAATAAAAAAGATCTATGTTTAGTTTTGTGTACCATATATATGTGTGTCAGATGTTCGTAAATATATAAAAATTATTCTTGACCACATGTTCAGGGTGGGCCAAAGAAGACCTACTAATGTTAAACAATCCATGTTTAACATTAGTAGGTCTTCTTTTGCAATAATCATTTATCTTGGTTAATTTTTTTTATGTATTAATTATATTTTATAGAAATTATGTGTGAAATATGAATCAGACAAATGTGCACCATTTTTCTCGATACAGAGATTGGCTCTTTTTAGCACGTTTTCCATTGCACCACATAATGTTTCTGGTTGAAGGCTCAGTAATTTGTCTCGAATATTTTGCTTCAGCTGTCTAATAGTCTCTGGTTTATTAAAATACACTTTGTCTTTTAAATATCCCCATAAAAAATAGTCGGGCGCAGTCAAATCTGGCGAACGAGGTGGCCTAGGGAAGTCTGATTTTTTTGAAATCAGATGTTAACCAAAAATTTCACGTAGCAGGTCCATAGGTTGTCTAGCAGCATGCGGAGTTGCTCCATCTTGTTGAAACCACAAATTAGGATTCTGCTCTGCCATTGGGCGCAAAGAGTTTCCAATCATTGTTCTGTAAGAAGCTCCTGAAATTGATTCCGGCTTTCCATCCTCAATTTCGAAGAAATATGGGCCGATAACTCTAGTGGCCATAACACTGCACCAAACAGTACATTTAGATGGGTACAATTGATGCTGGTGTGTTGCCCTTGGATTTTCAGAGCCCCAAAATGTATAGTTTTGTTTGTTGACATAACCATTTAAATGGAAATGTGCTTCATCCAACATCAAAACACTATTTAAAAAATTAATTTGTGTGGCTAATTGTGTAAAACGAATAGCGTATTGTAGTCGTTGTTAGTGATCTTGCGGTAGTAGTGTTTGCACAATTTTAATTTTGTATGGGTACATCTTAAGATCCAACTTAAAAATTCTATGCAATGTCGTTCTGGAAATGCCCAATTGGTTAGAACGACGGCGAGTTGAGACAGATGGATCATCTACAACACTCTGCCGCACAGTTTCCACGTCATCTTTAATGCAAATATTTCGATGGGCACCTCATCCAGGTCGGCCACTAAACCCAGTTCCTTAAAACGGCCAACCAAACTCCTAATCATAAAAGCTGTGGGAGCTGTTCTGGAATTAAAATGTTGCCGATATTTACGCTGCGTCAAAACAATTGATCGTTGACAAGAATAGAAAAACTCAATAATTTTAACGCACTGTTTTGTACTGTATGGTTCCATAATAAATCTCCAAGAATTCAATTATAACCTAAAAAAAGAGAAAAATAAATGTCAAAAAATAAAAAAGTTATTTCGGTTTTACATTAGTAGATCTTCTTTAGCCCACCCTGTACCATGAAGCATCAATACCCTTTATTTGACTAAAATGTATTATTATATTATTATATTATTATTAAATGTATTATTATATTATTATATAGTATTATTATAAATATACAAACTTTCTTTGACGTCACTATTAATGATATAAAAAATAATTAAAAGATAATTACTAGAGTTTCACAAGTACAATAATAATGTTATAAAAACAATTTAGAGTGTAACTCCATTTGATCGTCAAATGATAGAGCGAACTAAGCAGCTAGTAGAAGATAAATATAATATTAAAAATGGTTACAAATATGACTCCAAGGTATGCTTGCAATCTTAAAGAATTTTAAATAATAAGATGGTCTATTTGTTCACATTTAAAATTGCATATTTAAAATGTTTTGTTTAAATTAATTTTTAATTTTTGGAAGTGTTTTAGTAGTGCTATTAAGTTCCTTTTAGGTCATTTATGGAGATACTGATTCTGTAATGGTACAGTTTGGTCCTGATAATGTGCCAGGTAGTATGGAACTTGGAAGAGAAGCTGCAGCATATGTATCAAATACATTTATTGATCCTATTAAATTGGAGTTTGAAAAGGTTTCTTTTGAAGTTTTTTAGGTTTTTAGTAATTGCTTTATTAAATGCTTAATAAAATAAAGTCCTAAATAATAGTTTTTGAGTGATTTAAACATCAGGTAGATTAAATTTATTTAAATAGGTACGTTGATTGAAATAAATACATAATGCGGATGTATAGGCAGTTGCAACACTTTTAAATGCATAAATTTTTATCCCAAAAATATATTGTTAGTTTATTTAACTTCTATTCAATTCAATTAGCTTTTATCAGACAATAAAATTCTCACCTTACCTTGTATAGGATCATTTAAATACTATTTAATGTCTTACCCTATATAGGATCAGTTTAAAACTATGAACTATGTTTATTTACAGGCCATTTTTTCAATATAGGTGGGAAGGACATAATAAGAATTTTGTCTACTATAATTATTTAAGTTATATTAATTGTTATAATAATATGTAAAATTATCTATGTTATTGCAGTGTAGAAAATATTTTAATTAATATAATCTAATTGTTTACAAAACAAAAAATTAATTTTGAATAAATGTTTTATATATAAAAATGTTTACAATTTACATCTTACAAAAGATATAATGTAATTATGAAAGGTTATTATATTAGATGTACATTGATTAAGTTATCACTAGTTAAAAGTAAGCTAAGTTAAAAGTAATGCATTGTAATGGGCTGTATGCATTGTAACATATTGTAATAATCAGTAAATTTAATGTAACTTTTTAGACTATTTCAGTAAAAAATAAGTGTTTCAGTAAAAAAAACTTTTGTGGTAGTATTAAAAGCATTAGTTTATTTAAGCTTATTATTAAATCATAAAGAGATGTTAAAAATCCAAGTATTTACAAATTATCACAAAAAACTTATCATGTAACATCAAGCAATGAAAGCTTTGTATTGGTTAAAGTATATGAACTTAAGTTTTCATTTCTTATTAAAGTACAATGTTATTTATATAATATTGCGCACATTTCATTCAAACACAGGCTTCAAAAACAGGCTTCAAACTTAGGCTTTAAACACAGGCTTCAAACACAGGCTTGGTTCCGCAAAAATGTGTGAATAAAAAGTGCACAATGAAAGCATTGTGTTTAAAATCTGTGAATTTTTGAATGTAAAGCACTATGTAAGCAAATATATTTTTGTGAAACACGCAACATCCATCATTGACATTTAATAAGTAGATACTGTCTACAAATAGTATTACATAAGCTAGTATTTCTGTAACTCAAGATGTAATGAAGCATGGAAAAACTTTTACAAATAGAGATAATATAAAGACTTGTTTTTTAATTTTGCTCACATATATGTTTTGTGACTTAAAAAATTAAGAGGAAATAAATTTATAAAAAACAAAGATATTGCACTTTCTGCAAAAACAGTTAATGGCAAAGCAATAAAAATTGCAGAAATGTGGCAAATCAACAATGTTCTGATTTATAATCATTGTCTGTGTTTCCTTTGGAATATGATTAGATGTGTGACATTAATGATAGCATGCGTGCTATATTAGTTATGCAATATGTATCATACCAGAGTATATATGGAAAACTGTTAACTTTAATACACCTTTCCATAATGTTAGAACCTAAAGTTTTACCATTTTGTACTGTGAGGTTTAGTGCGCTGCCATTAGTGTCGTTTTGAGAGATTAAAAACCTACACTAATAATTTTTGAAATTTTTTCAATCTTATTGTATTTATAGCAATATTATATAGCAAAATTTTTATTAAAGTATATATCTATAATAATCATAGCAATACTTATAGCAAAAAATTTATAAATTAAAAGTTAAATATAAAATAAGAATTTTCGATTATGTTCTTATTTAAAACAAACTTTTAACCAAACAAAGAGATCTTGAAAAAAAATTAAAATCTTACTCTTTTTTGAATTTTTAGTGGTTTTAATTTTCTCTTAGTTTTAATTATCGCTCAGTTTTAATTACCTCTTAATTTTAATTATCTCTTCATTTTAATTTTCTCTTAGTTGTAATTAACCCTTAGTTTTAATTATCCCTTAGTTTTAATTATCCCTTTATTTTAATTATCTCTTAGTTTTAATTATCTCTTCGTTTTAATTATCTCTTAATTTTAATTATCTCTTAATTTTAATTATCTCTTCATTTTAATTTTCTCTTAGTTTTAATTATCCCTTAGTTTTAATTATCCCTTTGTTTTAATTATCCCTTAGTTTTAATTATCTTTTAGTTTTAATTTTCTCTTAGTTTTAATTATCCCTTAGTTTTAATTATCTCTTAGTTTTGATTATCTCTTAGTTTTAATTATCTCTTAATTTTAATTATCTCTTAGTTTTAATTATCTCTTAATTTTAATTATCTTTTAGTTTTAATTATCTCTTCCTTTTTATTTTTCTCTTCGTTTTAATTATTTCTTAGTTATAATCTTAATTATTCTTTTTTGACGACTATTTCATTATCTCTTAATTTTAATTATCTCATAGTTTAATTATATCTTAATTAATTTTTTTGATTGTTATTTTATTATATCCTTAATTTTTTTTTTTTTTTTTGACGGTCATTTAGTTATCTTTTAATTAGTTTTTTTTTATGGCTATTTAGTTATCTCTTAATTAGTCTTGACAGTTTTTGACCAAAATTTAACAGTGTTAGCACTACAATCTAGACGTGTGACGATGGATGAAGAACTTGTTGGTCGCAGTGAGGCACAAACGGATACTCAAAGTTTTCCAACCAAGTTGCAGAACAATGAGCACTCATTCTACCTGAACCTTTAAAGAAGTATGCGAAACTTAAAGCAGAGTTGTGAATGGAACAAATTCTCAATAAATCAAGCTAGAGAGACAACATGAGGTTTTTGTACCATCTAAAATGAGTGTTCATATTCTTAGAAAAATATAGACATTCTTTATTTATTATTTTTTAGGAAATTCTTAACTTCAATAATGCAAAATTGAATTCAAAGTCATTCTAATCATTCTTGCTTTTGTTCTGATACCTGCAACAAAAACAAGTTCAGAGAAAGTATGCAGATTTTGTATAACTGGGAAGATTTACTGATCATATGTACAATAAATAAGAATTCAAAAACTTATCAGAAATATTGTACTCATACAAAAAAGATTTGCTGTAATTGAAGAGTCACTGGAAACATGTACAATTGTCTTTTTCAATTCCTCAACATTTGAATATTGTTTCCCTTCTGCATAAACACGACTTGCTAAGATGCCCCATATGTTTTTGATGGGATTTAATTGATGGTAAACCATGAGATATTTGACTTTGCTCTATGAATTGGAGCATTATCTTGCTGAAAAATAAA